>NC_088390.1:0-362500 GCF_037993035.2 Macaca fascicularis | reverse complement strand
AAGGCCAGGGTGAGGGAGTTGAGTTTGGAAGAGCAGCCTTGCCACCTTGAGCACATGTTGGGCCACTGAGCCAGGCCCTGTCCCAGAGGCAGCGTCACAGTGCAGGGCACAGCTCAGGTGCGCCCACTGGACCTCAGCCACTTCTCCGGCATCTCCCAGGGGCCTGGCATGCAGAGAAGAGAGCAAATGCCTTGCCTGCCAGACCCTGTGTCCACACGGTCTCCTCCCTCTCACTCCAACCCTAGGAAGGTGGGACTATTAATTATACCCCTGCCCTTTTTTTTTTTTTTAAATTTGAGACAGGGTCTCACTGTCACCCAGGCTGGAGTGCAGTGGTGCGATCACGGTTCACTGCAGCCTCTGCATCCCAGGTTCAAGCGATCCTCCCACCTCAGCTTCCCTAGTTGCTGGAACCACAGGCACTTGCCACCCACCCAGCTAATTTTTTAGTTTTTTGAAGAGACAGGGTCTTACGGTGTTGCCCAGGCTGGTCTTGAACTCCTGGGCTCAAGCACTGGGATTACAGGCATGAGCCACCGTGCCCGGCCACCCCCCTTTTACACATGACAAAGCTGAGGCTTAGTAACTCATCCACTTCCCAGCTGGTGAACACAGGAGCTGAGCCTGGAACCCAAGCCAGCCAGGCCCCCAGACCTCTGCCCTTTGCCAGTGGCAGGGAAGTAGGTGGTTGGAAGCCGCATCCCCCAGAGCTCCATCGAAGCAGGGTGGGGTGGGCCTGGGCGGGAGCCCCAGCCTCCCCTTGGAGATGGGCCTGGTGTGGGTAGCCACGCCACCTCCTGGACCCTGCTGGGTAGGAGCCTGGCCCTGCACCTTTGAATCCTGTCCTGGGGTTGCTGGCTGCCTCCCGGCATCCTGAGCACCATGCCAGAAGAAAATAAATGCAGTTTTCGGAGACAGGTGCCTGCTGAGGTCAGCAAGGCCCCCGTCTGTCCGTGCCTCTGGCTGTGCGCGCGTGGCGAGGTTTTCTGAAAGAACCAGAGTGAGTGAGGGGAGCCATCTTGTGGAGGGTCCCTCTGTGGCCAGTCCGCTTGTGTGATCTCTGTGGACTGATTGGGAGTTGTGGCAAATATGGCCAGAAATGGGGCCTAGTCTCGGACCGTGTCCCGGGGTTACGTGGATTTAGAGTCGATGGGGGGCGTGACCACTCAGGAGGCCATGCTGGGAAGATGGGGGAGGGGAGTCAGGACGATGGAAGGACCTGACCAAAGCGGGGTGGGGAGGGAGGCTCAGAGGAGGGTGAGCCATGTGGCTTCCCGGATGAGGAGAAGAGAAAAAGTCTGTCCTGACGGAGGCCCCATGACAGCTGCCCTGGGCCGGGATGTTTTGGGGAGGGGAGATTGCACTGGCATCGAGCCATCCTCATTCCATCTGGAGGGGTGGGGCCTGGGGGCTTCTGTGAAAGGGGCCATGAATGGACCCGGCGGACAAGGGTATCTGCTGGCCCAGGCACCTGCAGGCCCTGTCCGTTCCATCTCCCCGATTTCCGCTTCACACCCTTTGCTGTTCTCTGCCCAGGGCCTGAAGCCGATGGACCACAATGGGCTGGCAGACCCCTACGTCAAGCTGCACCTGCTGCCAGGAGCCAGTAAGGTGAGGGGTTTCACCCAGGCCTGCCCACCAGCGGCACCCCCCCACCACCTCAGCAGTGCACACTGGTCCTTTGGCTTTGGGGCCTGGACTGGGCTGGGGACACCCAGGGAGGCCCACCGCTGCCACTCCCCTCAGAGCCCAAGCAAGCTGGTGGGACCTCAGCCGTTCAGCGTTACCTGCCTGCTGATCTGGGAATTCCAGAATTTCCAGGCCAGCATTTTATAAGACGCATTCTCAGTTGGAGGTTACTATTACGGACCTATCAGAGCATTTAACATGCTGATGGGCTGTTCCTTGACTCTCCGTAAGGGGGATGAAGTGGGCGGAATCTGCCCAGTATATTTGACCACAGGATCCTCATTCCTACGCCAAGAGTCCGACCACACGTGTGGAAAGGGCACCAGCACAACAGGTGCATCTAGGAGAGGAGAGAGAAATTGCTGTTAAACAAAAGCATCAAGGTGACCTCGAGCTGTGGAAAATCAGAACTTAATTAGACTTCCTTCTGTGCATCGTGCACTTCAGTGCTGTTTTATGTTTAATTTCATGGGGCAGAGTCTGAGTTGACTTGGGGGCCTAAATGGGTAGGCCTGGGCCCGCAGCCATCCAGGAGGCCCACCCCAGAAGGGACCATTCCCCCTTCCCTTGGGAAGGCAGGGCTGTGGGAGAAACGGCAGCGCCCCACCACCTACTCCTGGGGAAGAAATGGGCTCCCCACGCTGGGCCTCGACGTCCTTATGCTGCCAGAGGGGCTCGGGGATGTGAGGGCCGAGGGCGAGTGTGACCAGGGAAGTGTGCCCCACGTGGGACCTCAGTGACCCCTCATTTGTGGGACTGGAGCCGGCAGTGCCTGGCTGCCGAGTTGTAGGAAGTCCCCAGGATTTTCCCCAGTGTTTTATCAAGAGCGGTCTCCTTATAAACAAGCGGGAGAGAGGGATCCCATGGCCTTTCCACAGCGGGAACCCTGATGCTGCCACAGAGCCGGCATTGGAAGCCCGGACTGTCTGACCTCCCAGCCTGGGCCAGGCGTGGCAGGCATCAGACCGACTCAGACGAGGAGCTCAGAGTCGCTGGCACAGGAGGAGGGAGTGGCGGCAATATTCCAGCTCGGAGAGGCCACCCTGAGCCGGCCCGAGGACAGGATGGGTTCCAGGCAGAGGGGACAGTCCGCAAAGGAAGGGAATGCCCTGGGGAGGAGATCCGGTGCCACACAGGCCTCCTGTAGACCCCACCCCATGGCCTCGGGCTGGAGGTGGAGTCCTCTTTGGATGAGCCTCCCTCATTCTCTGCCTGCTCTGCAGGTGAGAAGTCCAACCGTGGTCTCCCTGGGCTGCGTTCCTTCTGGAACCTGGGGAGCCCACCCATGTCCTAGCTCTTTGCAGCTTCTGGAGGCCGTCCACCCTCCTGGGCTCCTGGCCCCTTCCTCCGCCCTCACAGCAGGCCCCGTTGCATCCCTCTGGCCGCCTGCCTTGGTGACGTCTCACTCTGACTCTCTTCTCTGCCCTTTCTGCTGTGAAGAGCCTGTGACCACATTGGGCCACCCGACAATCTAGGATAATCTCCCTGTTCTGATGTCAGCTTGTTACGAACCGTAACTCCACCTGCAGCCTCAGCTCCGCCTGGCCGTGTTGATGACACGTTCCCAGGCTCCAAGATGAGCACGTGGCCATCTCTGGGGGCCGTTGTTCTGTCTGACACACCCTTCGATGCTCATACGATCATCTCTCTCTTCTCCAGGCAAATAAGCTCAGAACAAAAACTCTCCGTAACACTCTGAACCCCACGTGGAACGAGACCCTCACTTACTACGGGATCACAGACGAAGACATGATCCGCAAAACGCTGCGGTAGGCGAGGCCCCGGCCGCCCGCCCCTCCCCCACCCCGCCCGCTTGTCCTCATGAAGGCGGGACCGGAGGGTCAGAGGGTCTCCTGTGGGTTCAGCCTCATGCGGGCCACCCCAGCCTGGGGGTCTGAAGAAAGGCAGAAAGGTCTGTTCACACCGGCGGAGCCTGGTGGATGGAAAGGGTCACCCTGGCCCCAGTGCCCTGAAGGTGCTTCCTGGGGCCTCTCCCGGTGCTGGCGCCGGTTCCCTTCAGAGAACCGGCTCTCCCCACCTCCCAGCACCGGCCCCACCTTCTCCTGTCCCCTCTTCCAACCTGAGGACACTTGTCTGGGAGGACAGTACCTGACATCATGCCACACTCTGGCCCTGTCAGGGCCCAGGCATCTCGTGCGTCTCCCACCCCAGACCAGGGCAGGGCCTGGGGCAGGACAAGCCAGGGCTGGCCCTACCCGCGCACACTCCCCCCACGCCCCGTGCGTCCGAGCCGCTGGCTGTGCCTTTCACCCCCAACCCAGGATCTCTGTGTGTGACGAGGACAAATTCCGGCACAATGAGTTCATCGGGGAGACACGCGTGCCCCTGAAGAAGCTGAAAGCCAACCACACCAAGACCTTCAGTATCTGCCTGGAGAAGCAGCTGCCGGTGAGAGGAGTATTGAGCGCCTGCTGTGTGCCTGGCTCGGTGGCAGGTGCTGGGAAGGCAGAACTTCCTGCCCGTGGTGGGGCTACTGAGGGGCAGAGTGAGAGGGGAGGGGAGATGAGGAGGTGAGCGTGGAGGGGCAGGGGGGTGGAGGTGACCCTGGCTTTCACTCTGAGTGGCCACGGGAGGGCGCGAAGCTGAGGGAGTGCGGGGGATGACAGTTTACCAGCCTCACTGGCCTGGGCTCAGGATGGCTTGAAGAAGCGGGAGGAGAGGGCAGGAGGCCCGGGGAGATGGGGAGAGATGGGCACAGCCCCGGCCTGACCTTGGCGGCGGTAGGAGAGCTTGACTCTGAACCGGATGTCCGGGCAGCAGATAGGACATCCTTGGGTGAGGGAAGGGCAGGTCCGAGGTTTGGGGCCGGAGCCACCGGAGCCTGAGGGGCTTTTCGCGGCACTCAGAGGACCGTAGCAGGGGCCACGGGTGGACGGGACTCTCAGGGAGCGTGCGTGGAACGTGTCAGACTTGAGTGCCTGTGAGATACTCAGAGGAGACAGAATGGCCTTTGTCTGAACGTTATGTCAGAAGAGATTGTGCCCCCTGGCCTGCTCCAGCAGCTACGCCCTCCCGCGTCTTGGCCTCTATGTCCCTCTTCCCTGCCCCACCCTCCCTTGTCTCTGGCCTGGCCTTCACCTGGTTCATAGGGCTGATGAAGCCAGGAGTCCCTAGTGCCACCAGGGTCAAGAGAAATGCCGGGGCCTCAGCCTCCCAGTGTCCAGGGCACAGGCAGAGGCTGGGCAAGGGGCAAGTTCAGAAGGACAAAGCCCAGCGGTTGTCCCCAGTGTACCCAGCCCCAGTGGGCCTGGGAATGTGGACTCAAGTCAAGCCCTGGGGGTGAGTCAGCCTGTGGCCAGGGCTTCTTCCCAGAATCCCAGTTGTTTTTTCATCATTTGATCCAATTTTATTCCCTTGTCACCTTCTCTCCCACTCAGACATTTGTGTGATGGGTATAAGCTTTTCTGGTTTATTATTAGTCACTCACCACAGGTAACCCAGTTTTTCCATATGATCTATGTCACTTAAGAAAGGCAACATCTTGGGAGGCCGAGGGAGGTAGATCACGACGTCAGGGGTTCGAGATCAGCCTGGCCAACATGGCGAAACCCCATCTCTACTAAAAATACAAAAATTAGCCAGGTGTGGTGGCGGGTGCCTGTAATCCCAGCTACTCAGGAGGTTGAGGCAGGAGAATCGCTTGAACCTGAGAGGCGGAGGTTGCTGTGAGACAAGATCACACCAGTGCACTCCAGCCTGGGTGACAGGAGGGAGACTCTGTCTCAAAAAAAAAAAAAAGAAAGAAGGAAAAGGCAACACCAGCCCTACTGTAGTGTTCCTGAGTTTTGATCACTGGAAGCAACCGTGTGGGTGTGTGCTTGTGTGTGACTTGTGCGTAAGAGCATGTGTCAGTACATATCTGTGTGTGACTGTGTGTCTACGTGTGTGTGGTGTGTGTTCGTGAAAGCGTGTGCATCCCTGTGCATGGCCGTGATCACGGCATTACTGGGTGCGCTACCAGCTCATTGGTGCCATTCAGGGACTCACAGTGACCACAGGAGTATAGCTTGGGATACACCCCTGGCAGTAAAGCCACATTCTGGTGATACTTTTTTTAAATTTTTATTATTTTTTTTGAGACCAAGTCTTGCTCTGTCACCCAGGCTGGAGTTCAGTGGCACAATCTTGACTCACTGCAACCTCTACCTTCCGGGTTCAAGCACTTCTTGTGCCTCAGCCTCCCGAGTAGCTGGGACTACAGGCCTGTGCCACCATGCCCGGCTAATTTTTGTATTTTTGGTAGAGACGGGGTTTCACCATATTGGCCAGGATGGTCTCAAACTCCTGACCTCGAATGATCCACCTGCCTCAGTCTCCCAAAGTGCTGGGATTACAGGTGTCCACCACCATGCCTGGTTAATTTTTGTATTTTTAGTAGAGACGGGTTCGCCAGGTTGGCCAGGCAAGTCTCAAACTCTTGACCTCTGGTGATCCTCCTGCCTCGGCCTCCCAAAGTGCTGGGATTACAGGCGTGAGCCCCTGTGCCAGGCCTCTGGTGGTACATTTAGAATCTACAGTCTGCGAACATTGTCTGTTTTAAGTCAATACTGAGCAATACCCAGTGGTCTTCATATGAAACAACCCAAAGCACAATATCCCAACCCTGAAAAAACAGGGAAAATATCCCTGAAAAAACAGCGAAAGATGTCCCTGCTGGTGGTGGTTTTGAGTTGGGGTCTCGCTCTGTCGCCCAGGCTGGAATGCAATGGCGCGATCTCAGCTCCCTTCAACCTCCGCCTCCTGGGTTCAAGTGATTCTCCTGCCTCAGCCTCCCAATAGCTGGGATGACAGTCTCCTGCCACCACGCCCGGCTAATTTTTGTGTTTTTAGTAGAGACGGTTTCCCCATGTTGGTCGGGCTGGTCCTGAACTCCTGACCTCAGGTGATCTGCCCGCTTCGGCCTCCCAAAGTGCTGGGGTTACAGGTGTGAGCCGCTGTGCCCGGCCCCTGCTGGTTTATATTGTCTAATTTTCACACCACACACACTGACACAGGCAGCACAGTGCCTCGAGGCCTCACACACAAAGCTCTGCCTGAGGGGCAGATGGCGAGATCTCACAGGCCTGCCCTGATCCACTGGGAACGGCTGCCTGGGCACTGTTGAAAAGGACTCTGAGGGGGCGTTGGAGCTCAGGGCAAACGCTGAGATCGATTAGCCATGCCTGCTCTGGGCGTGGGAGGTGGTGAAGGTGGCCGGTGGGGCGTGTGTGTCCTCCCTGCTCAACATCCCTGCTCACCTCACAGGACTCTCGTCTCCAGAAAGGGTTGGATGTAGCCAGAGGGACTCACTTGGTGCTAGGCAGGGCACAGTTGTGAGTAAAAGGGTGTGGCTGGGCCTGCTTAGGAGAGGAGCCTGGCAGAGTCCGAAGGGGACCCAGGGGGACACAGGGCTCAAGCTGGGTGTGTCCGGCTGGGCTGAGGCCCCGGAGAGAGGGTTTGGGTGCACAGCAGCCGGAAGGAAGAGGTCAGGTGGCCTTGGGAGGTCAAGGAATGGAGAAGCCTCAGTCTGGCTGGGGATGGGGAGGCCTGGAACTGAGATCTGCCCTGAGAGGCAGGCACCGGGCAGCTGCTGAGGCAGGGGAGGGGACTGAGTGGCCTCCCCACCAGGCTCCCAGCTTCCCCAGGGTGAGGAAAGTACCAGAGCTCTGTCACCTGGGCTCTCCTGAGGGAGCCGCGTCCAGCACCCTCAGAGGCTCCAGGAAGCACCTTCAGGGGACCGGGGCCAGGGTTACCCTTGTCCATCCACCAGGCTCCGTTGGCATCGGCAGACGTTTCTGCCTTTCTTTGAACCCTCCAGGCTGGAGTTGCTTGTGTGAGGTTGAACACACAGGGGTCCCTCCACTCCTGCCTTCACTAGTATAAGCCTCCAGTGGGCCTTTAGTGCCAGGCCCTTGCCCAGCCCTGAGGTATTAAAGATGATGCAGGTATTAGCCAGATGCAGTGGCTCATACCCATCATCCCAGCACTTTAGGAGGCTGAGGCAGGTGGATCACTTGAGGTCAGGAGTTTGAGACCAGTCTGGCAAACATGGCAAAATCCTGTCTCTACCAAAAAAACACAAAAATTAGACTGTAGTTCCAGCTACTCAGGAGGTTGAGGCAGGAGAATCGCTTAAACCTGGGAGGCGGAGGTTGTAGTGAGCCAAGATAGTGCCACTGCGCTCCAGTCTGGGTGACAAGAGTGAGACTCTGTCTCAAAAAAAAAAAAAAATGTACAGGCAGAGTTCGAACTTCAAGGAACTTAGAGGTTGGGGCCGACCCATGAGGAAGCAGGGGGTCACGCAGGCCATGGCAGGATAAACCCGAGGCAGTGGGCACACACAGGGGACGGCCAACCCACCCCGAGGGTCAGAAAAGCCCCCCAGGCCCAGAAGGACCAGGAATTTATCAACGGTGAGCACAGAGGAGGGTGCTGGAGCTGTGGATTAAGCGTGCACAAAGGTGTGGAGGTGGGACCCGGCTTCAAAGCCGAGGGACCCCAGAGAAAGTCAGGGCGGGCCGTGAGGAGGACCTGGCGGAAGACCCTCTGCGGAGGCCGAGCACGCCAGGCTGGGGGCTGCAGAGCTGTGAGGGGCCGGTTAGCGCATGTCAGGGTCTGTGCACCATGCTGTCTGTGGCCGCCACGCTGCTCTGTCCTTAGAGCAAAAGCAGCCATAGAGAAGGCATCAAGGAGCCGGCAAGGCTGTGTTCCAATAACGTGTTATTAATGGAAGCCGAAGTGTGAATTTCATATCATTTTCATGTGTCACAAAATATTTTTCATTTCATTTTTCTTTCTGCTATTCTGAAAAGTAAGAACCAGCTGGGCACGGTGGCTCACACCTGTAACCCCAGCACTTTGGGAGACCAAGATGGGAGGATCCCTTGAGCCCAGGAGTTTGAGATCAGCCTGGGCAACATAGTGAGACCCCGTCTCTCTTTTTTTGAAAAAGAAATTTTTTTAAAAAAGGGTAAGAGCCACTCTTAGCTCACATCCCATACAGAGCCAGGCGTCGGGCCTGATCTGGCCCCCGGGCCGCAGTTGCCGATCCCTGGGCTGGCCCTTGCTGGGCTGTGAAGGGCACCCCAGGCCATGCAGCCAAGAACGGGGAAGGTGAGGTCAGATCCACCCCCAGCAGAAACCTTGGGAGGGAAGAGAGGACAGAAGGCCTGTGAGTTCAGTGTGGCCACTCACCAGGGACCCTGACTGGGCCTGGCTGCAGCAGCGAGAGTGGGTGGGCTCAGGAAGAGGAGGCCAAGTGTGGCCAAGAGAGGGGTGGGAGCAGGTGAGGACTGAGTGACCGTCCCGTCCAACAGGTGGACAAGACCGAAGACAAGTCCCTGGAGGAGCGGGGCCGCATCCTCATCTCCCTCAAGTACAGCTCGCAGAAGCAGGGCCTGCTGGTGGGCATCGTGCGGTGTGCACACCTGGCCGCCATGGACGCCAACGGCTACTCGGACCCTTACGTGAAAACGTGAGTGTGCTGCGCGCGTGACCACCTGCCACCTCTTCGCCTCTAAGGACGGGGGTCCGTGTGCCGGCTCCGTGGTCTCAGGTGGCAGGCACCCAGGGAGTACTTGAGGTACAGGGGCGCCGTGTTCCCTGATGGGCTCCCTTGGCAACTCCAGGGGTTAAACATGGCCGGCCCACTTCACAGATGGGGAAACTGAGGCCCAGAGAAGCTGAGTGGCTTCCCAGAGTCATGCAGATATTAGTTATCACCTGATGCTATGTCCAGGCCTCTCTGTGACTGAGGGGCCCAGGAGGGGCCATGAGGAGGTCGGAGGAGGGGACAGAAGGCGGGGCCAGTGCCAGGGGTAGCCAGGAGGCTGGGGGAGGTGGCAGAGGAACTCTGCCAGGCCTTGGCAAATGCCCACATGTGTCCAGCCCTATACTGGGACCACAGATGCAGATAAGAGTCCACCCAGCTCTACCAACAGGGGCTGATGGGGGTCCTGGGAAGAGACACTAACTCAGGGTCCATGCCAGGTGACCTGGGCCTCAGAGCTGTGGACCTGTGAGCCTGGTCAGGAGAGGCTGTGCAGCTCTGAGAGCCAGGCAGGAGCTGGCGACTCTTTGGAGAGGGGTGCCGCAGGTGCCGCAGTGACTACCGTCAGTGCCTGGGGCTCTCCAGAAACTAGGTAGGTATGAGTGTGAGCTCACAGGGAGATGCTGGGAAAGTGAGACTTGGAGAGGGATTCAGTTCACAGAAAGGAGAGGCAGGTGCTTCAGGGAGGGGATGACAGAGGAATGGCCCTGACCCAGGGGACACCAAGGACCCAGGGGACTAAGTCCTCAGGGACATCCTGGCACCATGAAGAGGCCGGTACTCCTCATGGCACAGCTCTGGGGGCACCATTCCCATGGCCATGATCATATTTCTGTCACTTTAAAAATTGTATGTGGCAGGTGCAGTGACTTCCACTTACATTCCCAACACTTTGGGAGGCCAAGGCAGGAGGATCGCTTGAGGCTAGGAGTTTGAGAACATCCTGGGCAACATAGTGAGACCCCCATCTCTAAAAAAAAAAAAAAAATTAGCTGGGTGTAGTGGCATGTGCCTGTAGTCCTAGCTACTTGAGAGGATTGCTTGAGCCTGGGAATTTGAGACCAGCCTTGGCAACATCCTGAGACCTTGTCTCTACAGTTAAAAATAATAATAAATTAGGCCGGGTACAGTGGCTCATGCCTATAATCCCAGTACTTGTGGGAGGCCGAGGCATATGGATCACTCAGCCTGGCCAATATGGGGAAACCCCGTCTCTACTAAAAATAAAAAAAATTAGCCGGGCATGGTGGCTCATGCCTGTAATCCTAGCACTTTGGGAGGCTGAAGTGGGTGGATCACCTGAGGTCGGGAGTTCGAGACCAGCCTGACCAACATGGAGAAACCCCGTCTCTACTAAAAATACAAAATTAGCCGGGTATGGTGGTGCATCCCTGTAATCTCAGCTACTTGAGAGGCTGAGGCAGGAGAATCGCTTGAACCCACGAGGCGGAGATTGCAGTGAGCAGAGATCGTGCCATTACACTCCAGCCTGGGCAACAACAGTGAAACTCTGTCTCAAAAAAAAAAAAAAAAATTAGCTGGGCATGGTGGCAGGAGCCTGTAATCCCAGCTACTTGGGAGAATGAGGCAGGAAAATCACTTCAACCTGGGAGGTGTAGATTGCAGTGAGCCGAGATCGCACCACTGCACTCCAGCCAGGGTGACAGAGCAAGACACTGTCTCAAAATAATAATAAATAAATAAAAATAACATGACAATAATGGGATGGCTACTTTGGGAAGCAGCCAATAGTCCCTCAGAAAGTTAAACAGAGTCACCATTTGATCTGGCAATTCCACTCCTAGTTATATACCGAAGAGATAAGAAAAACACGCCCATCCTAAAACTTGTGCAGGAACGTTCATAGCACTACTCACAACAACCAAAAGTGGAAACAGCCCAAGCGTCCATCCACTGATAAATGGATACACAAATGAGGTCTGTCCCTGCAGTGGAATATCAGCCCTAAGAAGGAGTGCAGCATTGGTGTGTGGAATATCAGCCCTAAGATGGAGTGTAGGAGGTACGTGCTACACCGTGGGTGGACCTTGAAATCAAGATGCTAAGTGAGAGAAGCCAGATCCAGAAGGCCACGTATTGCAGGACTTTATTTCTATGAAGTGTCCGGAATAGGTCAACCCACAGAGGCAGAGGGTAGATTTGTGGTTGCAGGAGCCGGGGGAAGCTTGAGGGGACATGGGCATTGGCTGCTGAAGGGTTCTAGGTTTCCTTCTGAGGTGATGAAAATGTTCTAAAATTGATCGTGATGATGGCTGCATAATTCTGTGAATATACCAAAAACCACTGAATTATACACCTAAAAGGGTGCATTGTACAGTATGTGTATTATGTCTCAAAAAATCTGTTATTTTTAAAAATCCGATCACACCAGGCTCCAGGAGCAAAGCCCGGGACCTGCTGCATCTTTGGGGGAAGTTAGGCTTCCAGAAAGAGCACAGGGCTACTGGTTTTCTATGTGGAAAACACTAAAGTGGGCTCCAGCCTCAACAACTTAGCAAAACAAAGTATCCAGTGCACTAGAGACCCGAGTGTTGGGGGAAGCTCTGTGAATGCTGAGAAGACACTCAGGAGACTCCCATAATAACCATTGGAGAGAAAGTTGGCAATATCCAGTCGACGTGGGAAATGCGTGTGCCCTGTGGCCACATTATTTTCCTTCCAAGTTTATTTCCTAGAAACCTGGGCATGGGTGGGTAGCTGTTTATCACAGCATTGCTTGTAATAGCTATAAACTGGAAATAGCCAAACATTCATCCTCAGAGGAATAGATTAATAAAATGTGGCATATGTGTAGAATATAGTACTATGCAGTTAAAAATGAATAAATTAGAACTAGATGAATTATTATAACATGGACAGCTGTTGAAGACACACCAGATGACACACAGTAGGATACTGGTTTGTGTCTATATATTTTTTCTTCTGACTTGTCATTGACTTGAATCTCATTCGTATATATCCTTGCAGGAGGATATGCAATCTGAAGCCCAAATGGTGTGGTTTTGTGTTTTTTTTTTGTTTGTTTGTTTGTTTTTGAGACAGAGTCTTACTCTGTTGCCCAGGCTGGAGTGCAGTGGCATGATCTCAGCTCACTGCAACCGCTGCTTCCCGGGTTCAAGTAGTTCTCATCCCTCAGCTTCCCAAGTAGCTGGGATTACAGGCATGCATCACCACGCTCGGCTAATTTTTGTATTTTTAGTAGACAGGGTTTCACCAGGGTGGCCAGGCTGGTCTTGAACTCCTGACCTCAAGTGATCCGCCCGCCCTGGCCTCCCAAAGTGCTGGGATTTCAGGTGTGAGTCTCTGTGCCCAGCCTATGGTGTGAAACTTTCAAACCCGTTTCAATGCTCACCTGCCAGATGGACAGGAATTCCAGGGTCACCTGCTGGGTTGCCCAGAAAGCAGGGTCTTACCTGCTGTGACAGACAGTCTGGTCAACTTCCACAGGCAAGCAGGGGGCTGCCTGGGCAGGGCCCGTCTGCTGTGCCACAGGCTCCTCCCTGCCACAGGTGGCTGTTGTGGGTGCTGCTGGACTCCTGCAGCTGGGTCCCACCTGCCAGCCACGTCTCAGGTCACGTGGCCTTTCAAAGTCACGCCAAGCTGTGGGCCACTCCCTATATCTGAGCCACACGTCACCTGAGACCTCCACGTCTGTTTCAGACTCCCTGAGTGAGACACGAGGGCTGCTGCTCGGGTCTCCTCAGCGGTCCCCATCTCTGAAAGGCCCCTTCATGGACCAAGGGCCTTTTCCTCACTAAAATTAGCAGGGGAAATGAGGGCACAGGTTAGATGGTAAAAGGGGCACCCCTCAGCTGCATCCTAGACCTGGAAGGGAGTGTGACCTGTGCCCCAGAAGACAGGGAGGGACGTATCCAGCGGTTGATGCTGAGGGCCAAAGCTAGATGGCTCAAGGCCTTCTGTCTGCACTATTATTTTTATTTATTTTCTTTATTTCTTCCTATCTTTTTTTTTTTTTTCTTATTTTAAATTTTTTTTTTTTGAGACAGAGTCTTGCTCTGTCACCCAGGCTGGAGTGCAGTGGCGCGATCTCGGCTCACTGCAAGCTCCACCTCCCGGGTTCAAGCGATTCTCCTGCCTCAGCCTCCCGAGTAGCTGGGACCACAGGCGCCTGCCACCACGCCCGGCTAGTTTTTTGTATTTTTAGTAGAGACGGGGTTTCACCATGTTAGACAGGATGGTCTGGATCTCCTGACCTCGTTATCTGCCCACCTCGGCCTCCCAAAGTTATTTCTTCCTATCTTTTTTGAGACAGTGACTCACTCTGTCACCGGGCTGGAATGCAGTGATGCGATCATAGCTGACAACAGCCTCAAACTCCTGGGCTCAAGCAGTTCTTCTACCTCAGCCTCCCGAGTAGCTGGGACTACAGGTGTGTGCCACCATGCCTGGCTAGTTGTTTTTTGTATTTTTTGTAGAGACTGGGTTTTGCCATATTGGCCAGGCTGGTCTCAAACTCTTGGACTCAAGCGATCCTCCTAGCTCGGCCTCCCAAAGTGCTGTGATTACAGGTGCAAGCCACCATGCCCAGCTATGCACCGTTATTTTTATAAACCTCATCTCTGGTGACACTTGCCCCAGTTTCCCTGGAAGTTGACCCCAGGCCCACCTCTTGAGGGTTTGTGGGAAAACCCCAGGAGTAACAGTGCCTGTGACAATCGCTGACATGTCGAGTTACACGTAATATCCCTGGGCGGTGCGAAGGCTGAGTGTGACCCTCCCAGCAGCCTGTGCAGTCGCCCCTGTTATTATCTCCATTTCATGCCAGTGAAAATGGCGGTAACTGGCAGTAACTTGCTGTGCCACCCTGGGCAACTCCCTTCTCTGGCTCTCTTATGTATAACCAGAAGGGGTTTCTTCTCGAAGCCACAGGCAAGCGGAAGGTGCTGTGCAGAAGGGCCAGAGGTACATGGCACAGGGTGGCTCCATGAGCCCCAGTGGCCAGGGCCACTGTCCTGACAGCAAGGGAGACAGCGACGCCACAGGGCAGGCCTCCGGGGCTTTGCAGGGTGGGCTGGCGCCAGAGCAGGGTGTGCGCAGGGACGGTGCTGAGGGATCTCCGCGGAGTGGTCAGGTGAGGAGGGAAGGGCGCTCCTGGCAGGGAAAGCAGAACAGAGGGCACCGCTGGTGGAACCGCGCATAGCTGAACGTGCTGAGGCTGGTGGAACTGTGCATAGCTGAACGTGCTGAGGCTGGTGGAACTGTGCATAGCTGAACGTGCTGAGGCTGGTGGAACTGCGCATAGCTGAACGTGCTGAGGCTGGTGCCGGTTGTGGAAGTCTGGTGGCTGAGTGAGGGGTCAGCAGATGGGCACAATGTCCAGGCTGAGGGCGCAGAGACCCCAGAACCACTTTCCTTCCAGGGGCCTGGGAAGGCTGGGCATGCAGGACGCTTCTGTCCTTGCTCCTCACCCGTTACCAAACAGGCCAAGGACAATTCACAGCAGACACAAAACCAATACGTAGCGAAATGGCCAAGGAGCCTAGTAAGTAACTAAGGAAATCCGCTGTCTCCGGTGGTGGGGGCTTCGGGGAATCTCCCCAACCTTCTTTTTTAAATCAGGTTTATTGAGGTACAGGTTGAGTGTCCCAAATCTGTAAATCCAAAACCCCAAACATTTCAAGCACCGACATGACGCTCAAAGGAAATGCCCGTTAGAGCGTTTGGGATTTCACATTTTTGAATTTTTGAAATTTTGGATTAGGGATGCTGAACTGGTAAATAGACTGCAAATATTACAAAATATGAAAAAAATCAAAATTCAAAACATCTGGTCCAAGCATTTCAGATAATGGATCCTCAACCTGTATCATTCATACCCAGTGAGTTTTTCTTTTGTTTTCTTTTCTTTTTTAGAGACAGGGTCTTGCCCTGTCGTCCAGGCTGAAGTGCAGTGGTGCAATTATAGCTCATTGCAGCCTTGAACTCCTGGGCTCAAGCGATCTTCCCACCTCAGCATTGTGAATACCTGGGACTACAGGCATGCACCACCATGCCCAGCTAATTTTTAGTTTTTTGATAGAGATGGGGTCTTGCTGTATCGTCCAGGCTGGTACAGTCTTGTTTCCACCACCACAATCGACATAAAGAATATGACCCCAGAAAGTTCCCCAGCCCCAGGCAACCACTGACCTGTTTTCTGTCTCAATAGTGTTGCCTTTTCCAGATTTCCCCATGAAGCAGTCAGATAGTGCGTCTGTGAAGCCCCGTGAATCTGGCTGCTTTGACACAGAGAAATGCGTTAGATTCATCTGTCAGTTGCATGGACCAGGAGTTTGGTCCTTTCTATTGCTGAGTGGTCTTCCGTTGTTGATTAGTTCCCCGGTTGAAGGGTGTGTGGTTGTTTGCAATTTTTGGTGGTGGTAGAAAGCTGCAATGAACAGGTTTTGGTGTGGACATATGTCTTCATTTGTCTCTCCTAATCCCAACTTTTGTCCATATGCATTTTCTAGTGCTTCTATAATAAACCAGTATTATTTATGCCATGGAAGTCACAATTTTAAAATATGCAAAGTAAAGCAACTATGAGATATCCTTTTCTGCCTCTCAAACCAGCAAGGATTTTTTAAGTGATAGCATTCAGCTTTGTCACAGGCACTGTGTGTCAACCGTGTAGCCTTCCTGGAGAGGAACTGGCAAAATAAGCCAGACATGGGCGTGCCTTTGGGTGGTGCCTTCACTTCTAGGGATTCAGGTATTCGTTGGACAGATGTTTGTTCAGCCCCCCAGTGCCAGGCGCAAGGAGTTGGTAGTGGGCGAGACCGCAGAGCACGCTCAGCACGGACAAGGCAGTTGTCATGCAATTATCCATGTGGGAAGAGGGGGAGTTTTGCAAAGAAGTTGAGGACCTCTTGTCCCCTTCTCCAGCCTGCACATGACCTCCCTGTCACACAGAAAGAAGCCTGAGCCTGGCTTCCAAGCACCACGCTTGTGCTTGCCGGCTGTGTGACCTTGGGCAAGTCACTCCACCTCTCTGGGCCTCAGAGGGAGACAGCTGTTCTGCATCAGCGTCTAAGGCCTGAATGGCTGTGGAGGGAAGAACATCTGTGTGGCCTCCTGTTACTGCACAAAAGGTCTTGTCCTTCCTCAGAGCTCCAGCGAGGTAGTGGTGATGGTTGTACAACTCTGCAAGTCTACTAAAGGCTACTGCATTTTATACTTCAGAAAGATTGATTTTATGGTATGTGAATTATATCTCAACGAATCTGCTATTTTATAAAAGAAGCTTGAGGCTGGGCGCGGTGGCTCATGCCTGTAATCCCAGCACTTTGGGAGGCTGAGGCAGGTGGATCACCTGAGGTCAGGAGTTCGAGACCAGCCTGGCCAACATGGTGAAACCCTGTCTCTACTAAAAATACAAAAATTAGCTGCGCATGGTGGCGGGTGCCTGAAATCCCAGCTACTCCAGAGGCTGAGGCAGGAGAATCGCTTGAATCCGGGTGGTGGAGGTTGCAGTGAGCCATCTCAAAAAAAAAACTTTGAACAAGAGACCAACTCTGCTAAAAGCTCTGTTCTGGTGGGAAACGTGAGCCTGATGAAAATTAGGCTTCCAGAAACGAGGAAAAATCCCTTCCCTAGGGGGATGGAAGGCCCTCACCATGGTTCACTTCAGGAATGTGTGTGTGAACAGAAGTGCGGTGGATAAAGGGACCCCCCCCCCACCATGGTTCACTTCAGGAGCGTGTGTGTGAACAAGGGGATGGAGGCCCCCCCACCATGGTTCACTTCAGGAGCGTGTGTGTGAACAGAAGTGCGGTGGATGAAGGGACCCCCCCCCCCACCATGGTTCACTTCAGGAGCGTGTGTGTGAACAGAAGTGCGGTGGATGAAGGGACCCCCCCCCCACCATGGTTCACTTCAGGAGCGTGTGTGTGAACAGAAGTGCGGTGGATGAAGGGACCCCCCCCCACCATGGTTCACTTCAGGAGCGTGTGTGTGAACAAGGGGATGGAGGCCCCCCCACCATGGTTCACTTCAGGAGCGTGTGTGTGAACAGAAGTGCGGTGGATGAAGGGACCCCCCCCCCACCATGGTTCACTTCAGGAGCGTGTGTGTGAACAGAAGTGCGGTGGATGAAGGGACCCCCCCCCCCACCATGGTTCACTTCAGGAGCGTGTGTGTGAACAGAAGTGCGGTGGATGAAGGGACCCCCCCCCACCATGGTTCACTTCAGGAGCGTGTGTGTGAACAGAAGTGCGGTGGATGAAGGGACCCCCCCCCACCATGGTTCACTTCAGGAGCGTGTGTGTGAACAGAAGTGCGGTGGATGAAGGGACCCCCCCCCCACCATGGTTCACTTCAGGAGCGTGTGTGTGAACAGAAGTGCGGTGGATGAAGGGACCCCCCCCCACCATGGTTCACTTCAGGAGCGTGTGTGTGAACAGAAGTGCGGTGGATGAAGGGACCCCCCCCCACCATGGTTCACTTCAGGAGCGTGTGTGTGAACAGAAGTGCGGTGGATGAAGGGACCCCCCCCCACCATGGTTCACTTCAGGAGCGTGTGTGTGAACAGAAGTGCGGTGGATGAAGGGACCCCCCCCCACCATGGTTCACTTCAGGAGCGTGTGTGTGAACAGAAGTGCGGTGGATGAAGGGACCCCCCCCCCACCATGGTTCACTTCAGGAGCGTGTGTGTGAACAGAAGTGCGGTGGATGAAGGGACCCCCCCCCACCATGGTTCACTTCAGGAGCGTGTGTGTGAACAGAAGTGCGGTGGATGAAGGGACCCCCCCCCACCATGGTTCACTTCAGGAGCGTGTGTGTGAACAAGGGGATGGAGGCCCCCCCACCATGGTTCACTTCAGGAGCGTGTGTGTGAACAGAAGTGCGGTGGATGAAGGGACCCCCCCCCCACCATGGTTCACTTCAGGAGCGTGTGTGTGAACAGAAGTGCGGTGGATGAAGGGACCCCCCCCCCACCATGGTTCACTTCAGGAGCGTGTGTGTGAACAGAAGTGCGGTGGATGAAGGGACCCCCCCCCCACCATGGTTCACTTCAGGAGCGTGTGTGTGAACAGAAGTACGGTGGATGAAGGGACCCCCCCCACCATGGTTCACTTCAGGAGCGTGTGTGTGAACAGAAGTGCGGTGGATGAAGGGACCCCCCCCACCATGGTTCACTTCAGGAACATGTGTGTGAACAAGGGGATGGAGGCCCCCCCACCATGGTTCACTTCAGGAGCGTGTGTGTGAACAGAAGTGCGGTGGATGAAGGGACCACTTGCTTCTCAAAAACAATGTCTCGCCTTTGCCACAAAATAGCGTTGGGAAAATGCAATGATTAGGACGAAAGAAGGGTCCGGGAATCTCTCCAGGGACAGAAAGCTCTTCGAATCCCTGCTGGCTTGATCTATACCCCACAGCATGTCCCCATCCTCTGCCTGTCCCTTGGCTGTAATTCCAGATACCTGAGGCCAGATGTGGACAAGAAATCCAAACATAAGACAGCGGTGAAGAAAAAAACCCTGAATCCGGAGTTTAACGAGGTATGAGGGGCTGGTGAAGCTTCACGGAGGCCACTCCCCTGCCCCAGGGCGGTGGGGGTGTGGCTGGGTTTTCAAAAGGTCATGGTGGGATGGGGAGGGTGGTCAGAGAAGGTGGGGAGGGGCCGCACCAAGCCACAGACACAGGGGAGCTGGGGGACCCCTGGAAAGCTCTTGGCAGGACTTGTCAGATGTAGGGCTGGGGAGAGGGAAGTGTTGAGGGGTGTCCTGGGCTCCTCATGGAGGCCACGGGGCAAAGAGGGGGTGAGGAAGAGGGGGAGAAGCTCTGTGTGGGACGAGGGGACTCGAGTCGCCGTGGGACCCCAGGAAGGTCTTCAGCCCAAGGTGGCGAGTACAGCTGGAAACGCGACTCCCCCCAAGGAACAAGAAGGAAAGAAGAGCGGAGGGGCCTTGGGTAGAGCCCACGCCACACCCGTGGTCCAGAGGCGGGCAGGGGAGGCCGAGAAGATGCTTCTGGGGAGTGAGGGGAACCCCGGATGGAAGGGAGGGTCCCACAAGCTGTGGGAAAGAGGGACCCACAGAAGGGAGGGGTCAGCAAAGCCAGGCCCCAGAGAGGCCCAGGACGACAGGGACTGTGGGGCGGGCAGTGCCTCTGCGGTAAGGAGGCTCCCGGGATATGGGGAGAGCAGGCTCAGGGACAAGGAACAAGTGGGCGAGGGGATGGGGGCCCTGAAAACCCCAGCTGAGCTCAGGGAAGTGGGCGAGACGTGTGAGCGTCCACCCGTCATCCACCCTGAGCACTGATCACCCCATCCCCCCTGTTTGCCTACACCTCATACCCCTCCTGGCCGCCGGCCGAGGCCCAGGCCTCGTGGCATCAGCCCGAACGCTCCCTTCCGCCCAGCAGGAGTTCTGTTACGAGATTAAGCATGGGGACCTGGCCAAGAAGTCCCTGGAGGTCACCGTTTGGGATTACGACATTGGAAAATCCAACGATTTTATTGGTAAGGGGGCACAGTGGGAGCACCGTCTCGCTGTGTGCCTGTCCTGGATCAGGCCACAGCCCCTCCTTCCTGGTCCCTGGGGGAAGCTGGAGCCACGGACCACCTGCCCCCAGACCTGAGGGGCCTCAGACCTTCTCCAGCCTGAGCGCTGTGCCCTAGGAAGAGACAGGCCCAGAGAGGGAAGGCGTTCTGGGAGGGCCACACAGCACTGTGTGGTGGAGCACAGACAAGAGACGATGATGGGCAGTGCCTCGGGCTGGACTCTGAACCCTAGAGGCCCCAGATTCCTGGTGGGCCTGGTGGCTGCGCACAGTGGGGCTGCCCGGCCCTTTCTCCCCTCTTCGGGCCCCATTCCTTGACCCCTGACACTGCCTCTGCACCCTGCCCCTATCCCTGCCCTGGTGGAAGAGGGACAGGACGGCTGGGCCCTGACGGGGCTGGAGTGTGGCATGGAGGGCAGGTCCTGTTCGTGCTCGGAACCCAGCAGGCAGTGGGAGAGGCTGGCCTTTGAGCACAGAACCTGGGAGGGGGCACGGGTCCCACGCATGGGAGTCGGGGGTCCCTGTGCCCGGCTGCCCCTCCTGTCCTCCCGCAGGTGGCGTGGTTCTGGGCATCAACGCCAAGGGGGAGCGCCTGAAGCACTGGTTTGACTGCCTGAAGAACAAGGACAAGCGCATCGAGCGCTGGCACACACTCACCAGCGAGCTCCCGGGGGCCGCGCTCAGCGACTGACGCCCGCCTGCCACTGCCACCCCCACCGCCACCTGCGCCCAGCACGGCCGGCCCAGGCTTCCCCAGCAGCCACCAAGGCCTGTGGCCCCCACACTGGGGGATCCAGAACCCCTGCTTGGACCCAGAGCCACTGCAGTCCCCGCTCGGAGGACGTGGAGGGCTCAGCCGCTCTGGGACGGGGAGGGCAGGCAGCTAGGGGTGCTCTCAGCCCTCTGGGGCCCAAGGGGCTGATGGTGGAAGGAGACCTCAGCACCTGCCCAGGGGAAGGGGACAGGCCCATCCGGGAGCAAAGACCTTCTGGAGGCCAGCCCAGGCTGAGGGGACAGGAGTGTGGGGGCACCCTGGGGGACAGTGGGAAAAGAGGAGGGAGGTGGTGAGCAGACAGACAGGTGGAGGACGGGACCTTGAAGACCGACTGCTCCAGCCCAAGGAAAGCTGACCGCATCCCTCATCTCCATCGCTGCTGGGCCGATGGAGGAAAGTCTGCGGAGTTCCCAGAGGCTCCTGATGAGGGTAAATTGGCACAGGCTTCACTCAGTGATTCCACAAAGCCCTGCGGGAGGGTGAGACACAGGGCCTGCCCTCAGGGAGTTTCTGTCTAGTCAGGGAGCTGGGAACAAACCACTCCAACTGGGGCGAGAAATACCGAGACCAGCCTGGCCAGTCTGCAAATACCACGGGCTCTGCTGACTGCTGGGAGGTCAGGGAAGGCTTCCTGGAGGAAGCGGTGCTTCTGTAAGGCCTTGGAGGGTGAGTGGGGAGTTCTAGGTCTAAAAAGGCCTGGAGGAGAGAGAAGGCCGATGGGGCTGGGAACTGTGGACCCAGGGTCTCCTCTCCGAGGCAGGGTTTGTTAGGAAGGTGTGAGGCTCGAGGCAGGAGGTGGGGGAAGTGATGGAAGCACCAGGATAAACTGGTGCTGGTGCGGGGCCAAGTTCAGACCTCAGACCCAAGTCTCCCACTTTGATCTCTTTCCACTCCTGAGGGACCTCGAGGACGGAGCCCGCCACTCCTTCCCGGCGTAAGCATCAGGTCAACTGCAGTGGAGAAAGGGTCCCTTGTGCTTGGAGAAAAAGCAAAAGCTATACGTCCTCCCTCTGCCCTTTCCCTTCCCCTCCACTTCCTGGCTCACACTGAGTACTGGGGGCCTCCAGGTGCTTGCTCATGGCATCTTGGTCCTACCACCACCACAGATGTCCCTTCTGGGAGTAATCAGTGGCAGTCCAGGGCCTTGTCTCTGGGGAGGCCTGTGGGGCTGGCTCCACCCTCCAGGAGCTGAGCAGGAATCGCCCTGCCTGGTGGGCCTGTCTGCTTCCCTGAGTTCGGCTCTGCAGGAGGCTTGAGAGTATCTGAGTCTTGGGGCCCATGCCTGAAACCCACAAACTTTCCCTGCCTACCAAGGGGCCCCCAGGAACACTGGGTGAACAAATGCAGAGCCAAGGTGTTGCACAGCCAGACTCCTTTTGCTCAGCCCATCAGCGTGTGATGGAAACAGAGGCCCAGAGAGGTTAGGTGACCTGCTCAGGGCCTTCCAGCCCCCACAGGGCTGGAACCAGGATCCACAGCCCCCAGCCCAGAGTGCTGGACCCGACACTTCAGGGGAATTGCTGTGCTGAGCTCACACGAGAGAGGTCCTGCTAGCTGCTAGCCTGGGGCTCACCCGCCTGCTGCCCACCCCTTCAACACCGTTAGAGGGACTGACAGGCACGATGGTGGGAACTTCCACTGCAGACACAAAGCACACCACCACCTGAGGTGCAGGGTCATGATTTGAATCCCACCAAGTGCCCATCATGCCTTTCCCAGGTTGCAGGGAAAACAGGACCCCAGCCCCAAACGGTCCCTGGCCACCTGCTGCTCATGGAGCCTTGTCTGCCCACCTTTAGGAAGGGTTTTGTGTGTGAAAGCGTTTGCATGCACTTGTCTGGACGCATCTTCACAGCCCTGCAAGGTGGATTTGATTCTCATCCCCATCTTGCAGGTGAAACATGTTCCCAGAGTCTGAGTAGTTTGCCAAGGCCACAGAGCCAGGAAGGGGTGAGCCAGGACTCAAACCCAGGTCTTATGACTGCCACTTTCTCTCTCTGGGGGTCGGTACCCTCAGTCCCTTCCCTCCTGGTCTGTCAGAGACTCAGCGGAGACCCCAGGTGTAGGCTCAGTAAGCTCGGTGCATGATGGAGACCTGGGGTCTTGCCACTGTCCTGCCTCCTCGTCCGCTGGCTTTGAAACCATCTGTGCTACTTCAGGCTTCCCCAGAGGTGCCTAACCAGGCCCCAAAATTCAGCCACCCCACCCTAGCCTCTGGGGGCTGAGGCAAGGGCCCCTCTTTTCTCCACACAGAATGGGCATCCTCGGGGGGCCTAAGGTAAGAGGTGGTCTATTTCTAAAAGGCCTGGTGTCTACGTAAGTTCTGGGCATCGTCTTAGCTTTGCTTTTTTTGTGGGTCTCATTCAGAGAGGAGACTTGACAGCCTCTCTGAAGACACAGAAGTGAATGGCAAAGCTAGAAGAGGCTGCACCCTCCACCCAGCATGACTTCCTTATAGGCACATGGGGAACTTGGGGCCTGTGGGCGGACGGGGCCTGCTGGGGCACAGCTGGGGCAAGAACCCAGAGCTCCAGCCCCCCAGTCCAGGGTCCTCTACCGCCCAGGCTGCACAAATGGGGCTGGGCCTGACAGACGGGGAGTCAGGCTGGGAGGCGGGCTCACTGGCCATCCCGGGGGCAGCACGGGCACTCGGGCGGGAACCCCCCAGGAAGTTCGGAAACTTCCTTCCCCAGGATCCCAGCACCCTTCTAGATCCCGTGCAGATTGTCTTTCTGTTAAAGCGCTTTGAGGCCGGGCGGGATGGCTCCCGCCTGTCATCCCAGCACTTTGGGAGTTCGAGGCGGGAGGATCACCTGAGGTCGGGAGTTTGAAACCTGCCTGGCCAACATGGCGAAACCCCGTCTCTACTAAAAATACAAAAATTAGCCGGGTGTGGTGGCGCGTGCCTGTAGTCCCAGCTACTCGGGAGGCTGAGGCAGGAGAGTCGCTTGAACCCGGGAGGTGGAGCTTGCAGTGAGACAAGATCACATCACTGCACCAGCCTGGGCGACAGAGCGAGACTCCGTCTCAAAGAAAAAAAACCCACAAAAAAAACGCTTTGAGAAGCTGCAGAAGCGGCTCTGCCTTTGACCCCGAACGGGCATCTTTACTGGGGTCCATCAGCCCCACAAAGACAGGAAATCTGATGCCAAAAAAAAAAAAAAAAGTCATTCCAGATGTCAGCGAACAGGCGACGCCCCGCCCGCCCCGCCCCCTCCCCCGCCCCGCCCTCCCCCGCCCCCTCCCCCGCCCTCCGCTCTCCGCCCCACTCTCTGCCCCGCCCCACTCCCCGCCCCGCCCTCCGCCCCGCCCCGCCCCGCTCTCCGCCCCGCCCCGCTCTCCGCCCCGCCCCACTCTCCGCCCCGCCCTCCGCCGGCACTAGCCAATCCCCGACGGGCCCGTCTTCCAGCCCCGAAGCGGTCACCTCCTGACCTCTAGTGGCGAACCTGGGGAACTGCGCCCCGGCCCGCCCGCCCGCCCGCCGAACCCAGGCCGTGCATGCCCTGCCCGTTCTTCGCAAACCGAGTGAACCTCCCGATGCATGGACTCTGGCTGTCGTCGACGCAGACTCTCGTGCACTGCTTAACACCGTTTTGCTACAATGTGACGGCTGCAGACACTGCCCTCAAACTGCAGCCCCACACACAAGTTTTGTACTTTGGTCTGACCTACCCGAAGGTGTCCTTTTGGAGTCTTATTTGTTAATATTTATAATGACATATAATCCAAAGTAAATGGAAACATCATATTGCGATCTCATTGCCTTGGCGAGACGCTCACCTTGTAATAGATTTGAAGGGGGTGGGGGCGGTGGCTCACGCCTGTAAGTCTTAGCACTTTTGGAGGTCGAGGTGGGAGGATTGCTTGAGGCCAGGAGTTTGAGAGCAGCCTGGTCAACATGGAGACACCCTGTCTCCACGCACACACACACACACACACACACACACAAAATGACAATTAGCCTGGCGTAGTGGCACACACCTGTAGCTCCAGCTATTCGGAAGGATGAGGTAGGAGGAGGAAGATTGCTTGAGCCTGGGAAGTGGGGATTGCAGTGAGCCAAGATCATGCCACTGCACTCCAGCCTGGGCAACAGAGGGAGACCCTGTGGGGGGGTGGGGGGGGGAAGGATTTGTAAGGGATGGAGGGGAGGGGGAAAGACGGAGGAAAAGGCAACTGAAACCTACTCCGGATATAGTCTTGTTACTCTTCACCAGGCACCCATTTGAGGTAGGACCTCAAGTTACAGATGGGGAAACTGCGGACCAGAGAGGTTAAAATACTTGTACCGAATCACACGGCTGGTCGATGGCAGAAGCAGGATTCAAACTGAGGCCACCCAAGACTTTTTGCACCAGAACCTGTTGGCCGTGCTGTTGTCCACTCATCCACCAAACAACTGTGGAGTATTGACTCAAACGCCAGCCCCTGTCTGGGTCTCCAAGGGAGTTAAATGTTGGAAGGTACTTTAAGACACGTATTGTGTAGGTTTTGAGGGGGAGAAAACCTTCCTAACACAGTTTATTGAATAGTTTATTGTACATCATTCTTTAGGTCAGATAGAAACTTCTCAAGAGATACAAGCCTTTGCTTTCTAACATCGACTAACGAAGAAAATGTATATCACTGAATGTGCAAACCTCTCAATCTCTTTCCTCTATGTCTCCCCTCAGGGTCAGCGTCAGGGTTAGGGTCTAGGATCAGGATTAGGGGTTAGGGGTTAGGGGTTAGGGTTCACGCTTGGGGTCGCACTAGGTCCAGGTCTGGGTCTGGGTCAGCGTTTCTCATTTAGTGAGGGTTTGGAGTTTGGTTTTGGCTGGGTTAGGGCGGGTTAGGACTCGGGTCATAGTTTTCGGTTGGTGCGGTGGGCATCCCTGCTGTAATTTCCTTTCTGGTTGTCACCGTGACCGTAACCCTAATTCTGGTTCCACTGCTCTCGCCTGTTCAGTTGTCAGGGCTCTTTTCAGGGCTGGCTCCATTCATTGCGCGCTCCTCCTACTTATCTCGCCTGTCCAATCGGCAGAGCTCTCCACCTTCTTGTTCCGCCCTCTTCTCCCTAACATCCAATAGCAGCCTTCTCCGCAGTCCTTGCTCCTACCACTCCTGACTCTTGCCCAATCAGCAGGCTCTACCAATGCTCACTCCGCCCACTTCTCTCTCTTGTCCAATTGGCAGGGTCTCCTCAGTGCTCGCCCCACCCACTTCACGCCTGTCCAATTGCAGGATCTCAGTGCCAGCTCCGCCTGCTTCTCGCTCCTATACACCCAGCAGGCTCTACCCGGTGCCCACCCTGCCCACTTCTCTTTCTTATATAATGACAGCATCTCCTAGTGCTCACTCCGCCCACTTCTCTCCCCCAGCCAATCCGCGAGCTCTGCCAGTGCGTTGCGTTCCTGTCCTCGGAGGAGGGAGCCCGGGGTCTCTCCGGGAAACGGAAACGCAGGCTGGGGGGTGCGGCTCGTTTCCTTGCGACGCGGGCAGAAGCGCTCTGCCGCCGCGCGGTGGTTTTGTGGGGCAAAGGCCGCGCGGTTCCGCAGGCCCTGACGCTGCAGGGACTCGGGGGACCCCGGGCGCTTTGTCTGGGTGGAGCGGGGCCCGCCCGGCGGGACGTGTGTGCGGCTGCGCAAATGGCCCCAACGGCGCCGCGCGGGCCCGGGAGGGGGCAGTCTGGGGAGGCAGCGGCTGCGGGTCCCGCCCACGCGGAGCGCTCTCTGCCTCTCCGAGCTCTTGCTCCGGACTCGTTCCTTCATCTAGGGCGCCGTGCACCGAGTGCCGTCCCTGCTGTCCGCACAGAGGCTCGGCTGGGCTCCCGCTCCCTCTCTCGGTGGAATGAGCTGTCACAGCCGCCTCCGCGCGCACCTGTGCCCAAGGAGTGGCAGCTGGGCTGGCTTCATGCCCCGGGAAAGGGATGTTTGGCATCACCAGCGGTTGGCAGACCGGTTGCGCACCTGCTTAGCTGTCAGGCTTATCTGAAGGACAAGTCCTCCTGCCTCCAAACAGCAAAACCTCCAGCGCGGCTGGAAACGGAGCTGTGGCTGCCCATTTGCATTTCGAGGTCACTGTGTGGCAGGGCCAGGAGCTGAGCTGGAGACGACGGCATCGTGTGGCCAGAGGAGGGTTCAGTGAGTATATTTGAGAGGTGAACCAAGCACTAGGTTTTGGGGTGTCTTGGTTGATAGTAATGGATTGTTGGTTCAGACCAAAGACATGCCAAGAAAGAGAGAATACTGGGATGGCCCCGTGGCAACAGCCTTTTCCAGCCAGCAGGGCTGCTCTTGGCTGCTGGGAAGGAGACTGGGACCCGGAGCCTCACTAAGCCTCCCCTCCCATCTCATCACTTGCAGAGGGACGTGAGGAAAAGGGGCCTCCACAATCGCCAGAGACAATCCAAGGACCGTGGGAGCTGCTGGCCTCAGCCCCGGACTTTCCTGGAGCTGAGACAGTTTCAAAGCCACTGGCTGCCAGGTACTGTCATCCCGTGGCCATGGGACCATCTCACGTGATCAGTTCCTCTCTCTCCTCAGATGAGACTGGAGCGTGGAGTGGGTGCGGGGGTGCTAGGACCCCGACATGGGGACAAGGTCAGACCCCAGGGAGGGGGAAGTCACCAGCAAGGAGCCCACATCGGGGACCGGGGTCGGGGGGGGGCTTCCTGTGACCCCACACTGCTCCTGCAGCCTGACTCATCACCCGAGTTCATGTCTGCTTTGGAGAATGAGGGGACAGACTTAGAAGGAAACACATGCAGGCCCGACACCTAAAGACAAAGCCAGCTGTCCCTGTGGTTTATTTCTAGTATTTTGTCTGATTGCTTTTCACTGAGTCGGTGATAGCCAAAGTCTCTAGTTCTTAGTCCGTACCAGTGCTGTTTGGACACTCTCCCTGCGCTCCGTGCTCTTCCTATGATGAAGTGAAAACTCGACGTAAGGACAGGAAAAGTGTAGCCTGGCCAGCTGTGGGGCAGAGTTCATGTAGGGTCAGCCCATGGCATGTCTGGCCATCACGCCTTGCTCACTTCTGCTCCTCCTTTTCCTTGTACTGTTATGACATCAGCGTCTCTCCTGACACCACCTGTGCCTGCTGAAATTCAGGCCTGACACTGCCCAGGTGTGTGACCCTAGGCAGGTTCACAAACCTCTCACCTGTAAAATGGGGATGGTGCTAGGACCTGCCATGGGGTGGTTGCAAAGCTTAAGTGGGGGTGGTTAAGAAAAGCCTGGGAACACCAAGGAGCATCATTGAGACACAGTGAGTATTTGTGGAATATTAATTCTTAATTCTTTAATAATTCCCTAATGAATTATTTACTTAATTGCTTTAGGATCAGTCATCATTTATTCACTCAACTGTTAGGCTCTTAACATTTTCAGTTAGGTTAGGGATAGCATAGGGTGAGGATTGTTAGGGTTAGGGTGGGGATTAAAATTCTTTATGAGATTTGGGTGGGGAAACAGTCAAATCATATCAGTTCAATATTTTATATTAAGAGTTATAGAGGGCCTGGCGCGGTGGCTCAAGCCTGTAATCCCAGCACTTTGGGAGGCCGAGACGGGCGGATCACGAGGTCAGGAGATCGAGACCATCCTGGCTAACCCGGTGAAACTCCGTCTCTACTAAAAGGTACAAAAAACCAGCCGGGCGAGGTGGCGGGCGCCTGTAGTCCCAGCTACTCGGGAGGCTGAGGCAGGAGAATGGCGTGAACCCGGGAGGCGGAGCTTGTAGTGAGCTGAGATCTGGCCACTGCAGTCCAGCCTGGGCCACAGAGCGAGACTCCGTCTCAAAAAAAAAAAAAAAAAAAGTTATAGAGATGTTGAACTCATATTCCTCATGGAGGTTAAAAACTATATGACGGTGAGAAGTTGTAGTTAGAAAATTTATTTATTCTATAAATTTATCTTAATCCCTTGTACAATAAGGACCCATATTCACTAAACTGAAATGAAATATTCCGAGAACAGTGTGGTGTGACTAAGCTATTACCATACCAGCTCATTTAACCCTTACCAACCAATAACTCTAGTGCCCACATTTTACTCATGAGGAAACTGAAAATTAGAAAGTAAAATATCTTGCCTAGGCTCCCAGCTAGCAAGTGACCTATCCCAGGCTTGAGTCCAAAATTATCTACTGACAGATCTGAAGTCTTGGACTTTCAATTACTATTCCTATTCAAGTCTATCATTTCGGATGTATTACCTGAGTGACAGGGTGAGACCCTGTCTCAAACAAAAAAGCAAACCCAAAAAGTTGGCTTGTGAAAAGGAGGAAAACTAGTTTTATGTGGTGTCATCAAGAAGTGAGAAAGGAAAATGTCTTTTTTTTTTCTTTTTTTTTTTTTGAGACAGAGTCCCGCTCTGTGGCCCAGGCTGGACTGCAGTGGCCAGATCTCAGCTCACTGCAAGCTCCGCCTCCCGGGTTCACGCCATTCTCCTGCCTCAGCCTCCCGAGTAGCTGGGACTACAGGCGCCTGCCACCTTGCCCGGCTAGTTTTTTGTATTTTTTTTAGTAGAGACGGGGTTTCACCGTGTTAGCCAGGATGGTCTCGATCTCCTGACCTCGTGATCCGCCCGTCTCGGCCTCCCAAAGTGCTGGGATTACAGGCTTGAGCCACCACGCCCGGCCAAGGAAAATGTCTTGATCATAGAGCATGATCTGATACTTTAAAAGTTGCTGAGAGGTCAAATAATGAAGGCAGATGAGGCCTTTTGAGCTTACTGGTGACCTTCATATGAGCAATTTCACTGTTGGAGTAAGGTGAAGCCATGTTGGTGTTCAATTACTCAATATTATTCAAAATCCCTTCATCCTAAAAACTCTCAATAAACTAGGTATTGATGGAACATATCTCAAAATAATAAGAGCTATTTATGACAAACCCACAGGCAATATCATACCGAATGGACAAAAGCTGGAAGCATTCCCTTTGAAAACTGGCACAAGACTCCTATTCAACATAGTATTGGAAGTTCTGGCCAGGGCAATCAGAGAAAGAAATAAAGCATATTCCTATAGGAAGAGAGGAAGTCAAATTATCTCTGTTTGCAGATGACATGATTGTATATTTAGAAAACCCCATTGTCTCAGCCTAAAAACTCCTTAAGCTGATAAGCAACTTCAGCAAAGTCTCAGGATACAAAATCAATGTGCAAAAATCACAACCATTCGTATACATCAGTAGACAAACCAAGAGCCAAGTTATGAGTGAACTCGATTCACAATTGCTACAAAGGGAATAAAATACCTAGGAATACAACTTACAAGGGATGTGAAGGACCTCTTCAAGGAGAACTACAAACCACTGTTCAAGGAAATAAGAGAGGACACAAAACAATGGAAAACCATTTCATGCTCATGGATAGAAAGAATCAATATTGTGAAAATGGCCATATTACCCAAAGCAATTTATAGATTTAATGATATTCTCATCAAGCTTCCAGTGACTTTCTTCACAGAATTAGAAAAAGCGACTTTAAATTTCATATAGAACCAAAAAAGAGCCCATGTAGGAAAGACTAACCTAGGCTAAAAGAACAAAGCTGGAGGCATCATGCTACCTGACTTCAAACTATACTACAAGGCTACAGTAACCAAAACAGCATGGTACTGATACCAAAACAGAGATATAGACAAATGAAACAGAACAGAGATCTCAGAAATAACACCATACATCGACAACCATCTGATCTTTGACAAACCTGACAAAAACAAGCAATGGGGAAAGGATTCCCTCTTTAATAAATGGTGCTGGGGAAACTGGCTAGCTATATTCAGAAAGCAGAAACTAGACCCCTTTCTCACACCTTATGCAAAAAGTAATTCAAGATGGATTAAAGACTTAAATGTAAAACCCAAAACCATAAAAACCCTAGAAGAAAACCTAGGCAATACTATTCAGGATGTAGGCATGGGCAAAGACCTCATGACTACAACACCAAAAATAATTGCAACAAAAGCCAAAATTGACAAATGTGATCTAATCAAACTAAAGAGCTTCAGCACAGCAAAATAAACTATCATCAGCGTAAACAGGCAACTTACAAAATGGGAGAAAACTTTTGCAAGCTACCCATCTGACAAAGGTCTAATATCCAGAATCTACAAGGAACTTAAATTTACAAGAAAAACAACCCCATCAAAAAGGGGGCATATCGCATCAAAAAGGAGGCAAAGGATATGAACAGACACTTCTCAAAAGAAAACATTTATGCAACCAACAGACACATGAAAAAAAGCTCGTCTCTGGTCACTAGAGAAATGCAAATCAAAACCACAATGAGATACCATCTCACACCAGTTAGAGTGGTGATTATTAAAAAGCCAGGAAACAACAGATGCTGGCGAGGCTGTGGAGAAATGGGAATGCTTCTACACTGTTGGTGGGAATATAAATTAGTTCAACCATTATGGAAGTCAGTGTAGTGTTTGACCCAGCAACCCCATTACTGGGTATATACCCAAAAGATTATAAATCATTGTACTATGAAGACACATGCACACGTATGTTTATTGCAGCACTATTTACAATTGCAAAGATTTGGAACCAAACCAAATGCCCATTAATGATAGACTGGATAAAGAAAATGTGGCACATATACACCATGGAATAATATGCAGCCATAAAAAAGAATGAGTTCATGTCCTTTGCAGGGACATGGATGAAGCTGGAAACCATCATTCTCAGCAAACTGGCACAGGAACAGAAAACCAAACACCACATCTTCTCACTCATAAGTGGGAATTGAGCAATGAGAACACATGGACACAGGGAAGGAAATATCACACACTGGGTCCTGTTGACGGGTTGGGGGCAAGGGGAAGGAGAGCATTAGGACACATAACTAATGCATGTGGGATTTAAAGTCTAGATGACAGGGTGATGGGTGCAGCAAACCACCATGGCGCGTGTATATGTATGTAACAAATCTGCACATTCTGCACATGTATCCCAGAGCTTAAAGTAAAAAAAAAAAAAAAAAAAAAAATGCCAGAAAAAATTGAATAAAGCTTTGAAAAATTCAGGAAAGAAAAGTTTTTATTTATGAGAAATTATTTTTTAAATGACTGAAAACACCCAAATCTGAGGAAATACATGAGGGTCGGTGACCTTGAAGAAGGATGCACTCAAAGAACGAACATTATAGTCAATCATTGAAACACAATGATAAAGTGAGAATTTTGAAGAGAGAAGCAACACATCAGTAAGATTAACAGCTGGTTTCTCCTCAGAAACTGTGGAGGTCAGAAGGCAGTGTGATGACATATTTAAAGTCCTCAAAGGAAAAGAAAAACAAATGGTCAGCCGTGAATTCTATATTTTGCAAAATTACCTTTCAAGAATGAAGGAGAAATTAAGAAATATCCAGATAAACAAAAGCTGAGGGAGTTCATTACCAGTAGTCCTGCTTGTCAAGCACTGCTAAAGGGGCTCCTTCAAGTTGAAATTAAAGGACATTAGACAGTAAATTGAAGCTGTAGTAAAAAAATAACAATAGTAGAGGTAACTTTATAGGTAAATATAAAAGCCAGGATTATTACATTTGGGGTTTGGCTTATAACTTCTCTCCTTTTCTAATATTACTTAAAAGGTATATGCATAAAACAATAATAATAAATCTATGTTACTGAGCATATAGTGAGTTAAGATGCAATCTGTGACAATAATAACATAAAGGGGGAGGGACAGAGATGTATAGGAGCACAGTTTTGTATGCTGCGGAAACAAAGTTGGCATTATTCAAATTAGACTTATCAGTTTCAAATGTTAATTGCAATGCCCAAGGTTACAACTTATGTAAACGAAAATATACAGCAAAAGAAAGAAGGATATCAAAATGTTACACTACAAAAAGTTAGCTTAAAAGGGAGTAATGGGGGAATTAAGTAGCATAAAGCATGTAGGACATATAAGAAAAAACAGTTAAATGACCAAAGTACATTTTTCTTTGTCAATAATCACATTAAATGCAAATGGATTAAACTCAGTAGCAGAGATTGGGAGCTCAGATTAAAGAGACTACATCCATCTATAAATATATGCTACCTGAAAAGACTCACTTTAGATATAAGGTCATAAGAAGGCTAAAAGTGTAATTATGGAAAAAGTTATTCCATGAAAATGTTAATCAAATGAGAGCTAAGGTGACTATTTATTGGCCTGCAAAATAGATTTTAAATTTTTAAAAGTTTATGATATTAAAAGGTTCTGTTTTGCAAGAAGATATAACTATAATAAAACTATACATAACTAACAACAGAGTCCCAAAATATATGCAGCAAAAATGGACAGCAGTGAAGGGAGATATAGACGGTTAAACAATCATTGTTGAAGACTTCAGTACTCTACCTTCAGTAATAAATATGACAACACAACAAAAGATCAGTAAGGAAATAGAGAACTTGGTCAGCACTATATACCAAATAGACTTCACAGACATACGCAGAACAGCAGAATAGCAGCAGAATACACATTCTTCTGAATGGCACATGGAATATTCTCCAGGATAAACCATATGTTAGGCTATAAAATAAGTCCTAATACATTTTAAAAGATTGAAATATTTCCAGATATATATTTTTTATCACAATGGAATGAAAGTAGAAATCAACAAAAGAAGAAAAGCTGCAAAAACCATAAATATGTGACAAATAATACATTCTTAAATGTGACTCAAGGAAAAATATTACAAAGTTAGAAAATAAATGGTGAAAAGCAAAAATGAATATATAACACACCATAACGTATGAGTGTTCAGGACATTTATAATCATAAATGTCTACCTCAAGAAAGAATACAGATATTAAGTCAGAAACGTAATTTTTATATTTTTATTTCTATTTTTATTTTTTTTGAGACGGAGTCTTGCTCTGTCGCCCGGGCTGGAGTGCAGTGGCCGGATCTCAGCTCACTGCAAGTTCCGCCTCCCGGGTTTAAGCCATTCTCCTGCTTCAGCCTCCCGAGTAGCTGGGACTACAGGCACCTGCCACCTCGCCCGGCTAGTTTTTTTTTTGTATTTTTTAGTAGAGAAGGGGTTTCACCGTGTTATCCAGGATGGTCTCGATCTCCTGACCTCGTGATCCGCCTGTCTCGGCCTCCCAAAGTGCTGGGATTACAGGCTTGAGCCACCGCACCTGGCCCCATATAAGGAATTCTAAATATTACAGTACACTAAACCCAAACCTAGCAGAAGAAAGGAAATAACAATTAGAGCACGTCAGGTTTTTGTATCCGTTCAAACGCTGAAAGCGTGACAACAGACAACGCGAGGCAGTGTGCACAAGGTGGTGTGCGCAAACATGCTGCTTGCTTTTTTTTTTAGACGGAGTCTCGGAGTCTCGCTCTGTCACCAAGGCTGGAGTGCAAAGGCGCAATGTCGGCTCACCGCAACCTCTGACTCCCAAGTGCAAACAATCCTCCTGCCTCAACATCCTGAACAGCTGGGACTACAGGTGCCTTCCCCCATGCCTGGTAATTTTTTGTATTTTTAGTAGAAAGGGGTTAGGGTTAGGTGTTAGCAGTTAGGGTCTGGGTTAGTGTTGAGGGTGAAGGCTAGGGTTCAGGGTTGGGGGTTAGCAGTTCGGGTCAAGGTTAAGGCTTAGGGTCAGGGTTTGTGGTCAGCGTTAGGCTTTACGGTTGGGGGTCAGGGTTTGGGGTCAGGGTGAAGGCTAGGGTTCAGGGTTGGGGGTTAGCAGTTCGGGTCAAGTTTAGGGTTTAGGGTCAGGGTTTGTGGTCAGCATTAGGCTTTAGGGTTGGGGTCAGGGTTTGGGGTCAGGGTCAGGGTCAGGGTTAGGGTTAGGGGTTAGAGTTAGGGTTAGAGGGTTAGGGTTAGGGTTTAGGTTAGGGTTAGGGTTAGGGTTACAGGGTTAGGGTTAAGGGTTAGGTTTAGGGTTAAGGGTTAGTTTTAGGGTTAGGGTTAGGGTTATGGTTAGGGTTAGGGTTGGGTTAGGGTTAGGGTTAGGGTTTAGGGTTAGAGTTAGGGTCAGGGTCAGGGTCAGGGATTAGGGTTAGGGGTTAGGGTTAGGGTTAGGGTCTGGGTTAGGGGTTAGGGGTTAGTGTCAGGGTGAGGGTGAGGGTGCGGTCAGGGTTTAGGGTTAGGGTTAGGGTTTGGGTTAGGGTTAGGGTTGGTTAGGGTTAGGGTTAGGGTTAGGGGTTAGGGTTAGAGTTAGGGGTAGGGTTAGGGTTTATGTTTAGGGTTAGGGTTTTAGGGTTAGGGTTAGTGTTAGCAGTTAGCTTTAGGGTTAGGATTAGGGTTAGGGTTTGTGTTAGGGTTTGGGTTTGGGTTAGGTTAGCGTTAGGATTAGTTTTAGGGGTGGGACAGGGCTTCGTCCCTCAGCTCACCTGAGACATATACCTATATGATTGCTTCGTCTGCGCTGTGTACAATGCAGCTTCACTGAGCCACACTAAGGTGTAAGTCACTATTCCTCTACCTCCACTCACAAGTCAATTGTGTATTCACCGAAAGGCTTATGAAAGACTCAAAACAATGCAATCCGTTGTCTCTTGTCCACCTATAACCTGGGAGGCCCCCACCTTTGTGTTTTCCTGCCTTTCCAGATGGAACTCTGTTTTCGAAAAACAAACAAACAAAATGTGGTTTTGAGACATTTGGATGTGGGAGTTCTTCTTGCAGGCCAGATGTCAGACCCTTGCCTGAGACAGCGGTGGGGCCACCAAGGTGATGGTGGCCCTCATGCTGCCCCAGTCTCACTCCTACAGGCTCACCCCCAATCTGGCCCACGATGCAATGCGACTACAGAGAAGTGGAACATACTCACTTTAGATACTGCTGATACGCGCATTCTTCCCATGAACAGCATGAACGTTGACCAACTCCAGCATAATGAGGAACAGGATCAGGCTGAGCACAGGGGACAGTAGTCTGATACTAAAAACAGATGAAAGTAAATTCAAACGTGAGGAATGTTGGTATTTTCCACCTTCATCAGGAAAAAGATGTTTCACCTCATCAACATCCTTAAGTCCCAACTTCTCAAAAATAATTTTCCTAATCCTCAGAGCCCAATGCCTGCTTCCAGCCCCCAGGCCCGTGGCTGGCGGGAGTGCCCCGTGTAGCCCTTGCTCCTGGCCCATCCTGCACGTCCGCATTCCTTGCTCATCAGTCATCATCTGAGACTCTCAGACATCTGACGGTCTACGTCAGCGCTGCCAGGGGCTCTGCACACTCACGGAGCACCTGGCAGGCCCAGTCTGTGCACAGCAGCCCCCCTGCTCCCTGCCCTCTGACATCTAGGGAGGGACTCTCACCAGAGGAAAACAAATGGCCTCAATACGAAAGCAGGCTCAATGCCAGCAGATTAAAGAAATCCCAACTAAAGTAAGATCTTATTTTTCCCATGAAACTAGTTGAGACATTTAAAAATATTCTGGTTTTGGAGAGTGGTAATAAGAGAATGACCTTGTCTTATAAACTGCTGGTAAGAGTATAAATTGAGTAGCACCCTTCTGGAGGGGAATTCAGTGATATATATTTAAAGATTTAAAAACACAGATACCACTCAACCCAAAAGTTCTAGAAATGTATCCAAAATGGTCATTTCTTAAGGATGTAGCACATTCTAAAATATACACTGTAAGTGAAGGAACCATAATGCTGTTAATCTGCTATTAAGTTAATCTGCTGTTATATTTTAAATCCAAATCCAGTTAATCTGCTGTTATACTCTAAATCCAAATATTCATTTAGGTAGATAGAACCCACATTTCCATAGGCCAAATTACAAACACTATTTAAAATAGTATGTACTATAACTTTCTATGAAAATCAGCATGGGGAGTCCTCACAGTCCTCAGATAACATCATTTCATTCAACACCGTTTCATCACAATATCAGTGAGAAAGGAAATCGATACACCGTGAGGGCCACGGTCTGTGTGGAGAAGCACGTTCTGCATGGGTTTTCTCCCATCCCCCAGTTTCCTCCCACATCCCAGAGCCGTGCACATTAGGTGAACTGGCGCATCTCCATGGTCCCAGAGTGAGTGTGGGTGTGTGACTGGCCCTGCGAAGGAACCACGTCCTGTCCAGGGTGGGTCCTGCCTTGTACCCGGAGCTGCCGGGATAGGCTCCAGCCACCCACAACTCTGAACTGGAATGAGCAGGTTGGAAAATGAGTGAATGAATGAATGAATGAATACAAATTATAAGAACTTGTAAAGTCTACCATCATCATACAAGTGCTCGACAGTGCGTGTCGGTACAAAAGTGCTCAGTGACCCACACATTTGTTCCTGTTGGTGCTGGAGCTGTGGGTGGGGGGAAGGGGGCGGGCCTGGGGAGGTCTCGCTCTGCAAACATTTACTGCCTCATTTAACCACCACAGGACTGCTGGACTGCCGTCACTCACTGCCTCGCCAAACAGTGAGTAGTTCTCACTTGTTTTTATTCATCTTTCTTAAATGTCCATAGAGCTCATATGTACCTCAATGTTTAACACTGTAAGTGTTTTGGGTCTTTCTTTAGAAGTTTGGTAATATTTTTATGACCAGAAACATGCTGTGGGAACTTAACTTTTGTTTCCACTGTGCAAGGAAAATAAATCTCAGTACCCCAAACTCACTAAGCCAAAGGGAAAAGTCAAGCTAGGAACTGCCTCAGGCAAACCTGCCTTCCATTTTATTCCTAAATAAGGTGGCTACAAGAGAAAAAAGCTACATACAGACCTCCCTCACAGTTTGTCCACAAGGAAATGCCTCGTGGGCCTCAAGATCTCTACCCGGAAAGACTTCTGCTGAATTTCATCCTGGCAATGCAGTTGCCAGCTGATCTTCCCAGGGGTGGGACAGGGCGTCATCCCCCAGCTCACCTGAGACAAATACCTATATGATTGCTTCCTCTGCCCTGTGTAAAATGCAGCTTCACTGAGCCACACTAAGGTGTAAGTCACTATTCCTCTACCCCCACTCACAAGTCAATTGTGTATTCACCGAAAGGCCTATGAAAGACTCAAAACAATGCAATCCTTTGTCTCTTGTCCACCTATAACCTGGAAAGCCCCCACCTTTGTGTTTTCCTGCCTTTCCCCAAGTACCTGGGGCACATGCTGTCAGGATCTCCTGAGGCTGTCACAGCACGTCCTTAACCCTGGGAAAGTAAACTTTCTAAAAGGATTGAGACCTGTCTCAGATACGTTGGGTTCATACTCTCAGTTGTGAACTCCAAGTATATCAACACCTGTCGATGGGTTTAGTGAGGGGCCTATTGTGTGTGTCTTCAGTGGGGACTGGAACTGCATCTGTGACAGCTTCCTGCCCCGCAGTGCCCCTCCAAAACAGGAAAGTGAGCGCACACCTACTCCATATACGCAGGTAGTTCTGCCGCTGGCAAGACCGCAACATCCTCTCCACCCACTGCCTGTGTCTCAGCTCCGAGGCAATGGTGACCTGGCCAGACACGTGGTGACACTGCTTGCCGATGCTTTGGAGCACAACCAGCACTTCCAGCACAATCCTGGGGCAGAAGAGGGTAGGAAAGGGTGTGCTGCAGAGCTCACGGAGCAGCTGGGGCCACCTGCAAACAGAGCCAGACTTGGAGCAGGCATTGTGATCCTGACCTGTACCTCACTCTCCTTCTGTACCTGCAAGGCTGCGGCTTTCTGGGAGCCAGGGCTAGCTGCGTATCACTGGTGGGTCTGCAGGGACAACCATGACATGCGGCAAGTGTTAATTAAATACACTGAATTGTGGCAAACAGAATGTGACATTCACAGCCTCATCAGCTGTGCCACGCTTGCACAGAGATTGTCAAAACTGATCTCATAATTCCTCTTGGAGCAGTAACAGTGGGATTCTAAGACTACTTTATAAAATCTAAAACATAGAAAATGTCTAAGTTTGCTATGCTAATCTGCAGAATCAATGTTTCAACAGTTGTCAGGATGTCCTGGAACTTACGTCTCAGTAGGAAGATGATCCAAGTCCTTTAAAACACAATGATTCTCAGGCACATGGTGATACAGCTCATCCGTCATTTTTGTAATTAAAGAGTGGCTGGCATTTGTTTCAGAATTATCTTCTAATCTGAAAAATAGAAAATATTTAAAGATACATGACAATTAAAATGCCCACATTAGTGCCCATGCACAATAATGGTTAATGGTTCACTGAGCAGCAACCTGACTGTGAATCTTAGTTTCCCCAAATATAAAATGTAAAAAGCCACCATCACGGGACAGTGGAGAAAGAAACGATGCCCTATGCCAAAAGCAAAGTCCAATGATGACTGATGATGAGACGATGAACCACCTGCGTATTCTTCCTGCTGAACAAGTATGTCTGCTGTTGTCTACGATTCCAGAATGCATGCCTCCATCCCCACTTCTCTCCTGAGCTTCAGACCCATCTTTCTTCCTGCCTACTCAGTAGTTCTCATGGACGCCATTGTCTACCCACAAAACCTGCCTCTCGTTCCATGTTCAGTCTCCACCAGGGCCCCAGGCCAGCTGGAAGATCGCATTCAGCATCACTTGCAGCTCCTCACAGCCACCAAGGCCCAGAAATTCCTCCTTCCCCTTTTATCTTCCAACAGCCTCGCTAAAGAAGAAATGCTGCTGAAACTAACAGTACCAGACAAGCTTGAGGTCAGCCAGGCCCCAGGATGCCACGTACCTGACTGCTTCCCAACTGAGTTCTTTGGGGAAAGGCAGCAGAGCCCAAACCCTGATACTCTCCTCACAGCTCAGCACCTGGGATGAAATGTTTTATTGACATTGTAGATTTCACGGTAACTTCCTAGAAAATCTGTTTTTAGATTATTATGGATGTTACATCACTCTCTAGAAAATACGTATCTATAAAATTATTACAAATTCTAAACATTTTAAAACCAGAGGGCGGGTGTCAGTTCTTCACTACAGATGGGGGAAGGCTGGGGAAACCACCAGGGGATTGGTAGGAAGTGAACGTCTGGGATGGCTATGACCATATTCACAGGTTCTTTCGACACCTGCCATTGAAAGGGAGGACCCCACCAAATCTGCACGAGCTCTGGTGACTGGCCTGGAACCAGCAGAACACAGCAGGTGTGAAGATGCTGCACGTTATGCAAAGCCATGTCAGAGGCGCAGGTGCCTCTCCAGTTCAGGCCGCGCTCGGGGTGCAGCTGCTGTCACCTTGAGACTGTCCCTGCAGGACCCCCATGAGGCCTCTGGCCAACTTCCAGTCTTCTCAGATGCAACATCCACGAAGCCCTGGGGGACCACAGCCGTCCACACCCAGGCCAGGCCACAGGACAGATCCCTCGGCAGATGCTCCCCATTTCTAACCCACTAGCACATGAGCAAGTCAAACGTGGCTGCTGACACCATGGAGCGTGAGTGGTCTCAACAGCAGGAATAACCGAAGCCCAGGATGCAAAGCTGCCTGAATACCTGTGAGATGCCAGGAGGGGGACAGGAAGTGGTAAGGACCCAAATAGCCACCGTGGGGCACGGGAGAGGATGGTCTGGAGCCTCAGCAGCTCTGGTTGGAAGACAAAGGCTGCCTTCTTGAAGCTCCTCTTCCTTCCTAAATCTTCCCTCCTCCACCTTCCTAAGGGCTTGCACTTGGAAAGCATGGCAATCCCCACTGGTAAAGCTGGTCTGCGGCGCCAATGGGGAATGGCATCCGACCAGTGCAGCCCGATGCTCTGCCTCCAATCCACACCTCCAGGAGGCTGTTTTCCCAACTTCACTGCTGACAACCCCCTTCTGACAGTATTTTCCTGAAGGCATTCTCAAGGAGGCCTCCGACTTCTCAAGGCACCATTTCCTTAAAGCGCCTTTGCAAATCTCTCCTGACCCGCTGTGTGCTGATTTTACAGCTTCCTTTTAGAGGTAGTCTCATTTATGAATTTTCACCTGCACAGCTGTCACGATGCTTATATTCTTGGGGACTGTCTCTTTCATCCCCTTGCACTACCCTTGTATCCTCCCGTATGTAGAATAAAACACCTTTACTGATTGCCAAATTGGAACTTCCTGGCAGAAATGCTTAAAAAATTGTTTGTTTCAGTAAGTTAACAAAAGCTAGTCCGTGTAGGAGAAGAAAAACTGACATTACTCAACACTGACAAATAAAAACTGCTCCCAGCTCTGCGTTACTGCCTACAGCAATAAAAGCCTGCCAGGGGATTCAGCAAAAACACTTCCCGGTGCTCATCCATTTAACGCTAAAAACCTCAGTGCCATCAGCACTGCATTACTTTCAACTGCGAGACACGGAACTTGAGGCTCAGAAGACTGAGCAACCAGGCCAGGGCCACAGCAAGCACCACGCTGGCTAGAAAGCTGGATCTGCCCAACTCAAAGTCTGACTCAGCAGGCAAACTGCACCCTTCCAGCATCTCTGCAAAAGACAGGTGGTTTCAGAGACGTACACAGCCCTCCCAGCACCCTGCATTCAGCATACCTGTTTTTTAGGCTGAAAAACCGGATGGCAGCGAGAACTACAGTATTCTTCAAGACTAATCAACAATTCTACTGCTGCTTTTTCCTAGTTTAGAGAAAACAGTGGCTACTATCGTGTTTGGGTAGACTTAGTTTTCTTCTATTGAACTGTAGGCCAATTAGAGTCCCCATTTCTCATTATCTTTCTTCAAACAATTTTTTGCAGCTAGAAAAGTAAACGCTTCACTAAAATAGGTTTCACATGGCAAGGAAATCACAGCCAATAAAATGATTTTAAATGGAGGCCATTAACAATAATAGATCACAAATGCCACACCCACCCTCTGTGCACAAAACTGGAGATGAATAAGAAAAAAAGGATTCCAAACAATTGGAAATTTAACTAGGAAATAGTTACTTAAACACTAAAAAGCAATACAACTAAAAAACAATACAACTAAAAAAAATCACATAATCATTTAATTGCTAAGCACATACATATTTTTACAAGTATAAAATTACGTCATTTGAAGCTGATATAACCACATAACTTAAAAATCCAAGTCAGTCAACTGAAACCTATGAGAAACAAAGTCAGTGAATTGATAGTTGACAAATTAAAAAATCTGTAACTACCTACAATTCTTTTTTCTTTTTCTTTTTTTTTTTTTTTGAGACACAGTCTTACTCTTTTTGCCCAGGCTGGAGTGCACTGGTGCGATCTCAGCTCACTGCAACCTCTGCCTCCCAGGTTCAAGTGATTCTCCAGCTTCAAGCTGCTGAGTAGCTGGGATTACAGGCACCCACCACCACGTCTGGGTAATTTTTTTGTATTTTTATTAGAGACGGGGTTTCACCACGTTTGGCCACACTGGTCTTGAACTCCTGACCTCAGGTGAACCACCTGCCTCGGCCTCCCAAAGTGCTGGGATTACAGGTGTTAGCCACTGCACCCGGCCCGCTACCTACAATTCTTAAAAGCACAAAACAAACAACTCAAGTAGCTAGATGTTAACTATGGAAGAAATGTGCTGGCCTTCCCTTCACTCAGATGTGTGAGAGCCTGGAGTGCACTAGGGAGTGTGCTGGGCAGAACACGGGAGGCACACACATGTGCCTGCACGGGTGATGTCCCCACAGGGCAGACCCACACGCAGCATATGTGTGCCACTGCAGAGCAGCGTATGTATCCCACTGCAGAGCGGCATATGTGTGCCACTGCAGAGCAGTATATATATCCCACTACAGAGCGGCATATGTGTGCCACTGCAGAGCAGTGTATGTATCCCACTGCAGAGCAGCATATGTGTGCCACTGCAGAGCAGCGTATGTATCCCACTGCAGAGCGGCATATGTGTGCCACTGCAGAGCAGTATATGTATCCCACTACAGAGCGGCATATGTGTGCCACTGCAGAGCAGCGTATGTATCCCACTACAGAGTGGTGTATGTGTGCCACTGCAGAGCAGCCTACATATCCCACTGCAGAGCAGTGTATGTGTGCCACTGCAGAGCAGCGTATATATCCCACTGCAGAGTGGCGTATGTGTGCCACTGCAGAGCACCTGGCTTCTGTTCCAAGACATGAACCCATCTGAGGGCTTCTGAGGAGAGGATGACATGTTGGGGAAGGATCAGTCTGGCTGCTGTGTTATGACAAGGGGAAGGGCTCGCAGAAGTCGGTGGGCAGACCAGTCAGTACCAGCAACATTCCAAGGAGGGACCAAGGCGGTATGGCCAGGTGGTGGCACAGGAGGGACAGAAAGAAGCAGATGTGGAACATATTTCTTTTTTTTTCTTTTTCTTTTTTTGAGACGGAGTCTTGCTGTTTCATTCAGGCTGGAAAGCAGTGGCACAATCTCGGTTCACTATAACATCTGCCTTATGTGTTCAAGCTATTCTCAGGACTACAGGCACCCACCACCATGCCCAGCAAGTTTTTGTATTTTTAGTAGAGACAGGGTTTCACCATGTTGGCCAGGCTGGTCTCGAACTTCTGACCTCAGGTGATCCACCTGCCTTGACCTCCCAAAGTGCTGGGATTACAGTCATGAGCCACCGTGCCTGGACTGTGGAACATATTTCTAAAACCTGTTCCAAGGACGGAGTATGAAGAGAGGAGAGGAATCTGAGGCTTCCAACTTGAGCAGCCACCTGGGAGGCTGGAGATGCCACGTAGATGGAAGGACTTGAGGAATGAAGATGCAGAGACACTGTGTCCCTGAATAAGCTTCAATATTGTGAAAAATGTCAATTATCCCTAATTCAATCCATGAGGTGTTCTTATTTGTTTTTGGGGTTTTATGTTTGTCCAAGTTTACACAGAATAATAACTATTAATTTTTTTTTAAAGTAAAGCTAGACTCTGTACCTTACTCTTAAGATGAAATAAATTCCAGTTGGATCCAAAGACGTAAATGGAAAATAAAGAAAAAATAGGTAGGGCACGTTGGCTCATGCCTGTAATCCCAGCACTTTGGGAGGCTGAGGCGGGTGGAACATAAAGTCAGGAGTTCAAGACCAGTCTGACCAACATGATGATACCCCGCCTCTATTAAAAATACAAAAAAACTAGCCGGGCGTGGTGGCAGGCACCTGTAATCCCAGCTACTCGGGAGGCTGAGGCAGAGAACTGCTTGAACCCAGGAGGCAGAGGTTGCAGTGAGCTGAGATTGTGCTACTGCACTCCAGCCTGGGTGACAGAGTGAGACTTTGTCTCAAAAAAAAAAAAGAAAATAGAAGTACCAGGGAAAATGTACACCTATATTTTTAATTTTGAAAAGCAAAGATTCTTTTCAGAATGACTCCAAATGTGAATCCAGAGAAAAAAAATATCAAAACCTATGAACAAATAACAAAGCAATATATACACAAATAAGGCTAATGAACCAGTGGGAAAAATGAAACTGAAATAAATGGAGAAAATACATTAATAGGCAATTAATGAAATAATTATAAACATCTAGTAAACATAAAAAAAGAATGAAAATAAAAACATAATCTTGGCTGGATATGATGGCTCGCGCCTGTGGTCCCAGCTACTCAGGAGGCTGAGGCAAGAGGACGGCTTGAGCCCAGGAGGTCGAGGCTATCATAAGCCATGACTGCAGCACTGCACTCTAGCCTGGGCGACAGAGCGAGACCCTGTCTCATAAAAAATAAATAAATAAATAAAAGAAAAGAATTTTAAAAACCTTATTGATATCTTTTGTCTTAGAACTTTACTTTTTAAGAGTATTTACATAAGTGCCCAAATGAACAAAGATGTTCATTTCAGCATAATAATTAGGAATTTTCCACATCAGGAACATTACAACTCATCCATCAATGAAGGACTGCTTAGGTAAATAATAACATATTGATAAAATGGAATATCAAACAGCTGACAAAAAGAATAATACAGAACAAAGATGCCAAAAACACACTGTTAATGAAAAATGCTAGCTATAAAACACAACGTATCTTCCTACGAACTCACTTTGGTACACTCATAGCAAAAATGTGGTAGCAACACTACCTAATTATTAACAGTAGTTATTTCTGGGAGATGGAATTCTTGAGGGCTGTTACTTTTCACATTAGTTTTTCTATTTCTAGTAATTTTTCTTTGAACATTTAAACATTTTTAAAATAACTGTCAAATGTATAATTTGAAAAAAAGATTAAAATTTCAATAACAAATATTCTAACCTAAATTATTTACTTTGAAATAATAAAAGAATTAGTTTATTGATGATGCAAATATCCTACCCCATCGATGCAGCAAACATCTGTAAAAATTTCCTAATATTTGGTTAATCCTGTTTTATAATTTGCTCTTTGATTTTCAATACTTAGCTGCTGTTACATACAGCATATGTGTTTTTAAGAAACAAGTTAAATCATTTTAGCTAAGATTAATATTGATTGATCTGTGATAGAGAATATAAACTTATGTGTAATCCAGTCACTTTTTTTTCTGATGGAGGATACTGTAACTCAGATATACTAAAAGATGATTAATAGTTAATTACATTTGAAAAATAAACTATATCCTTTCATAGCTGAATGAGTTAATCTAATTAATGATTTTCTTCCCTGTAAATTACCTTAAAAACTGATGGTAGACCTTCATCAACAGATCTGAGTAACAGTACAACAGAAAATGCAAGCAACTAATTAGTTGTTTCTTTTGAAAATTCATGTAAGTTGATCTCCCCGTGGCTTAAATGATCTCTTATGCGGGGACCCTCCTGATGGTTCAGGAAATCCCAGAGAAATTCCTTTCAGAAATTAAACAGAGAAAATGTTTTTTTAGTATCCACAGCAGAGATCCGTGCCTGGTGTTGCTAACAGAAGGAAAGAGTGCATCCATCAAGTCCTCTGAAGCCCTGGGTGGGACCCTGCTGCGGAGAGCTGTTCTCCTACACCCACAGCTGGAGAGACTGTGGGGGAAGGCAGAGCTGCCCAGGTGGTACTGGAGTCTCATCAAATTCCAGTCTTTCTTGTTTTCACAAGGGGTGCCTCACAATATCGCAGTTGGTTGTACACCCCCTGCAGTACAAAGAATAATATTCTCTTCTCTTCCTTTAGCTCTTGAGAACAATATCACATGGCGGGGAACACGCCGTGCACTATTGGAAGTAATATCATTCTCTCTTATTCTGGATAGTAGGAACAATATCTCAGGCGGGATGGACAAGCCCTGTGATATTGAGAGTAATATCATCCTCTCCCAACGAAGATATTAGGAACCATATCACAGGGGGCGTGTACACTTCTTCAATATTGGTAGCGATATCATCCTCTCCTCCCTGGGTATAAGAAACAAGGTGACAGGCAAGGTGGAGACCCCCCACGTCTTGGGGAGTAATTTCCCTCCCTGGATATTAGGATCCACGGTGGACACACAGCATGTTTACGATTCTGAGAGTAATATCATCTCCCCCTCTAGACATTACGAACAGTATCAAAGACGGGTGTACACCCTCTGCAATATAGGGAGGAATATCATCCTCTTCTCGCCTGGATATTAGGAACAATATCAAAGGAGTGTTTATGACCCCTGCGATATTGGGAGTAATATCATCCTCTCCCAGGTGGAAATTAGGAACAGCATCACCGGGGGCGTGTACACCCCTGCGATATTGAAAGTCGTATCATCCTCTCCCCTCTTGGATCATGGGAACAACATCCCTGGGGGGTGTACACTTTCTGCAATATTGGGAGTAACATCATCTTCTGTGCCTTGGAATATTCAGGATAATATCACAGGGGGAGGGGGTGTGTACATCTTCTGCAACATTGGGAATATTATCCTCTCTACCCCTGCAAATTCGGAAAGATATCACAGAGTGGGTGTTCACCTCCTGCAATATGGGGATTAATACTGTCTTCTCCCCTTCGGGATATCAGGAAGACTATCACACAGGGGTGTACAGTGTCTGCGATACTGGGAGTAATATCAGCCTCTCGGCCTTGAGATATTGAGAAGAATGTCACAGGGTGGATGTACATCCCCTGCCATATTTGGAGTAATATCAACCGCTCCCCTCCATGGATATTTGGAACAATATCCCAGACTGGGTGTATGCCTCCTGCTCGACGGGGACTAATATCATCCTCTCCCTCCCAGGATATTAATTACAATATCACTGGGTGGGTGAACACAGCCTGCGAATTATTTTCATCCTCTCCCCCACCGGATACTAGGAACAATATCGCAGAAGAGCTGTACCCTCCCTGTGATATTGGGAGTAATATAATACACACTTTCCATGAATATTAGGAGCAGTGTCACCGGGTGGCTGTCCATTCATTGCTATGTTTGGAGTCATGTCATACTCTACCCCTGTTTATATTAGGATCAGTGTCACGCGGTGAGTGTACACCTACTGCGATATTAAAACTAAAATCATGCTCTCCGTCCCTGGATATTGGGAACAGCATCACAGGTAGGTGTACACCCCCTGCGGTATTAGGAGTAATAATATAATTAATTATTAAACATCAATGATCGATTTTAATAATTATCAATGATACTATTAATAGGAATCCATTTATTAATTATGGATAATTATTTTAAATATATGATTCTGCATACTTAAAATTAATTATTAACATTAATCACGTTTAACAATATTATTAGTTCTTAATATTAATTATTATTTTATTACCAGCATCACTTAGTATTGATTTAAGTAACATTATTGCTGATATCATTATTTTATTTTTAACAGTGATATTACTATTAATTATTAATACTAATCTTTAACATTTTTAACCAGTATTAATTTTTACTATCTTTATTGTGATTATTAACATCGATGATTACTCTTAATTTTTCTTATATTTATTAATATTAATAATTAATAGACTTGTTCCTGATATCCGGCGGGGAGAGGATATTACTCCCAATATCGAAGAAAGTGTACACCCCTCTATGATGTTATTCCTAATAGCCAGGGGGTAGAGGATGACATTATTGAAACTATCGTAGTGGGTGTACAACCCTTCGGTCATCTCGTTCCTTACATCCTGGGTGGGAGAGGATGATACGACTCCCAATATCGCAGGGGGCATAGACCTCCCCTGTGATATTGTCCCTAACATCCAAAGGTGGAAAGGATGACATTTCTTCCGATTTCGCAGGGGGTGTACACTACCCCTGTGATATGGTTCCTAATATCCAGGAGGCGAGAGGATGATATTATTTTCAATATTGCAGGAGGTGTACACTCCCTAGTGATATTGTTCTTAATATCCAGGGACGGAGAGGACTATATCACTCCCAATAGAGCAGGGGTTGTACACCCCTTCTGTGACATTGTTCCTAATAGCCAGCGGGGGAAAGGAAGATATTACCCCCAATATCACAAGGGGGTGTATACCTAATATCCTGGAAGGGAGACGATGATACTAGTGGCAATATCGCAGGGGGTGTACACACCCACTGTGATATTGTTCCGAATATCCAGAGAAAGAGAAAATGATATGACTCCCAATATCACAGGAGGTGTACATCCTCCTGTGATATTGTTTCTTATATTCAGGGGGAGAGGATGATATTACTCTCAATATCACAGGGGTTGTACACACCTCCTGCGGTATTGTTCTTAGTATCCCGAAGGGGAGAGCATAATATTACTCTCAATATGGCAGGGGGTGTACACCTCCTTTGTAATATTGTTCTGAATATCCATGATGGGAGAGGATAGGACTCCCAATATCACAAGAAGTGTACAGCCGAGGCCGGGCGCGGTGGCTCAAGCCTATAATCCCAGCACTTTGGGAGGCCGAGATGGGCGGATCACGAGGTCAGGAGATCGAGACCATCCTGGCTAACACGGTGAAACCGCGTCTCTACTAAAAAATGCAAAAAACTAGCTGGGCGAGGTGGTGGGCGCCTGTAGTCCCGGCTACTTGGGAGGCTGAGGCAGGAGAATGGCTTAAACCCGGGAGGTGGAGCTTACAGTGAGCTGAGATCCAGCCACTGCACTCCAGCCTGGGCGACAGAGCTAGACTCCGTCTCAAAAAAAAAAAAAAAAGTGTACAGCTGAGGATGATATTACTGCCCATATCACACGAGTTGTAAAACCACTTCAATATTTTGCCTACAATCCTGAGGGGAGAGGATGATATTACTCCCAATATCAAAGAAGGCGTACACCCCCCTGTGACACTATGCCCAATATCCACGTTGGAAGATGAAGACATTACACCCAATATCGCAGGGGATGTACACCCACCTTGGGATATTGTTCCTTATATTGAGAGGGGGAGAAGATGCTATTGCTCCCAATAACACAGGGGCTGTGGCAGTACACCCTTCCTGTGATATTGTTCTTAATATCCTAGGGAAGAGAGGAGGATACTACACCCAATATTGCAGGGTGTACACCTACCCAGTGATAATGTTCTTAATGTACTCCACCTCCCACCACCAGGGATATCAGTCCTAATATCCAGGGGAAGAGAGGATAACATTATGCCCAATATCGCAGGGGAGTGTACACACCCTCTGTGATGTTGTTCCTAGTATCCAAAGGTAGAGACGATAATATTACTGGCCATATCGCAGGGGGTGTACACCCTTCTGTGATACTGTTTTTGACATTCAGTAGGGGAGAGCACAACATTAATCCCAATATCGCAGAAGGTGTACAGACCCACTGTAGACCCTAATGTACAGGGGAAAGAGAAGACTATTGCTCTCAATATCACAGGGGCTGTAACCACCCTGCCCCCTGTATATTGTTCCTAATATGCAGAGGGGTGGAGGCTCATAGTACTCCCAATATACGAGAAGGTGCACACACACCTGTGATAGAGTTCCTAATATCCAGCGGGAAAGAGGCTGATTTTACTTTCGATATTGCAGTGGGTGTACAGCGCCCCCAAACCCGGGGTATCATTCCTAATATCCAGGCGGGAAGAAGATGACATGGCTGACAATATCGAAGTGGGTGGACACTTCTTCAGTGATATGGTTCCTCTTATCCAGGAGGTGAGTGGATATTATTCCCAATAAAGTAGGAACCGTTCAGTCACCCTGGGATTTTGTCCTTAATAACCAAAAGGGAGAGGTGATATTACTACCAATATTGCAAGGGGTGTACACCCCTCCTGTGATATTGTTTCTTATATCCAGGAAAGGAGAAGATGGTATTAGTACCAATATTGAAGGGATGGACAGCCCCCATGGGATATTGTTCTAAAGATGCAGGTTGAAAGAGGATGAGATTCCCTCCAATACAACAAGGGGTGTACACCCTGCCTGTGATATGAATCCGAAAACCTAGAAGAAGAGAGAATGACGTTGCTTCCAAAAACACACTGGGTGTACACCCATCCTGTGATATTGTTCCTGTCATCTAAAGGAAGAGATGATGAAACTACTACCCCTACTGGAGAAGGTACACACCCCCCCGTGATATTGTTCCTCATATCTTGGGGGAAGAGCATGATATTACTTCCAGTATGACACTGGCTTCACACCCAGTCTGTGATATTGCTCCTAATTTCCAGTAGGTAAAGTATGATGTTCCTGCCAAGAGAGTAGTGGGTGTACAGCCACCCTGTGATATGTCTCCGAATATTCAGGGAAAAATAGGAAGACATTACCCCAAATCTCCGAAAAAGTGTACACCCATTGTGTGATATGGTTCCTAATATCGGGAGGTGCAGAGGATGGTAATCTTTCTCCCATCGCAGGCTGTGTACACATAACCTGTGAAATTGTTCCTAATATCGTGAACAAAAGAGACTGCTAATAATGAACACACATTTCAGGGGGGAATAATTATTAAGATCCACATCGTAAAGGGGAGTAATAGCGATCCTCTCTCTCCCCCTCACTGTTACAATCCACATCGCAGGGGGTGAGAAACCCCCCACGATGTGGGGAGTAATAGCATCCCCCTCTCTCCCCCTGGCCTTATATAAGGAGGCTGGCCTTATATAAGTGCCTCCCAATGCCATCGCAGGCTTTAATGTATTCACTTAAAGTTTTTTCCTCATTTAGATCTGCCATTCTCTTAATAGTTCTAATTGCTGCCTGACATTCTGTATTAGCATTTTCATCAGCAAGCAGCTGAACGATCACTTTCTTGGCATGAGAATTGGAAATAGCCTTTTGAGCCGCATCCTGCAAACGGGCGATAGAATCAGGATAAGGCTCCCTTGGACCCTGTTGAAATGTGTGAAAAGAAGGATAAGCAGTAGCAGGGTCGTGAATTTTTTCCCAGGCTCTTAGGCATGTAGTTCTGAGCTGATCAACAGCCTCATCACCCATTACCATCTATTGATTTAGAGTACCCATGCCTGTCCGATTCCAAGCAATTGATCAGGTGTGATATTAACGGGACGCTGGGCTTGAGCATTTCTGCCCGATTTGTTGCTTCATCCGTCCACCAGGTTTTCAATTGGAGAAATTCAGAGGGGGACAGGGTGGATCGGGCTAATGCCTCCCAATCCATACGTATTCAACGTCTGTTATAAGCCACACATTGTAACAAGGAATGAACATAAGGGGAATTTGGCCCATATTGTCCAATTGCTTGCTTTAAGTCTTTTAATATTTTAAAAGGAAATGGCTCCCAGCATGCTTGAACAAGTTCTCTAGCCTCCTCAGCTGATGAAATAATTACCAGAAACTGCCAAGCATTCAAATCCCCCATTTCTTGTGCCTGGCGAATGGATGCCTGGATTGTCCCTGTGCCATAATTTGTATTTGGACCCGCTGGCAGCACTCCTCTACCATAATTAACAGGTGGGCAAGCCTAGATCATTCCCTCATCCTCATTGGCTGTTGGACAAGCCTGAAGCGTCCCTTCACCATAGTTACTGGCGGGGCCTGCAACAATGGGAGCCGCAAGGCGTGGGTCTCAGGCACCCCTTTCAAATATTCAAGAGGCTGGCCTGGGGGTGGCCATTCCAGACCTTCCCCTAAAGGCGCAGTAGGTGGCACTGTTTCTTTTATAAGTCTCTGGAGATGAACATACATACCTTCCCGTTTCTCGCCCTTTTTTAAAGGAGACTGTCATGGTTCACTTTGCTGATAATTAGACTCCTGATTATTCAACTTTCCTATGTCATCCTGAAAATCCTCCTTCTCCTCCTCAGTGTGGAAGGGCTCCAGGGCTGTTTTAATTGCAGACCACACAGACCAAGCAGAGACGGGAATATCGCGGCCCTCTTGTTGTGCTGGTTTTAAGTCTGATCCCACCTTGTCCCAATCTTCTACATTCATGATACCATATTCCGGGAACCAAGGAGAATACTTGTCTACCAGGTGGAACAAAGATGTGAGATTTTGGGTACTGACAATTACCCCTCCGCGGCGTAGTAACTGCTTTACAAGGCTTAAGTAATTAGCGAACTTACTCTCAGCTCGACCCACATTTTCCGGAGGTTTCCTTGGAATTCCCCGAGCGCCCTCCTTACCCTAGAGCTTGAAGTGAAAACCTACTCGGGAGTCCTTTGTCGGTCGTCCTCAGCTTTCCACGCTCTGGTGTTCCTTCACTGGATTATTTGTAGAGATTACGGGGAGCCCTGTGTTGGGCACCAGAGACAGCCTGGGCAACCGAGGAAGACCCCGGTTTCTACCAAAAAAAAAAAAAAAAAAATAGCAAGGTGTGGTGTCCCTTGCCTGTAATCTCAGCTACTCCATGAGAAGTCAGACGAAACCTGCCACCAGAGACTGATTTTCTTCTAAAATGCTTTCTCCAAAATATTTTTAAAACAGAAGGGGGAAATTGGAAAGGAAAATATTTTGGGCCCCGCAAATCACTAAGATAAAGGGAAAAGTCAATCTGGGAATTGCTTAGGGCAAACCTGCCTCCCATTCTATTCAAAGTCATCCGCTGCTCTCTGAGAAGAATGCATATCTTATTGCCTCCTTTGGAAAGGCTCATCAGAAACTCAGAAGAATGCAACCGTTCCTCTCTCACCTGCCTGTGACCTGGAAGCCCCCTCCTGGCTTCGAGTTGACCCACTTTTGCTTCAGATTGTACCGGATCAAACCAGTGTTCATCTTACATATGTTGATTGATGTCTCCTGTCTCCCTAAAATGTGTAAAACTGTCAGATACAGTTTTACAACTGTAAAGGTTTGGCATGTTAACGTTCTTGTGTTTTGTTCTCCAACTCAACTTTCTTGTTCTCCATGCCTCCTTGCCCTTAGTTACTGTAAACAACCTTCCCCCCGTCAGTTCTAATCAATAACTCACATCTGTTCCCTTGGTTACCTGCTCTGCACCCATTTCTCCCTTCCAAACCACACGTCCCACCGTTGTAACTCACGACTCCCTTCCCCCTTCCTTATTTGGGAAAGTGTTCACAAATAGCCAACGGGGTCAGTGTAGATCTTGAGGTCTGGCCCCAGCCCATGCCAGAGGTAAGGATTGCATTAGGAATAAAAACCCCTGCTTTTCTTTGTTCCGTGTGCTCTTGCGATTGTGATTGATGCGAGCAGCACGCTTCCACAGAGGTAAATTGCGTTGCTGAGAAAACTTTTGCTTAAGTGCTAGTTTCACTTTTCGTCACCGAGCATTTATCTCCAACAAAACCAAGCTGTGCTCTGACCACCTTACGCAACTGTCATCAGGACACCCTGAGGCTGTGTCATGCACAAGCATCCCCAACCTTGGCAAAATAAACTTTCTAAATACTCTTTTCCCCAAATGCTCAGGGAGACTGATTTGAATAATCATAAAACTCCGAGGCTGCACTCCAGCCTGGGCGACAGAGCAAGATTCTGTTTCAGAAATAATAAAATGAAATGAAATGAAATAAAATAAAATAAAAATCAAATCTCCGGTCTCCCGCACAGCCGACTCTGCGTGAGTTACTCCTTCTCTATTGCTATTCCCCCGGTCTTGAGAAATCGGCTCTGTCTAGGTAGCGGGCAAGGTGAACCCACTGGGCAGTTACAGAATTGCCATTATATTGCTTGCAATTTTATATCTTATTACGCAAAATAGCCATAATCTTGTATACAAGGTTAAATGCGAATGTGCTCCTTGCGTGGTCAGATCCCAGCGCAGGAAGGATGCACGCCCTACAAACCTCTAGGCCAAAACGGTCATTCTGGCCTCATCCAGCCTCACGTGAGATCGCAATCTCCTGTCACTCAGGGCCTGAGGGGGCGGGGCCTGAAGCCCCAGACAATCAGGGACGCTGGGGTGGGGACCTGTCAGTCAGGCGCACCGCCGGAAAGGAGAGGGCGGCTTCCGGGATCTGGCTGGCGGGCGCTTTGTCTCGCCTTCGCCACCGTAGGCTCTTCCTGTGAGTCTCCGCTGCTACTTCCTGGCTCTGGGAGGCCCGGTGCCTCTGCAGCAGGCTCGGCCACCCTGTGACCTGCGGGTGTTGGGACATCCCTAGCTGACGCCGGGACACCGGGGAAGCCGAGGAACGGTGAGTGGACTGCGCCTGGCTTCCGGAAGTGGGGAAGAGGGCTGGGTGAAACCTGCTGGAACCAGCCATGGGCTGCGGAACCTGCGGACCGAGTCGCCGGGCGCAGCCGGGCCTCAGTCCCCTTCTGTGCAGGGCCGGGCGGCGCGGGCAGCGGGACCCCTGCGTCCTGTCTGTACCTGCGGGCGCCACTTCCGCCGGCCGGAGCCCTCTCGGGAACCCCGCGCCTCCCCCACCCAGGTAGTGCGGTGACCACGGGAGGGTGATCCGGGAGAGCCCCGACTCGGTGTGCGGGGTTCCAGCGTGGGAGGAGCTGTGGTTCATGGAGCTTCCAGTCCCACCTTTCTCCCCCTAAAATTAACCTGAGGCTTTGTTAAAACGTTAAACGGCGCGTTTGAGCAAACGCGATTCATAAACGGGTACCGCAGTCATGGTTTGTGGTTTGGGGTCCACGGGAGGGGCGTAAATGAGAGGTTTTGATAAGGTGAATGAGGAAGCAAACCATACATATATACACACACACATATATATACATATATACACACACACACACACATATATATATATATATATATATATATTTTTTTTTTTTTTTTTTTTTTTCTTCTTCTTTTTTTTTGAGACGGAGTCTCACCCTGTCGCCAGGCTGGAGTGCAATGATGCAGTCTCAGCTCACTGCAACCTCTGACTCCTGGGTTCAAGCGATTCTCCGGCCTCAGCCTCCCAAGTAGCTGGGCTTATAGGCGCCACCACCACGTCCAGCTAATTTTTGTATGTTTAGTAGAGACAGGGTTTCGCCATGTTGGCTAGTTTGGTTTCGAACTCCTGACCTTAATTGATCACCCTCCTCGGCCTCCTAAAGCGCCGTGAGGCACCTTGGCCAAAATATTTTTCTGTTTCCAAACATTTTACATGAGAGGAAAGCGGAGAATAAATCATCTGACACTCTACTGTAAAAAAAATCTTTGTACCTCTCTTCTTTTCATCTTTCCTAAGTGTACATATTACCAAAATGTCTTTAGGTTGAGGTCCCCCCGTGAAAACTTGACAGGGTGTTGTGTCCTCAGCCACTCTCCTGTCTTTTCCTAGTCCTGGCATTTTAGAACTGTCTGGGGATGACCCAGGATACCCACAGTGGCCATGTCTATTGGAGGGTCTAGTGAGTATCAGCCCCCGGGGTCATCTCATCCCCAAGGACAGCCTGAGGTATGGGGTAGAGTCTCTCAGGGGAGCAGCTGGATGCTCTTGGCCTTAGAGGAATCTCCTGGTATAGTTTCATCTAAAATGGTGACCTCTTAGGGTCATTAAAATTTTAGGACATTAAAATTAATGGACAATACAATGTAATGTCATGAAAGTTAGGTCATTAAAATTATTCCTCCGGCCCGAGTTTTTATTCCTCGAAGACACATTGATGGTTTGCCAATTGGATGCTGATATTGAGAGGAAAAGGCAGAAATGATTTCTGCTCTCTAGCTTGTCTCAGACCTGTGAAGAGAGAAAAACCGTCCCAAAGGACAAGGAAAACCCACCCCAGAGAGGATGTGCAAGAACCTGAATATTAAAATGCACTTAAGGCACACAGGAGGACAAAGAGCACTGCCAGTGCCTCGTAGGTGGTCATTGAGTACTTTACTGAACAGGATGGGTGTCCTAAGGGATAGAATGGCCTGCCGTGACACTTAGAAAGGTCTGCGTTGGAGTCAGTACTGCCTCTCCCTGAGTTTGTTACCTTGAAAAGGCTTGTCCTCTTATTTGAGTTTCAGGTTTTCACTGACTGTAAGATACATTTTGTCAGTACAGCTTGAAAGATAAAAATACTATTTCCAAAGAGGTAGGGTAAAATGATGTATTTCATTTGCTAAAAATTCGTATTTATTTCTTCCCCAGAGTGAGTATAGTAAGTTTTAAAGTTCTGTTCTTTTTAAGGGTAATTTCAAATGGAATTGTAGGACTTAGCTTTGTAAATGCTACTGGTGAAATAAAAGTGTGTTAGATAAATTGATGATTTATAAAGATTCACCAAAATGTCAGTTCCCCTCTTGTAGCTTGGTGAAGAATTTATGACAGTGGACACATGTGTATCCTCTTATCTGGGTGTCTGAGTGTTGTTTTTTGTTTTTTGGAGATGCTGTCTTGCTCTGTAGCCTGGCTAGAGTGCAGTGGCGCCATCTCTGCTTACTGCAACCTCCGCCTCCCGAGTTCAAGTGATTCTCCTGTGTCAGCCTCCCGAGGAACTGGGATTATAGGCACCCACCACCACACCCAGCTAATTTTCATATTTTTAGTAAACACAGGGTTTTAGGCCTGGCACGGTGGCTTCTGCCTGTAATCCCAGTCCTTTGGGAGGCCAAGGTGGTTGGATCACGAGGTCAGGAGTTCCAGAGCAGCCTGGCCAACATGGTGAAACCCTGTCTCTACTAAAAATACGAAAAAATTAGCTGAGCGTGGTGGCAGGCACCTGTAATCCCAGCTACTCGGGAGGCTGAGGCAAGAGAATTGCTTGAACCCAGGAGATGGAGGTTGCAGTGAGCCAAGATCTTGCCACTGCACCCCAGCCCAAGGGACAATGCGAGACTCCGTCTCAAAAACAAATAAACAAACAACAAAAAGACGGGATTTTTGCCATGTTGGCCAGACTGGTCTCAACCTCCTAACCTCAGGTGATTCCCTGCCTCAGCCTCCCAAGGTGCTGGGATTACAGGCGTGAGCCACGACGCCTGGCCCACTCTATTTTCCTTTTATCCCCTAAATTTTAATATGTTTGAGTTTGTCTGTTCCTTTATCACTTTTTTCTTACATAAAAAAAATTCTGCCTAATCCTTCATTAAAAAAAAATCTTCCTGTGACTTCTGAAAGTATTCTGGTTTTATCTTTTGTATTTGAATATATAATAAGATGATTATTGTTCATGGAATAGAGAAGAATGCAATGCATTTTCCCAAGTAGATGCCAGCCTGGTTTGCCTCATATTTTAAAGTGCATGTAATTTCTTTTTCTATTCTATAGTGCCTACTCTATCATTCCTCAACTTTCCATATAGATGCTGGGTCATTAAGACTTTTTTTTTCCTTTGGTCTGCTTGCTCATCTCTTTGCTAACACTGTGCTGTCCTGAATATTTTTGCTTGAAAATCTTAGAAGTATGTTAGACAAGCCATCACTCTTTTTTTAGATGACTAAAAATGATTAGACATTGGTCATTTTTACTGCATATGAAAGAGTAGCTTTTCTTGCCTAAAACCACCTGATTTGGGAATTTATGTGGTTTCATAGGAATAGCATCTGGAAGTGGTGACATTAATGTCATTTTAAAAAGCATGTGTCCTATTTCCTCTTATTCCTTTCTGCCTTGATATTGTGCAATAGAAATTTGAAAAATTGTTGTATTAGTATTGTTAAATATCAATTATTGGTTTTATTTACTACTCAATTAAATTTAATAAGCCTATTCTCTCTTGGTGTAATCACGTGGAATGGGTTCACTTCCACAGTTAACAAGTGACAGCACATGTAAAATATTGTCTACCAGGGAAATTCATTGAACACTTAGTGTTCAGACTGTGTTTTTGTGTCTGGTTCCCTAAGCACCACTGCAGTGACACAAAATAATAGACTTTCAGCAGAAGAAGTTTTGGAAAATATACTGCATAAGCCATTTAGATGCAGTGAGTCATTCTTATTACTTGGGTTGGTGGAATCCCTCTCAAAATGTAAGTTCCTAATACAAACAAAGATTGAACTTTGCGAGCAGGTATTTTTAAGAATAAGTAGTCTCAGGACTGATAATATTAACTCACTTATGCACATCAGGTAGGACTTTAGTATGACAGATACTAGAAATGTACAAAGTGAAGTTAAAAGGTAACTCCTAGCAGCATATCGTAATCTCACTCCCTGGATTCTCTAATGAGATGGGTGTTTCTACTTTGCTGTTGCCTTTTTGAATAGTTCAATTCTAGCATTAGTACTGCTGTGTGGGAGGGAGTATGTGTGAACAGAGTAAGAGTTGTGACAATCAAGTCATAGAATAAATGCTTGGAAATTTTAGAATCATGTAAACAGCTTATGAATTGAGTATACATTCCCAGTGCTCTCAGTCTCACTCATCCTTCTATCCACATATGTGGAATGTTTTAGGACTCCATGGCTTTTGAGGATGTGGCTGTGAACTTTACCCAGCAGGAATGGGCTTTGCTAGATTCTTCTCAGAAGTATCTCTACAGAGAAGTGATGCAGGAAACCTGCAGGAACCTGGCTTCTGTAGCTAAGAATGACAACACATTTCACTTAATTACAGAAGTATTTCCCTATCATCAGTGCTATTTGTGATTTGGAATGGGGCAAGGGAATGATTTGGTGAATAAATCAGGCATGGGCACTGTGTACAATGAACATGAAATCTAGTAATGTTTCTATAGTTTGAAATAATTCATGATAATTTTGTGCATCTGCATTTTAGGAAAAAATGGAAAGACCAGAATATTGAAGATCACTTCAAAAAACGGGAAAGATAGAAGATAATTTGCACCGAGAAGAGGAAATAAAGTCCTCTGAAGGAATCTTAGCATGTCATGAATTTAAAAACAAGCAATCAAAGCAAATAAGAGTCACTTGAAATTCATTTCCTTTTAGAAAAATTTCACCCAAAATGTAACATATGTCAGTGTAGCAGTCAGTGTTTGGAAAACAGTTTACTTGAAAATAGTACTACAAAATTGTATATATGAATGTTACTATTTTGGTCATAGCCATGTAGGTGGTAGCTGTGTTTTCAGTAGTAGCCCATTTACTTTCAAATAATTCAGTCATGGCACAAAAACAAAAACAAAACAAAACAAAAATGCATTTTCCCTAGTATTGGTAGCAGTGTAAGTTGAAGACCTATGAATGAGTAGAAAGTTATTAAACCAACCAATAGTAATGTGCTTGTCATTTTTTTTTACAGAAATCATATGGTACAGAGACTGTGTGAAAGCAAAGAAGGTAGTCAGTAGATACAAGCTGTCAGCCACATTCCAAATCTTGATCGGAATGAGAACATTTCTACTGGATTAAAACAATGTGAATGCAGTATTTGTGGAAAAGTCTTTGTACATCATTCCCTCCTTAATAGGCACATCCTAGCTCACTCAGGATACAAACCATATGGAGAGAAGCAATATAAATGTGAACAGTGTGGGAAACTCTTTGTTTCTGTTCCAGGTGTTAGAAGACACAGGATAATGCACAGTGGAAATCCAGCTTATAAATGTACGATATGTGGGAAAGCTTTTCATTTTCTCAATTCAGTTGAAAGACATCAGAGAACTCACACAGGAGAAAAACCCTATAAATGTAAACAATGTGGTAAAGCGTTCACTGTTTCCGGTTCTTGTCTAATACATGGACGAACTCACACTGGAGAGAAACCCTACGAATGTAAGGAATGTGGGAAAACACTCAGATTTTCTTGTTTTAAGATGCATGAAAGGACTCACACTGGAGAGAGATGTACCAAATGTGATAAAGCCTTCAGCTGTTCCACTTCCCTTCATGACCATGGAAGCATTCATACTGGAGAGAGACCCTATGAATGTAAACAATGTGGCAAAGCCTTTAGTTGTTTGAGTTCCCTTTGTAACCATAGAAGTACTCATACTGGAGAGAAACCCTATGAATGTAAACAATGTGACCAAGCCTTCAGTCGCCTCAGTTCCCTTCACCTCCACGAAAGAATTCATACTGGAGAAAAACCCTATGAATGTAAGAGATGCGGTAAAGCCTACACTCGTTCCAGTTACCTTATGCGCCACTAAAGAAGTCATGATATAGAGGTTGGGTGTAGTGACTCAGCCTATAATCCCAGCACTTTGGGAGGCCAAGGTGTGTGTATTGCTTGAGCCCAGGAGTTCATAACCAGCCTGGATTAAAACAATGTGAAACAACCTGGGCATCGTGATGAAACCCTGTCTCTACAAAAAATAAAATAAAGCCGGGCCCGGTGGCTCATGCCAGCTACTCGGGAGGCTGAGGCAGGAGAATGGCGTGAACCTGGGAGGCGGAGCTTGCAGTGAGCCGAGATCGCACCACTGCGCTCCAGCTTGGGCGACAGAAGCAGACTCCGTCTCAAAACAAAAACAAAGAAAATAATTAGCTGGGCATGGTGGCACATTTCAGTTGCCTTAGTTCTTTTTCAAGGACATAAAAGGCCACAGGGGCTTGGGGGGAAGCCCTGTGCATGCGGATCACGAGGTCAGGAGATCGAGACCATCCTGGCCAACATGGTGAAACCTCGTCTCTACTAAAAATACAAAAATAGCTGGGTGTGGTAGCATATGCTTGTAATCCCAGCTACTCAGGAGGCTGAGGCAGGAGAATCACTTGAACCCAGGAGGCGGAGGTTGCAGGGAGCTGAGATGGTGCCACTGCACTCCAGCCTGGCGACAGAGTGAGACTCCATCTCAAAAATAAATAAATAAATAAATAAAGCCCCTTGAATGTAAGAAATGTGGTAAAACATTTACTCTTTCCCATTCCCTCATAAACATGAAAGAGCTCACACTGCAGAGAAACCTAAAGAATGTAGGAAATGTGGTCAAGACTTCAGATTTTCCTGAAGATTTGGGAGGGGTCAGAGTGGAGAAAAGGTTTTGAATTTAAATTTATGGTAAGGCCTTCTGTTGTATTAGTTCCATTTGAAGACATCAGCTCATTCCTGAGAAAAACCCTATGAATGTCCAGAATGTTTGAGTGTTTCATTTCTCTCATACCCACTCAAGGACATATGAAAATGCACGCTGTAGCTGGCTGGACCTTGTAAATACAAGAACGTACACAGGATTAAAACTCTAATAGTTTAGAAACTGCAAGAATATTTTCAGTTTTAACATTTACTTGAAAAGCCGTGTGAAAACTCCCACAGGAAAGAAGTTCTATAAGTGAAGCTTTTCTAATTTGGAAAGCCTGATGCAAATTAATTATCGTGCAGTGCTTGAAAAAAATCTATGAAATGTTACACAAGTTACAAGTATATTGTTTTTATCAGTGGCCCATTCTTAAAGAGTCTTGAGTATGCATTTCACCTTATTTTGCGGGGAAACCTTGAGGTGAGAGTTCTGTAAATGTTCTTTAAGCAGTAGTACTTGAATTTCATAGATGATATTTTCTTCAGTTTGTTGGTAGAATTTTTGTCTATTCATTTGATAATGTGCTGGATTCATGGTTGAATTTGGATGTTTTTCTAATATGTAGGTAAGTTTAATTTTTTTATTTCATTATTATTTCTTTTTGAGATGGAACCTCACTCTGTTGCCCAGGCTAGAGTGCAGTGGTTCGATCTCGGCTCACTGCAACCTCCGCCCCCTGGGTTTAAGCGATTCTCCTGCCTTAGCCTTCCGAGTAGCTGGGACTACAGGTGAACACCACTACATCCAGCTAATTCTTTGTATTTTTAGTAGAGACAGGGTTTCACCATGTTGGCTAGGCTGGTCTTGAACTCCTGACCTCATGATTTGCCCGCCTCGGCCTCCCAAAGTGCTGGGATTACAGGCATGAGCCACTGCGCCCGGTCAGGTAAGTTTCATTTGTATGTATTGTCCTGTGATTAATGGACCAGTGAATAATGATTGTGAATTCTTGGGATTGTCTTACTAGCCTCATTTGGCAAATTTTGATTATCCCTTGTCCATTATACACATCCCACCTATTTTTATTAAATGAAAAACTACTCTTGATGTAAAGATATTTATTTTTTGCTAATAATGAGTTGGTATTAATTCCTAAGTACATACAGTTTACCCAGGAGACGGAGCTTGCAGTGCGCCGAGATCACACCACCGCATTCCAGCAAGGGTGACAGAGCGAGATTCTGTGTCAAAAAAAAAAAAAAAAAAAAAAAAAGGAATATCCTCACTTTTTAAATGCTATACCACTCTCTACGCTCAAGTTAATCCCTGTTTGGGCCTCTGAGAGCTTACACCATCCTCCTGTATGTAATTAATAACTGATATCTGGCTTATCTGTTTAGTAATAGATGTTATATGTTTAACGGTGCCAGTAAACGTAGGGTGCTAATTCCTTCCTCACCAGTGGGGTGCATGAGACGCTATTGAAACAATTGGCAACACGAATGGAATGGACCAGCCCTCATGCAGGACACCAGCTCAACTTGACCTACCTGCTGTGGGCTGACTGTTCCGTAACACATTAGCAGTCACCTGGGTCAGAACCGTGAGCTGACGATGGGCGTTCCTTTTGGTCTGCACAGTGTTTTGTGGTCTTCAGGTGTTGTCATCTTCTTCCACACTAAAATGCTCTCATCTCCTAGACATCAATGTTTAACTGCACCCCAGCATGACCTTTGGCCTGTGCTTAGCAGGCAGTTTTGAGGCCCTGGCTTATGAATGCACAAAAGCACAGCACGTAAGCCAACACATAAGTCCTAATTAGCAAGAATCAGGCTGTATGTCTGTAGTCCCTGCATCTGCTCTGGTCACCATCTCTGTGTGCTTAGGGCAGCCATGTGAACATTATTAATTATTTTACACTCCAAGACAATAGTTATTATGTAAGCAGAAGTAGTGGCCTTGTTTGTTTCTTGTGCTGCTGCTCCCCTTGCTGCTGTACCATACACCCTCCTGATGAGGTGTACATCTATGGTGTCTCATGGTTCAGGCACTGCTGAGTAAAGAAAATGGGAAGAAATAGTTTGATATTAGCCCCTACCGAAGCATATGAAGAAGCGTCTCAGCTGCTTTCATTGAAAAATTCCTGACCAGTGTGTGGGCTTTTCTTATCACTGCTGCTTATCAGTATGTCAAAAGTCTCATCTTCGGACTGCAAGTCTTGACGGCCTTAGTTATAGTGGCCTTACTGCATGTGGAGCTAACCCCAGGAAGATGGAGTGACACTCTCTGGAGGATTAGGTGGTCTCCTCCAATGTGGGTTGATGGGCTTCTGAACTCTTTCCTTTAACCATGCAGAGAGTCTACACTGCCAGTGATCATGTGCCACAACTCTATAGATGTAGAAATTCAAAATATTCTGAAATAGTTTCCATTGAAAGGAAATAGAAAAGCGGTCTGGTCCCACGCTCCAGTTAAGAGAACTAGTAGATGGCTCACAAGAACACTCTGTCGCTACTGTCTGTGCCTCTGTCATAGCAAATATCCTGATCCTTCAGTTTTAAGGGTGCAGGGCCATTTTCTTCCCTTTCTTACTGGTAGTTCTCAAGATAACTGTATGGTATGCTGGGAAGGCAATATCCTGATAATCAAGTGACATTGGTCAGAACAGCCCAGCCTCTGTTATAGGCCCTGCTCGAAACGGAATTGCCTTTAACGCTTGTGTCCAGCAAACCACATCCTGGGAGAAAACCCAATGTGGGCTTATTTCTGGGGTCCCTCAGTTGTAGTGCAAGTGAAGCATTTATAGTCAAAACTCCATCCATCTGCTCTGGGTAGCCTTCCTGATCTTGTGGTAGTGGTTCATATTGAATCCTAGACTTCTGTTGTCTTTTGTTTGCTATTTGTAAGTAATAAATTCACTTCATGGAATTTATCTATGAATGTATTTGGCCTCATTGTGCTCAGAAAAGTTGGTAGCCATTGCACAGTGAACCCGCTTCATAATTGGTGAAAACACCTATGGCCCCCTTGTGCCACAGCAAGGAGGTTCATTCAGCCAAACATGAACTTCATGTTTATAAAACCCTATAGCACAATTATTACCATGTGGGAGGCCTTTAACAATGGTGATGCTGATTTGAAAAACTCTGAAGGAAGAAATTTACCCAAATGGGTTGGGTACATGGGAGTTCCTCCTAATTCCAAGAAACCCTTACTCCCCTCCACCTAAAAAGAGTGGAGAGGCCGGGTGCGGTGGCTCAGGCCTGTAATCCGAGCACTTTGGGAGGCCGAGGTGGGCAGATCACAAGGTCAGGGGTTCAAGACCAGCCTGACTAACATGGGGAAGGGCCATCTCTACTAAAAATACAAAAATTAGCTGGGCGTGGTGGCAGGCACCTGTAATCCCAGCTACTCGGGAGGCTGAGGCAGGAGAATCGCTTGAACCTGGGAGGCGGAGGTTACAGTGAGTCGAGACAATGCCACTGCACTCCAGCCTAGGTGACAGGGCAAGACTCCGTCTCGGGGGGGGGGGCGGAAAAGTGGATAAGAACTGAAACAGGTTAAAAATTTCAACTAATTGGAAATGCAAGTTTACAAAAATAATATTTAAAATAAAAGGTTAAATGAGTGCTCATTGAATTTTATGCCTCCACAAAATAGGTTGTGAGTTAACTTCCACATTTATTGAAAGCCACCAAAGTTGGGAAGCCTCCGTGTCTGAAATTCACAGGTGGCTCAAATAAGAATTATACCTCGGGATACCCCAAAGTTTAAATATGGTATCCCCTATGATATTATGAGGAATTACTGTACATAAATCAGGTTGTCTTCCTTTAACTCTGAAAATCATATTATCTTGCCTAAATTCTCCATAACGCATTGCTCCGCAGTATCCTATAATGGACATGGCTTTTCTGACCAATGAGCACTAAAATTAAGTGTGTGAGACTCACCTATGTTCTTATCAAAATGGAAATCCCTGAATCCCACCAGTTAGAATAACATGACAGAATGTCAGATTTATGGAATATATAAGTTTTCTGTAAGGTTATTAGGTATTGATTCCATTTTATTAATAGATATCAATATATACAGATTACCTATTTCTCCTGTGTTTTAGTATTAATAGATTGTGTCTTTTAATTCATCCAGTTGGTCTAAGTTACCAAGTTTGTGGGTTATGGAGATTGTAATATTCTTTATGATTTTATCATCCATGGGCTCTCTAATATAAAGGCTTCTTTTAATTCTTAAAGTATTAGGTTGGTGCAAAAGTAATTATGGTTTTGGACCATGAATTTTAAATTTGTATAACTAGGCTGCAACACATCTTTATTAATCAAAATAGAACCCATTACAATGGGCTGGGCACAGTGGCTCATGCCTGTAATCCCAGCACTTTGGGAGGCTGAGGCAGGCGGATCAGGAGGTCAGGAGTTTGAGACCAGCCTGACCAACATGGTGAAATCCCGTCTCTACTAAAAAGACAAAAAGTAGCCGGGAGTGGTGGCATGTGTCTGTAATCCCAGCTACTCAAGAGGCTGAGGCAGGAGAATCTCTTGAACCCAGGAGGCAGAGGTTGCGGTGAGCCGAGATTGCACCTTCCCACTCTGGCCTGGGTGACAGAGTGAGACTCTGTGAAAAAAAAAAAAAAAAAGGAAAAAGAAAAGAAACCATTACAATGAATACATTTTTGCCAATGAGAAATAAACTTGTTTATTCTGTGCTTTCAGGGTTGGATGAACTCTTGAAAAGCATTTTCTGCATCCTGCTGGTTGTGTACTTGTTTTCCCTGCAAAAAGTTGTCAAGATGCTTAAAGAAGTGGTAGTTGGTTGGCGGTAGTGGGAGTAGTATCATCATCTCTTCCTTTAGATGACAGGAACAATATCAGAGGGTGGGTGTACACCCTGTGTGTTTTTGGAAGCAATGTCATTCTCTCTTCTTTTAGGTTTTAGGATTCATATCACAGGCGGGGTATACACCCCTTGTTATATTGGATGGAATCTCATTTTCTTTCAACCTGTATCTTTAGAACAATATCCCATGGCAGCTGTCCATCCCTTCAATATTGGTACTAACACCATCTTCTCCTTTCCTGGATATAAGAAACAGTATCACAGGAGGGGTGTACACCCCTTGCAATACTGGTAGTAATATCACCTCTCCCCTGTGGTTATTAAGGACAAAATCCCAAGGTGGCTGTATGGTTCCTACTTTATTGGGAGTAGTATCATCCACTCACCCTCTGAATACAAGGAACCATATCACTGAAGAAGTGTCCACCCACTTCGATATTGTCAGCCATGTCATCTTCTTCCCGCCTGGATATTAGGAACGATATCCTAGGGTTGGGGGTTGTGTATACCCACTGCGATATCGAAAGTAAAATCAGCCTCTTTCCCGCTGGATATTAGGAACTCTATCACAGGTGTGTGTGCACCTTCTCGTATATTGGGAGTACTATGAGCCTCCACCCCTCTGCATATTAGGAACAATATACAGGGGGCAGGGTGGTTACAGCCCCTGTGATATTGAGAGCAATAGTCTTCTCTTTCCCCTGTACATTAGGGTCTACATCACAGGGGTCTGTACACCTTCTGTGATATTAGGATTAATGTTGTCCTCTCCCCTACTGAATGTCAAAAACAGTATCACAGAAGGGTGTACACCCCCTGAGATATGGCCAGTAATATTATCGTCTCTACCTTTGGATACTAGGAACAACATCACAGAGGGTGTGTACACTCCCCTGTGATATAGGGCATAATGTTATCCTCTCTTCCCCTGGATATTAGGACCGATATCCCTGGTGGTGGGAGGTGGAGTACATTAAGAACAATATCACTGGGTGGGTGTACACCCCCTGCGATACTGGGTGTAGTATCATCCTCGCTTCCCTAGGATATTAAGAACAATATCACAGGAAGGGTGTACCGCCACAGCCCCTGTGTTATTGGGAGCAATAGCATCTTCTCCCCCTCTCAATATAAGGAACAATATCCCAGGGTGGGTGTACATGCCCTGCGATATTGGGCGTAATGTCTTCGTCTTCCAACGTGGATATTGGGTGTAGTGTCACGGGGGGGTGTACGCCTTCTTCGATATTGGGAGCAATATCACCCTCTCCCCTCAGGATTGTAGGCAAAATATCAAAGGAGTTTTACAACACATGCGATATGAGCAGTAATGTCATCCTCTCCCCACCTAGACGTTAGGAACTGTATCACAGGCTACTGTACACTTCTTGCGATATTGGGAGTCATATCATCCTCTCCCATCATGGATATTAAGAACAATATTACAAAGGAGGTGTACACCCCCTGCCATATTGAGAGAAATATGTTGCTCTCCCTTTCGGGATATTAGGAACAATATCGCAGGAGGTGTGTATAACCACTGCGATATTGGGAGTAATATCATCCTCTCTCCCTGAATATAAGAAACAATATCACAGGAGGATGTACACACCCTGTGATATTGGGAGTCACATCATTTTCTCTCCCTCTGGATATTCGGAACAATATCTCAGTGGATATGTACACCCCCTGCGATATTGCCACGAGTATCATCGTCTCCCTCCCAGGATATAGGGAACAATATCACAAGGGGGTGTGCATCCCCTGCAATACTGGGAGTAATATCTTCCTCTCCCCCGCTGGCTATTAGGAGCAATGTCACAGAAGGGGTGTACACTCCCTGCTCTATTGGGAGTGATATCTTCCTCTACTTCCCTGGATATTAGGAACAATGTCACTAGGGAGTGTACACCTCCTGCAATATTGAGACTAATATCATCCTCTCGCCCCCTGGATGTTAGGAACCATATTGCAGGGGTGGTGTACATCCCCTGCGAAATTGGAAGAAATATCATCCTCTCCACCTTTGGAACACTTTTTAACATAGCTTCGTATGTGGGGAGGACTCGAGTGATTAATCGAATGTTTCATCAGGTGCGGTTCTTCTGTTTCCCAGTTTTGACACAACATTTGGTGAAATTTCCAGGGACTCCTGTGGTCAGCTTCACGGTTTCACTGTGTCACTTTCTAATGCAGTATTCTTTGGGAGTCTTTCAAATTAAGTGCCATCATTTAAAAATAAGTTTTATAATATGCAGTTTTAGGTGAATTCTTTACCTTCGTGTCTCAGGCAGTAGCCACCTACCTGTGAGTTGTCAGAAAGGTTCACGCAGTTTTCCAGGGCGGCCTTTGCATTTACTGGAACTATTAAGAGCTCACTCCTGCTTCGGCCGTGATTGACACGCAGTGCACGTGAGGCCGTGTGTGGCTTAGTGTCTTCTGCAGGCTTAGAGGTCACTTTCTGTTCTTCCCCAAGCCTGCTCTGCTGTGCCGAGTGTTCACTGCGGGCGACGGTCACACTGTCTGGCACATGCCACCGATGCCACAGGGCAGGCTCCATGTATTGGAGCCTGCAGAATGGCAGAGTCCGACCTCCTCGCCGCCCTTCAGGGGGAGCAAAAAGCGCAAGCCTGTTATCACAGCTGTGCTAGCCCAGAAAGCCTCCGAACAGGTTTAATTTAGGAATCAGCTCCTACCAACTGCCCATGTTTAGGATGTGTTTGAGTTTTTGTGATTTTTCCTGCACTGAAGCTACTGGGCTGGCTCTGAGTCACTGTCATGGGACTTCAGGTTGCCCCGACGGGAAGCGGAGGGGGAGGAGGGCCGCACAGAGGCTTGCGGCCGTGATAATGAAGGGCTTGTTGCCTCTTGGGACAGCGAGTTCAAACTCTTTGTAATTGTCAGCGTAAATAGTGACCCGCTGAGGACATGGCTGTAATTCAGGGTGGCATGGTGGATTGTCATCCTTGATATCAGGTACCTGCCTCTAAAATGACGGTACCCGTAGTGCGGCTCCAGGAGGGCAGCTCCTGCCAAACACACGTGCTCCTGGGCCCGTGCCTGAAGCCACGGTCATGCTGCCAGCCAGGCCTGCAGCTGTGGGTGCAGCGGGGTCTTCATGGCACTGAGCGCCTCCCTCGTTTGCTTGTGGGGCCCAGCCCTCCGTCCCTCCCTGTCCCCAGTGCGGCTTTTCCCAGGGTTCTCCCAGCCCCGTGCACACCTCCGTCTTCACAGCTTCCCTAGTTTTCTCGTGGGCGGCCCAGGTGGGCGCCTGGGCAGGGATCGTGTGTTAGTCGAGTTCTTTCCAGCCTTCCCTGGCTAGTGGCTCAACAGGTCCCTTCAGATGAGTCAGCCAGCTGTGTGCCCGCGTGTTCAGGATACTTGTCAGGGTCCTTCCTCAGAGCAAGACCGACACTCACCTCCTCCATAGGACTTTGGAGCCCGCCCTGGAGAGACGCCAGCCACATCCAGAGGGGCCGCCCGGGTCCCCGCGGGCTAGTGAGAGTGACTTCTGAGCCACTCGAGGCCCCACTTTGTGTTCCTACACCCCACAAAGTCACTTAAAGCGCCATGTTCTGGTGCCGTGTGCCTCTCGAGTGTGGCACACAAGCCTGGACGGGGATCTGAGCGGGCGCTGCCTTCCTCAGGCTGCGCTTGTGTTTTAGGGCCCCAGGAACACTCGTGGCTGTGATTCTAGCCACTGTCTCGGCTTCCCTAGACGGTTTCACCCGCAGCCTGAGGGCCACATCGGCAGCCACCGAGGAGCCAGCAGGTCCGACGTTGGTCTCACTCAGTCCTTCTCGACTTTGGTGACAGAGGAGACAGCAAAACTTCAGCTGGGAGCCCCAGGCCTTCTCTGCTTGGGGCCCTGGGACTGACATAGCACAGATCCTGCCATCCACGTGCTGGGGGCCCCGCTGTGTGGCTCCCTCCTCTGGTCAGGGGCCGCTCCCTTGGGCTGGGCAGCTCCGGGTCCTCGCACTCAGGGGCTCAGGGTGGGTCCTGGATGCAGAGAGAAGGAGAAGGGCGGCGGTTTGAGCCCAATTGTGTTGGCTTCATCTTCTGCCTCTTGTCGCTAAATACATTTGCAAAGTTTTCCAGATGAAAACTCAGAAGGGATTTTTAATGACTGGAATCTGTGAATTCCATGGAAGCCAAGTCTGTCCACCTCTTTCACCCATCTCACTTCTCCCCGTTGGGGCTGATTTTGGCAGCGATCATAGAGGCAGGGATGCAAGGGATGGTGGCCAGCCCTTGGCCCTGTGTCCCTCCTCTCCTTCCCTCAGCGCCACAGCATTTCGGTGTCATCCCCTTCCCTGCATGTGTCCTCTTGAAAACCAAGTGCGGCTGGAGGGAGATGCCTGTGCCCACTCCTGTGACCTTCCCGGCCAGGCTGGCTGCAGCGGCCCCTCGGCAGGCATCTTTGTGGTGCTGCCTCCGTGCCCCTCCCATCACCTGACGCTCGTGCTCCTGAATCTTCACGCGTGTGCTCTGTGCAGCCACCTCACGGGCTCCCTGGGAACGGAGACAGTGTCTCACACTGGTCAGAATGCTCTTCTCTGTCCACTGAATGGTCCAACACAGAATCATTCCTCTGTGATTATTTACGCTTTGTTATGTAGAACTAGAATAAAGAAAAAGTGAATTTAGACATTACAGCCATCAGGTTGAAGCTTAGTAATTGCATTAGGGAATTAAATGGAAGCATTTGAGCTTCTCGAGTTCTAATTCCACATCTTCGTATCCCCTTCACCCCATACCCAGTGTCTAACAGAGGTCTTGGTCTAGGAGTTTCTTGATAAATGCTTACTGAATTGAACTGGACTGAGCTCAACATTCCCACCCAGAGTTAGAAGCCAGTCCCTGAATAAATTGCATTTAGAACATGAGTTTGACGTTACTGTGGTAAGGGGTATCCTACACGTCATAATTCCTAGTCAATATCGGGTATTTAGTCAAATAGACTCAAGTATAGAGAAGCATAGGCCCATCTGGCAAAAGGGCAAGGCACGGTGCTTTAGGTCCAGGTCCCCAATATCAACTATGAAAATAAAACGTCAACTCCAATGACAGCCCTGTCCTCAGCTGGTCACTGTTTACGCTAACAATTATAAACAGCTTGAACTTGCTGTCCTGAGAGGCAACACACCCTCCATTCTCTCTGCAGTGTAGCTGCCTTGGTGGATGGAACATGCCCCTCCTCCCTCCCTCTCCCCATCCCTCCCTCCCCCCTCCTCTCTCCCTCCCTCTCCCCTCCTCTCTCCCTCCTTCCCCCCTCCTTCTTCCTATCTTCTCTCACTTTTCTCCCCCCACCTTCTCTCCTGGACAAGGGGCAGAAGAGAGGAGACCTCCGGAATCTTCTGCTTCATCCAAGCAGCTTGGGGGCAGCATCAACAGCTGCAATTTGGCTGCCCCAGCAGGTGCCTCAGGGCAGCCTTTCTAATGGGAATCCTGGAATCATGTCTTTCCTTAATGTGTCCTAAAGGCTGGAGGACATGAAGTGAAACAATGCTCCATGCTCAGTCCTGTGATTTTGTGTATTTATTGGACTTACTTTGAAATTTAACTAAATGATACCCAAGGTAGAGCATGAAAAAAAAAGAAAAAACAGGCTATGGTGTTTGAAAAACAAACAAAACCGTTTGGTTTGTTGGTTTGTTCTTAGACCTTCACAGGCTCCTAGGTCACACGTTTCAGTTTCACTAAATGATACCCAAGGTAGAGCATGAAAAAAAAGAAAAAACAGGCTATGGTGTTTGAAAAACAAACAAAACCGTTTGGTTTGTTGGTTTGTTCTTAGACCTTCACAGGCTCCTAGGTCACACGTTTCAGTTTCTCAGCAAGTGACATTCTCTGCAGAAGCTGTGTCAGTCTCTTTTTTGATGATGTCAGCCACAGCAGAAAGAAGCACTCCGTAGGCCCCGTGCTCAGCACCTTGGCGTGAGCTCCTGCCATCTTCTGTTCATGCTCATCACAGCTCTGTGCAGTGGGCATCCTCCTGATCCCTGTGGGAGGATGGAGGATGGAGGCGGAAGGGTGAGTGATGGCAGGATCACATGAGGGGTCTCTCCCGAGGTAGAGAGGGGAACCGGCCCAGGACCTTAGTGCCCATCACATCCTTCTTCCTCCTCCTCTGCCTCTCTGTGACTGTTTGACTCAGGCTGCAGGGACAGACATGAGTACGTGCAGAGCCTGTGTGCACCCCTGGGAATGTGTGCTCATATTGGCATGGAGGGATGTGAGTGTGTACAGAGCGTGTGTGCACACCTTGGCGGTGTAGGCCGGCGTTGGCAGGGACAGATGTGAGCGCGTATGGAATGTGTGTGCACACCTTGGGGATGTGTGCTGGCATTGGCAGGGACAGATGTGTACAGAGCGTGTGTGCACACCTCGGGGTGTGTGCTGTTGTTGGCATGGACAGACGTGAGCATGTACAGAGCATGTGTGCACACGTGGGGGTGTGTGCTGGTGTTGACAGGGACAGATGTGTACAGAGCGTGTGTGCACACCTGGGGGTGTGTGCTTATGTTGTTTTGTAAGCAGCAAATACGTGGCCCATTGCGTCGGGCGGCCCTGTGCCCATGCTGAGTCCGTCAGTGGCCCTCGGGTTGGGGTCTCCATCTGCCCAGACAGCACTCGAGTGGCTTGAGGTTTCAGATTCTTCCTCTACGGATACTTGGGCCTCCTCAGGACCAAACATCAGAACCAGCCAACTGCAAACTACAAGAACGTTCAAATGCATCTTCAGTAGGAAAAACAAAAGCAATTGGAAAAATTTTCCAACGTGACCCCGTGGTTAAGCCGTTAGATACTCCAGCCAACAGATTGAGTCACTTTAAAATTCACACCAATTAAAATGGTTGTGAGAGTTGCAGAGCTTTACCGCTAAACCTTGAAATAATTGAAGCATTCTGCTCCACTTGCTTACAAACTAGAGTTGGGGATACCTTTCAGTCCAAAGTAGCAACCTTCTAAATCCAGCTTAGATGCGAGGCTCCCACTGACACAGGAAGAGACAGTGGCCCTTGATTATTCTCCTGTGTTCAGATACTGTGTCATTTCTTTTTTTTTTTTTTGTATCCTGATCATCACTTCTGCTTTTCCAATTCAAACTAAAGGGAGTTTAGTTCTGTTTTGGAGAAGCTGTGGTTAGTGGTTTCTTTTCATGGTTTGCTTAATCTCTTAAGTCTGGTGCTTACTTTACCCAAATAGACTTTTCTTTAGTACGACAGTGCCTTAACCCAGGGCTCCTCCCTCCATATCTGCTCCCCAGGAGGCTCCCTAGGAATGGGTGCTGGAGATCCAGCCCCTCTCCATGTGCCGTTTTCTTTGAGTCCAAGGTAGCTTTGGCTCAAAGAAGAAAAGAGGCCTCCGGGTTAGGTGCCTCTGACTGCTTGCTTGTGAAATGTTTAATGATAAGGCGACTTCCAAACTAATTTACACATTGATAGTTGTAGCTTGAAGTATCACCGCAGTCATAAGAACAAGAAACACTCCCATAAAGTAGATAAGCAGAAAAAAGCCATAGAAGTTTAATAAAGCGCAAATAAAATGGTGTTGTAAGAATGTCCAGTGGGAAATGCTCTCAGTCCAGCCAGATCCAGCTGTGGTGTCAGTCCAGCTGTGGCATCCTCCTGTAAAAACATTCAGCCACGTGTGGCCCTGATCGCAATCACTACTCTGAATTGTGATCCAGAATGTTGTGGGGGCCGATGCCGGGACTGTTCCAGCAGTTGAGTCTGATTGGGCGTCACGGTGGTGATGTGCTTAGTGCGGCCAGCTGGGCTGAGTGGTGGCCACCCGTGCACTCGCCACGTGCAGCCGTTATTCTGGTGATGGGGTTGCATGCGGAGCGGCTTGTCCACCTGGGCAATTAAAGTACTGAGAACCCAACCGCGGGCGGGTGCCTCCCGACATGGGAGCTGTCTTTTTTATCCAGGGCCCTGTGGCGCTGCAGACCCCTGCCGCCAGTCTGAGCTCACAAGGAGGTACCGGAGGGCTCTGCTGGGGCATGGAGGTCCCTGAGCAGGTGGTCACTTATTGCTTGTGGAGTGGTCCATGGCCTGTGAGTTTATTCTCGGGGTTTGTGTGGGCGAGGTTAACCAGTTCACAGCTGGGCACTTACCCCTTACACAGGTGACACTAGTTAAAGTGGAATCTATATTAGCTCACACGGGAGTGTGTGAGGAGCTGGGAGGGTGGGGAGGCTTGGCCGTAGCACTAGATCCCGGTCTCCTGACGTTTCTGCGTCTTCCAGTTCAGGGGCCGTCAGAGCCGCTGTGGGTCCTGAAGACAGTTGGTGCCATATGGACCAGGGGATGCGGAAGCCTCTAGAGGCTGCGGGAGGCAAGGAGACGGTCGCTTCCCCAGAGCCAGCCCTGCCGCCACTTCGACGTTAGATGGTGGGACCTGTTTTGGACTCCAGCTTCCAGAAATGTGAGAAAATAAGTCAGTGTTTAGGGTGCTAAATTTGGGGTGATTTAGTGGAGAAATAGAAAACTAGCCCACAAAGGTGCACGCATTGAAATGTGCTCTGTCCAGGTGTTCACAGTGGTGTGAGGGGGATGGCATCGGGGTTCTGGGAACTGTGCAGTTTTACTGAAGGAAGGGGGCTCGCCACGCCTTTCCTCATATAACTGAAGGTATGTATGCCTGCCACACTGCCCAGGAGACAGGGACTAGAATTCTGACTTTATTTCTTATGGGAACCAAGCCACAGTCAGAACACGGTGAGGGCCGAGACGAGCTTCCTACAGCCTGAACTGGGAAGAGGAATCGCAAGTAGTTTGTGTTTTTCTACACAGACCTGTCCTTTTCAGGTTTTGTTAAGTTTTGGAAAAAGGGAGAAGCCAGGCACACCTCGGCGAGGGACAGTGTTTCTGGAGGTGGTGCGGCTTCAGCCTGAACGTGGCCATGTGGTTGGGAGGCTCAGAAACTGCCCTCCAAGGGCACTCATCTATTCCTTATTGCAGTAATACCTCGTTTACAGAAATCCACAGAAATTACAGTGCGGGAGGCTTCTGGTCTGGATGGGTTTGTGTGGACTGAGGTCACGGGGTGTTGTCCCAAGTGCTAATCCTGATCTGGCAGAGGCTCTGTTCCCAAATAATTATTCCACAGTTTCAGAGCCTATATCTGAGTGATAGTCTTTTAACTTTGTTGCATAAAAGGAAACAAAGTATGTCTTGAGGGTCCAAAAATCCATGTGGTAATCATGGCTGTAAACTCATACCTGGGGCTTTGGGATGGAGTGAAAACCACCGTCACCTGGCGTGGACGCTGCGTGGTATTTTTAGCGTGGTGGCCTGCTCGTGCCTTGAACTCTATCTGCAGTGTGAGCAACAGCTGTGCATTTGAGAAATGTGGACAGGTCAGCTTGCTCCTCCAGGGGCCTGCAGGCATCTGGGTGAGGGGCCTGGGATGAGGCCACATCAGTGGGAAGGAGCTTGGTGTCAGCAGATATGTCTGCCTCTACAGGCCCGCAAGCCAGCCAGAACCCAGTTTTCCTTTGGTCATCTAATGCCAGAAAAAACCTGTTTCTTAGAGATTGTCATAATTTATATTAATGAACCATTTGACCGTACATAAAATGTTATAAATGCATGAGGCTTTACAACTTGGCAGATGTGTAACTCACATGTCGTTGTATCAAACTGTTGAAGATATTTGTTTCACTTGAAGGTTTTTAGCATTTTATGTGCAAAGCAAATGCCAGTAGCATTTTGAAGGAGTATTTTGGAATTTTAAACACAGTGGGATAGTGCTGGGTCTCTGGGATACTGGTGAGGTGGACGTGACCTCAAGCTCTTGTAGCTTGCAAGCAGGATTGCTAAATTGTCACAACTGCAGTGCTGGAAAGTCAAAGTGGATTTCTGTAAATGAGGTATTAGTGCAATAAGGAACAGATGAGTGCTCTTGGAGGGCAGTTTCTGAGCCTCCCAGACACCCCAGGGGGAAGCGGGGGACGGGGGCAGTTACCCACCAGAACCTGGACGGTGAAGCTGGGTTTGCTGGTGGCCCTGCTTGGCAGGTCATTACGTGCAATAAGAAACAGGTGAGTGCCCTTAAGAGCGGTTTCTCGGCCCCCTTCAGAACCGCAAGTGGAAGACACTCCAAGGTGGGGGGTGGGGGTTCGGTTATCCACAGGGGCCTGGATGGTGGAGCTGGGTTTGCTGGTGGTCCTGCGTGGCAGGTCATTACATGCACTAAGGAACAGGTGACTGCCCTTGAGGGCGGTTTCTCGGCCTGCTTCGGAACTGCAAGTGGAAGACGCCCCAAAGTGAGGGGGGGCTGGTGGTTGGTTATCCAGTGGGGCCGGATTTGCTGGTGGCCGCTGCGTGGCAGGTCACTGCGTGGAGCGATGGGAGGTGAGTGGAGTGGGAATAGAGGATGCACCCTCCACAGCTACTGCTGGGAGTTGGCTCTGGTAGCAGAAGGGGCATAGATAGAGGGATTCCCATCAGGGGCAACACGACTGGGGTCCCACGTGTGGTGGATGCCGAGGTGTGGCTATATGTACTCTCAGTCTGCACAGCCGTCCTGGTGAGTGGGTTCAGTTACCTTCCCATCTCACATTTGAGAAATCTCGGGGGCTCACATCACAGCTAGGTGGGTTGGAACTAATGTCTCAGGCAGGACGTTGGCCCCAGAGCCCAGATCTTACCCGCCCCCGCTCTTTTCAGTCCACCAAGCTTGTAGAGAGGGTTGTGTGGTGGTGGGTGGCGGCTGAGAAACCAACACAGTAGAAGGCGGGGAGGAACTAAACCAGGCAGGAGACACAGGCAGTGCTTGGGAGGTCTGCACGGGGTGTGGGTGTGGGAGACACCTCTGGGCCAGTGAACCCCGTTCTGTGCTCCTGGCTTGCCCAACCTTGGCCCTCAGCCACATGCTGCGTGCTTTAGGTGAAATCTCAGTCGCTCGTGTGGTGCGGGCATCTTTTCTCCCTGGCTTTGCCTCTCTTTAAATCACGGAGTCTCAGTGGGGATGGCGGGGCGGATGGTGGTCCATGGAATTTGCCCTCCACCTCCCCATCCTTGTCCTGTCCTGTCTGGCCTGTTACCTGAATCTGTGTCTCTTCAGAGCCTGCAAATGAGTGGAGGCCACGACAGCCTCTCGCTGACCGACCTCTCAAACTTTTATTCATCAGAATAGTGTTAAATGCCGATTCCTAGGCACCCCCATCGGACTCTACGCCTGCCTAGCATGGGTACTTTGGGGGAAGGTACAGAGGATTGCTGGGCTGTTCCAGGGGGGAATTTGCATTGTTGAATGTCTATTGTGTTCCTTCCAGCACTCTACTTTCCACGCACACGTGGCATTAAACCTGGAAGACCTCTGGGTGCTGTGCTGGTGAGGAAGCCCCGGCTGGACGAGGGGCTGCTGGGGCTCGGACTTGATTCCTGGGCTGGGGGCTGGGGGCTGCGGGCTGCGGGCTTATTCTCTTCAGTGGGTCTGCTGATGGGATGCCCTGAGAAGTCCTGCTGTGCACTCAGGGGAAGGTGCAGAGACAGGCTCAGAAAAGACAGACCATGGATTTAAAAATTCCTACTGGAAAATCTTTTATGAGCAAAGTAATTTGCATCTAACTGAAGACAATCATTGCTTGAATAATTGGTTTGTTTAGAAAGTTGGTCCTATGAACATTAAAGTTTTCATTCATGCCTTATCTATAATGTAAATAGGAGCTATTACCGCAACTTAAATTAGCTTTAAATTTCGTATCAGATTGCAGTCCAGATTACAAATGGCTGCTTGATAATCTAATTGATAAAATGGAGGAATTTAGTGCTTGGAACTCAGAGTGAAGGGAACAGAATTGCTTTGGTTTCTCAAGAGCGTGTTGACTGAGTGGTGACCTGGGGTGAAGAGAAGTGGCTAGAGTCATTACACTGGAGGAGATGATCTGCCCCCGCCTTTCTCAGCTGTCTTCTGGACAAAACAAAGGGTGATAAATGGAAAAAATTCAGCACTGAGTTCGTCTATGCCCTGAGCTTCTCATACAGTCATTAATGGGCTGTATCTGTGAAGCCTCCATACAGGCACAAAGGAATTAGGCTAGAGTAAGGCAGCCGGCGACCTCTGGCCTCTGGACCGCGTGTCATTTCCTAAAGCCCTTTTGGGTGAAATGACAGTCGCAATGTCTTGTTCAGAGGAGTGTAATCTCACGTATGAGATACAGATTTTAAACGATGGAGATTTTAAACACCAAAGCCAGGAAGCTTGGTGGGAGTGGCTGTCTTCCAAGTGGTTTTCTGTGCTGCCATGGATGAGGTGTGGATGTGTCATCTGTTGGTGAGATCCACTGGTGAAGGGGCTAAGCAAACCATGGAGGTCGGGGGTGTGAAGCTGCATCTCTTCTGGCATCCCAAGGAAATACATCTTGTAAAACTTGTGAATTTGACCCTGACCCTAACCCTAACCCTGAGTGTTGAAGTCTGGTGCAGTGTCTTGAGCCCTCTTCTGCATTGAGGGTGAGTGACTGTAAATGACTGATTCCTCAGTGGTGAAAGTTCAAATTTAGCTTCCCTGAGGAAGCCAGAGCTCAGTCACCCTTATCTCCATAGTAAACACTGCGGCCCCTATGCGGGTGGCTGCAAATTTCCAGGCCTTCCTTGGAGAAGCAGCCGTGAGATGCTTGATTATTTGATATCAGCCACCTTCTGTCTTCTGTCTAATCACGGTACAAATGATTCTCCTACAAGGAAATGGATCTGGTTTCTTCCTGATCATTGGAAGAAGCAGCCCACCTAGGGACTCCACTGTCCTCTGCACTTTCACAGCGAAGCCTGTGTCTGTCTCCAAGGAGGGTCACGTGTGTCGTGGGAATCGCTTCCTTAATTCTTCCTGCTTTTGATAGCTCGGGTAGCTCTGCCTGTTTCACCCGGGATGAGCAGCTGGTGGTCTCTGGCTGCTGTGGGACTAGGGCTTGGGGGTGCATCATCACATCCGGTGGCCTGTCTAGGTGGACATCATTGTCTTTTGCCTGTTGCCTGAGGCAGCTGTGATGCCATGTGGGTCATGCTTGTCAGGGCCAATCCAGTTCTTCCCGTGTACACCTCTCCTGCTGGAGTGCCTTTCCTTATGATGACTTGTTGAATTAGCGTGGAGAATGCAGAGAAGCTCTGGGCCTCTCTCTCCCATTCTTACTCCCTGGAGCTGTGAAGCCCGACAAGGGAGCCCATAGCCAGAGGCTCCTTTAAATTGAATTAGAATAAAGATTTGATTACATAGCTAAACACATTTGAAAAGAACTTCACAGATTAAATTCCAGATTCAACCCTTCAGGCCCAGTGGCCACGTTTCGGGGCTCAGCAGCTGTAGGTGGCTGTTGTCTTTCTGTGTTGGCTGAGCAGATTGGGGCGTTTCCAGTTCAGCAGGCAACTCTCTTGCATGGCTCTGCCTGTGGTGAGGGCACCTAGGCTGGAGAGCCTCGTGGGGATCCCTTAGGCCTCTGGCTGCAGCCAGGCTGCACGGTTCCTGTGCCCCGGGTCCTCTGCAGGCCCAGATGGATCCCACCACAGAGCCAGCACTGCTAGACTTGGGTACTGTGTGCAGACAGCAGAGGGTCACGTCGGGGCCTTGCAGGGGCTGGGGTGACTGGCCTCCTTGGCCAGGCTTCTGTTTCCGAGTCTTCAGGGGAAATGCATCCACCATCCACCGTCCACACCGTGCACCAGAGGAAAACTGCAGGCTTCTCTGTGGATGGTGAATTGAGATCATGCAGAGTGACTAGGTTTGGGCTCCTGAGCAGCGTGGAACCTGATACCTTTAGGTGGAACCTGACATGCCTCCATGTGTACATGGCAAAGAGAATGCAGCATTGTCAGCTTGAATCCAGATGTGCTCCCGTTTTGAGGTGGAAGGTTCTGGGAGTATTGGCCATTGGTGATTGTGCTGCCGTGGAGGACTTTGAATGCAGGCACTGGTTTGGGATAACCCTGGTTTCCTGGTCCTGTATGTGGGCATCCCTGAATATCCCGGACTGGAGGAAGGCAGGGCAGATGGGAGGGTGACAAGAGGTGTCAGGTGTTTCCAGCTTTGGGGACTGATGCCATCAGATGGCCGAGATCAGGATGGTGGTGGCCAGGGACCAAAGCAGGGGTGCGTGGAAATGCCATGTTCCTCGGAGCATGGGGAGGACCTCTTGAACTCTATTCCTGGGCAACAGTTCTTCCATTCTCAGGAATCTGTGCCATTGTAATTGAGTAGCAAATTCTGTAATTACTCTAATTACTTACTGTTAAGTCCCCATGCCAATTACCATAAATTAGCAACAGTGATAACAGTTTGCCTGGTCAAACCTTACCAAGAAAAACCAGTGGACCTAGTTTTAGTTGCCTCCAGTTCCCTCCAAATCAGATTCCTTAGCGGCTTGTGTCCCCACACTTGCTGCAGTTCCTCCTGGGCCTGGCAGGCACATTCCAGACATTCACATCTCCGCTCAGATGCAGGCGTGCACATTATTTATAGAAAATCGCACTGCGCTGTGATCGGCTTGAGCTGACGTTCTCTAGGTGGGAGGTGGAGGTTCAAAAGTTCTAATGGGATGAAATTAGAAATATGAATTTTAAAAATTCACGTGTTATGAACTCTGTTCAGTGATTTTCTCTGAAATGAGAGACTATTTGCAGATGAGGCAGTCAGCCTGCAGCTCTCCTTAAATCTGTCCTAGACCTCGATGCCATCCTTCGGCCTCTTCCTGGGTGTGGGGTGCTCTGCTTGAAGCAAAACCAAAGGAAAGAACGTGGTCTGCATCACTACTGCAGCCAGCTCAACGCGCACACCCACTAGGAGGGGCGTTTGATCACTTAACATTTTAAATGCATTTAACATTAAACCAGCAAGTCAGCCAGTGCTTTCTGTAAGCAAGCTGCCTGGCTCATGGGAACCTGACACTTGACTTCTTGGAAGAGAGTACTTGCTTCTGTGGAGTCTCAATATTTGTCTCATTTCTTGAGACTCTGCTCAAAGTGATGAACGTGAGTAAAGTAGGATTTTTTTTTTTTTTTTTTTTGTAAATTGGGCCACAGAGCTCTCTAGGCAGAGTCAGGGGAGTAAACGGCTGTGAAAGATGCCGCCTGATGTGAGCCACGGCCAGGCACTTTGGAACCTGGGATCCCATCTCCAGCCTTTCAAAGGACACAGACGAATATAAAATGCAGATGGGAGAGTTCATAATTTGGGCATCTCTGTTCTTTTGAAATCCAAGTGCAAAGAAAAAGTTTTGCCTTGAGGTCTTAACCCATACTTGTTTTTCTCCTGAGGTTTTAAGATTTTCTTAACTGCTTTTTTCTCCCCCAATCCTTGAGGAAGTTCTATCTTCATATCTTCTTAAAAGATATGGTTAAATTCAACACTGAAATATAAAAACATGCTTTCATATTTTTCTTTAAACTGATGTATCTGACATTGGTGAAGAACTAACTGGGAGTATTGGTTTATTTTTATTTTTTTGAGACAGTCTTGCTGTGTTGCCCAGGCTGGAATGCAGTGGCACGATCTTGACTCACTGCAGCCTCACCTCTTGGTTCACGCCATTCTCCTGCCTCAGCCTCCTGAGTAGCTGGGATTATAAGTGCCTGCCACCATGGCTGGTTCATTTTTGTGTTAGTAGAGACGGGGTTTCCACATGTTGGCCAGGCTGGTCTTGAACTCCTGACCTCAGGTGATTCGCTCACCTTGGCCTCCCAAAGTGCTGGGATTACAGGCATGAGCCACCATACTCGGCCTGGGATATTCTTGATTATTACCGTAAAATATCCCTTTAATAAAAACAAAACAGAACAACAACAACAACAACAAAACAGCTGTCTGAAAAGTCTCGAAATTAAAGAGCTCACTTGGACGGGGATTTGGACACCAGTTGAATGGCCCAGCACACCATAGTTACATGGGCCACTCGGCCTGTTAGGTCCTTAGGGTATTTGAAGTCATATGGATATTTGCATTTCTGCCTCTGGATATCGTGTTAGTATTCGGCTAGTGTTTGAGGGCCAGGCTCAGATCCGGGAAAACAAGAGCCCCTGCCCTCACGGCACTTCTCTTCCATGTGTGTGTGTTAGGAAAATAGAAAGCATAAGATATTTTTTTCAATGAGCTGGGAAGATGGAAAAACAAGCTTAAGATGTTTACTTGTTCAGAAGAAGAAGTGCAAGGAACACTCAGCTTTGCTGCTGCTGAAGGAGGCCCCTGGTGGAGGCTGTTTCAGAGGTGGGGTTTCTCTGAGAAAGGTGGTAAGAGGCAAATAGGATGCCCCATCTGGTTTGCCAGAGATGGGGAAAGTTAGTATCCCCAAAACAGCTTCAGCATTCTGGCAAAGCTTTGGAAAACCAGCTACGGTGTAGGACCTTGTTGGCCGCTGGGTAGAAGGAAAACATTGCTGGTCCTGAGGGCTGTACTGTTGTTCCGCTGCTATAAAGAACTATCTGAGGCTGGGTAATAAGGAAAAAAATGTTTAATCGGCATACAGTTCTGTGGGTTGTACAGGCTTCTACATCTGGGGAAACTTACAATCAGGGTGGAAGGTGAAGGGGAGGCAGGTATGTCTTCATATGGCTGGAAGGGGAGACAGAGTGAAGGGGAAGGTGCCATGTACCTCCAAACAACCAGATCTCAGGAGAACTATCATGAGGACAGCACTTGGGGGATTATGCTAAACCATTAGAAACCACCCCCATGAGTCAATCACCTCCCACCAGGGCTCACCTCCAACATAGGGTTAGAGTTCAGCATGAGACTTGGGTGGGGACACACAGCCACACCATGTCAGGCTTCCCATTCTTCTCCTGCACGTGCTTCGCAAATGGTTCTGTCATTGGTTTTTGTTTCTGTTGATACATAATATACGTACATATTTTCAGAGTGCATGTGATACCTTGATTCACCCCTATATTGATGAAATCTGTGTACTTGGGATGTCTTTCACTTTAAATAGTTTCTTTTCCTTGTGCTGGTTATGTTAAGTTATTCTCTCCTAGCTGTTTTGAAATACACAGTAGATGACCCACTGCCATCCCCCTGCTGATTTATCAATAGTAAGTCTCGTGTTCCCATTAGGCTGTGTGTTTGTGCACATTACCAGCCTCTGCCCATCCTACTTATGAGTGGGCTCTGCTGGGCCCTGTTGACCACCTACTTTTGGCCTCCATGAGATCTGCTCTCAGCTCCTGCTTATGAGTGAGAACATGCGCCGTTTCCTTGCTTGGCTCGTTTGCTTAACGTAATGTCCTCCAACTCCATCCATGCTGCCGCGGATGACAGGGCTCTCCGCTGTGTGGTGGAGTATTGCTCCTGTGTGTGTTCGGGCCACGTTCCCTTCATCCCCTGTTGACGGGCACTCAGGTGATTCCAGACCTTGGCTACTGTGGATGGAAGCTGAGAGCAGTCACTGGCTTTATACTCGGGGGACGTGAGCCACTTTGATGTTCTCAAGCAGCCTATCCCCAAAGCCCTCCGTAGAATGCCGCATTCGTTTGTACCCATGGCTTCTTCCACTAGGATGAACAGCTGGGAAGGGGCTTTGAGTGAATGCTTGGGTTTCTGTCTTTAATTGGTACCCAGCTACACTGGCCAAGCAGGGGTCCCAGTGACCCTGGACACTACCTCACATAAGGTCCAAAGATGCAGTTAGGTTCTTTTTTTAACTTAAAAAAAAAGCTTTTGACCTGGTTAAGCTATAGCGTTATTAGTTAGAGTTTTTCATATTGGAAAGGTGTATATTTTATTTTCTAAGAAGGAAAGAAATCCTGTTAAATACTCTAACCACAGATTAAATCATGTCAAGGAAAGAGGTACTATTTTGGGGGAAAATTACCCCTTCATGTCAAAGATCAAGGAGATGACTTACATTGTTTAATTGAGTTAATTATGAAATCTTAAGTGGTTTTAAGAAGATGAGCTGTGGATGCTGCAAGACATGAGACTGATACTGATTTAATGTTAGTCAGCCCTGACAGAATGTGGCTAATATTTAAAGCTTGCTCCAGTATTGCTTGATAGATTATAAGTTAATGTAAAGATCTGTTTGATGCTTTTATTTTACAAAATATTATTGAGAAAAAGTTTGACAGCCAAGGAACCGCCTTCAACCAATTTCTTCCTAATTTCTATCACCAGAAAATTTTGTCCTGTTAATTCCAGAATTTACTTTTGGAAAGTTCCCGTAAGGAGAGCAGAGGTATTGGTGGTTGAATGGTGACTTGAATTTAGGTGAAGATCGTTAAATATTTCATAGTCATGTTTGTCTTGGTGGTTTTAGCAATTTTATATTAAACTTAGAACTGTGAGTCAAACCAAATGTGTTCTTTTGCTTTTGTGATACTCCTTTGTATGACTATGCTGGTAAAGAATGATAAAATGTGTATTGGGTATTTTTTCTGTGTAGATATTAGGATTTTTAGGGGAACAAATTATTCTTCTAATATACACTGTGCTGTGTGTTGGGTCCTTTGTATATTAGTTGAATCACTCTAATGAGGACCACTTGAAAGTCTGTTTCTATAGCAGATCTTTTATATGTTGACTTGTGTTATGCAAAATCCTTCATCCTCTAAGAAGACTAAGCAATGGGTTGGAGGAGAGATTTAATCACCCATTAGGTCTATTCCGAATGCCCAGAATTGAATGCAAGTACTAATTATGTTTTTGAAGTGGTGTGTGTGTGTATGGGTGTGTGTGGTGGACTCCTTTTTAGGTCATGGGAGGGAGGTAAAGCGAAGATGAGATTTGCTGATGAACATTTGTGCACATGCTAGTGGAGAAGTCATATGACTTGACTGCACCTGCGTACTCTGATTTTGGTTTCGTTAGTGTCCGTAGCCACAAGCCTCAACTGCCTCTGGGACCCACCCTGAGGGGCTGTGGTGAGGGTTATTACAGAGTCGTGCGTCTTAGTGAATGGCACAAACGGCCTTGTGGGCCTACTTTGGCTTTGTTTGAACCTCTAGATTGTTAAACTAAGTTTAACATTTTGAGGATTATAAATTGTGATTCTTGTCTAAGAAGAGGTTTCTGTTGTCTCTGAAGACAGGAGCCCCAATACAGATGGTCCCTGGCTCCCAATGGTTACATTTGTGATTTTTTTTTTCAACCTTGTGATGGTGTGAACTAGTCACACTCAGTGCATTGTTTGGCCCAAGATGGGCTGCCTCTGGATGAACCCGTTGTAAGTTGAAACTATGAGGTCAAATGCACTTTCTATTTAGGATATTTTCAGCTTACGCTGGGTTTATTGGAACAGTTTCATCCCATGGTAAGTCAGGGAGCATATGTGCTCATAAAAGTAGAGACGATCTCATAGATACCGTGAGATATAATGTCTCTGATGTTATAGAGATACGATGAAAACAATCAAGTGGGACTTGGAAGCCTTGGAGGGACTCACATGGGCAGCTCCTGGAATGCAATCCTGAGCTCCACTGGCTTCTGGATGTGACATCTGTGCCTTCTGCTTAGCCCAGTGTGTTATCGGCTGCTCTCGAGGGCAGAGAGGTCCAGCGTTCCTGTGTTTAGGTGTTTGAGCTGTCTTAAGAGGCTAGGTCAATTCTCACTGGTGTCTTCAGGGCTTTAGGCTTTCTGAACAAGCAGGAGGAAGCACGACTTTGTAGAGCTTTGGAAATCTCAACGGACTTCAGGGCCATCCCCCTTGGCAGGAGAGAACCCCACTGGAGGCGAGCAGGGTGCCCTGCGTGCCTGTGCTGGGCCCAGGCATGTACGGACGTTGTGAGGGCCACAGGACACAGATCGGTCTTGGTTCACAACTGGTGTCGATGGCCACGCAGCATTTCTGCCAGGTACATGAGTGCGGGGACTTGGGTTTTGGGGTGTGCGTCCTGGTTGCCTAGTTGCTTGGAAGACCCCTATTCAGACCCCAGCCTGAGTCACTGTGACAGGCCTCCCGCTTCACACGCCACACGGAAGCCGTGGCATCGGTCACTGACGCCCACCAGCTGTCAGATGTGCGTGTGTATCTTCCCTGGTCTCGTGATGGGTCTTGTTTTGAGGTTATAGTAAACGTTCTTTACGAGGGGTTTTGGATTTTTTTATGTTGTTTGCAAGGAGGCAGCAGGGAGTGCTTGAGCAGTGAGATCCCCTTTCCAACCAATGCAATTTCAGATCACAGCAGGTAATTAGGGCAGCGGAGCTGTGGGATCACCTACCCAACCAATGAGAATTCAGATCCCAGGAGGTAATGACGGCAGGGGGCGGGTGGCAGAACCCTGAACTATGGCTGTTTCTGGTGTCTTGCCTCGCGGACAGAGCATGCTGGGGCCTCCGTGGTCCTCTGTGGGGTGAGTGGAGCACATGAGCTGGGTGCTGCTGAGCTGTGGCTGGCTCCCCATCCAGGGGTTTATGCAGGACTGGTTCTTAAGACAACTTGGAACCCAGAAAGCAGCACGAGGAGAACGGGATTGTGCCTTTCTGGATCGTTGGTGCTTCCCAGTCTCAGACACTGAGTAGGCTCTGAGGGGTCTCGCCGGGAAGACTTGCACAGTCGGCCCCCAGGGTGGAGTGGGGCTGCAGCGGGTCTTGCAGGAGCTGGAAGTGGGGGTGAGTGTCTCGCAAGCGGGACCTTTCAAATGGGCCCAGCAGGATGCATCCGTGGAAATGGTGCCACCTAACGCAGGGCTGCAGCCAGCAGGGCCTGAAGGGCTACAGCAGGCTCTGTCTCTGCTCTCTCTTGAAAGAGTTTCTGCATGGTTTTCCTTGGTCTTTGTCTATTTGGAGGACGCTTCCCCCTTTCTTGGGCTTACCTAGCCTTCTGAGCTGCCTTGTTGCATAGGACAAAGCCCTGAGAAGGCATTTTTATCGCATAATTATGTTATCCTGGTGGCTGGATAAATGACCTGCAATTGTGGGTGACTCAGTAGCTCTGAGGGTGTCCAATATGCAAGCCAGAGGTGGGAAGGAAATGTTCAGGCAGGCATCAGAGGATCTGTTCTCTGCTTCACACTGGGGCCGTGGTTTGCTGACAGTCTTCACACTTGATCCAAAATGGGGATAATGAAGTCTCACGGATTCGGCTTCAGCTGAGAGCTGCCTCCAGCACAGTCTTGTGTGAGTTACAGTTTATAGGTTTGGTGCAAAGGGCAGGCGTCAGTTGATATTATTTGTGGTGGTGCTTATGGTGGCTTTTCTGTAAGGAATGTAGACTTTATTAGCTTTGGCAAGGGAATCCTGAGTGATAAATTGGAAGAATGTTTCAGGAAATTCTGGAACCTGCAGTGAATCTGGAATCTGTATGAAATTGAGATTTGGATTCTCACGATTTCCTAATGCTACCCTGAAACCCAGCAGTTGACATAGTCGTAGAGCTTCAGTTGCGCTGCCCCAGTTCCACATTTTAAAAGGAACACGTTGCTTTCATCTAGAATGTTCGGAGCTCTAAGTGCTGCCAGCAGAGTGACCAGCTCTCTGCATCAGAGGGGAAGCCAGGGCTGCGTTCACGGTGTCGCGGCAGCCGGGAGCTGACCCTGGACCTCAGGCACGTGTGATGCTGACCATTTTCTGTAAACTCCAAGGGTGTAGTGGTCTCCTTGGCGCTTTACAGTCTTCTGAAGCTTTTGACGTGTCTGCACTTTATAAATTTTTCAGAAGTAGATGGCCTTTTCCCATACCCTTGGGCTGAGTTTCATCAGAGACTGGTGTGTGGGAAGCCCCACACCCACATCTGACAGGGAAGACTCTGGTGCCCACCTGAGGTCAGAGTGGAAATTTGTTCTTCCTTCCCTCCAGTCTGGTCCAGCTGCTCCCTGCTTGGCCAGAAGAAAATCATGCTTATCCAAGTCGTAGGCAAACCCCCTAAATCAAACATTTGTCTTTTTTCTTTAATATGCCCATTTAGTTTATATGGGATGATAAATAGAGAAATGTCTTTTAGGGGAAAATTAATTTCCTTAATTACAGAGAACTTTTTGGATAAAAACTGCAATCAGGAGGCTATTTTGTAATAAGATCTAGTTAAATACTACAGTGGAAAGCTCCTTATATTTGATCTTAAACTTGGGCCTGGTATGCGTGGCCGCACACTCGTACTCCTGACGCCACGCTCAGCTGTGAACTACCGGCACAGTACATACTTTCTGGTTGCTTTTTTGAACGTCTTATTGCTTGGCCTCTCCGACTCAAATGTTGAGTTACGTTGATTCTGTTCAGAATGTTCATCCCTCCGTCTAGGGTCCAGTCGTCCATCTCAGAGGAGGAGACCTGAGGATGAGATAGAGGCCAGAGGGCTGTGGGGCTGAGGGCAAGGGTGGGGCATGGGGCCGGAGGGGTGCAGGGCTGAGGCCGGGGCAGTGGTAGGAGGGGTATGGGGCTGTGAGCCCAGCTCCATGGTGGCCTCTATGAATTGGGAGACTCCAGGCAGGAATACAAGCTACTGACCCCTTGACTTCAGCCCTGGGACTCCTGACTTCCAGGGCTGAGAGAAGGTTTGCATTTGTGGTAATTTGTTGCAGCAGCAATAGGAAGTTAATGCATTGTATCTGTTCTTCACCTCCAAACTTTTGAAAAGTAACCCCGTTGTATTGGCGTTTTGTGTGCCCTAAATTCTAATGAGATGGTTTGTAGGAAATAATGGACACAAACGATGGCAGAACACAAAGTTGGACAGAAGCAGTGTCTTCTGTGGTTCTGTAGTTTAGGTCTCGGAAGTTAGATTTCGGTCAGAGTGTGTGGTCTTGTTCAGCGTATACCTGGAGTACTTGTTCAGAGCTCCTGGGGGAGTGGTCTTTAACACTGTTAGGATTAAAACTCCAAGCACATCAGGGCCAGAGTTCCTGAGTCAGTGTTAGGCGACCTTGGAATAAGAGTTGGCGTGTAGAATCTGCCCACTTTACTGGTATGAAGCAGCAAAGTCTTTTTTTTTTTTTTTTTTTTTTTTTTTGAGATGGAGTCTCGTTCTGTCTCCCAGTCTGGAGTACAGTGGCGAGGCCTCGGCTCACTGCAACCTCCGCCGCCTGTGCTCAAGTGAGTCTCCTGCTTCAGCCTCCAAATTGCATGATTTATTTTCCTGTTTTATATACTTAGTATGTGAAAACTCTGCAAACTTTATTAATACAAATGACATGCCAGAACTTAGGAGAATCCGGCATTTTCCCATGCAAATTAGTAGTGATGTGGAATTCCTGGGCTGGTTTGGTTTTATAAGACATGGGATGGATTCTTTGCCTAATTTCTGTGGAACCAACAATTTTTAATCACCCAGCACTCTTACCTCCCCCAACAGCTCAGGTGAGGGGGGTGTTACCCCCACTGTCGTGATGAGAGTCAGGAGACTGAGGCTTAGATGAGCAGGTGACACATTACTGTCCAGCCCCACCCACCCTGTAGTTTCCTGCCATGGCTCAGCTGTCTTCCTGCAAGAAAGGACAGACACCCTGGTGCTGGGTAGAATTCCTTGTGAACCCCTTTCCATCCTCCAGGGAGTTCTTGCTTTACGGTGGTGGCTCATGGGGAGTCCTCTGGCCCACTGAGAAAGTGACTCATGTTGCGACATTACTGTCTCTGTCCGGCTGCTGTCGATTGGGTGATTTGTAAAGAGACATTTATTGCTTACAGCTCTGGAAGCTGGAAAGTCCAAGGTCAAGGCAGTCCAAGGTCAAGGCACCTGCACATCTGATGTCCCAGGGCCTGTGGCTCACAGACGGCAGCATCTCACCGGGTCATGCGTGGCAGCAGGCGTCTCATCGGGACTCACGTGGTGGAGGAGCAGGAGGGCTCCTCCAGGCCTCCCAACAAGGACACCAACCCCAGTCCTGAGAGCAGGACCTCCCAAAGGCCCCACCTCTTAATGTATCCCATCGGAGATGGTTTCAGCATGAGGTTTTGGGGACATTCAGGCCAAAGCCATTGCTCTGCTGTGGTGTTAGGGCTGCATGGCATCATTACTGCAGCAGAGCCACAGCCTTCTCATCTGCATGTGCTGCAGGAGGAAGACGCAGGTGCCTGTGCAAGTTGGGGTTCAGTGCAAGAAGTCGAGACCCTCTAGGAATCTTAGCAGGAGGAACTTAAGGCTTTGAGAACTGATACCTTAGGACTGTAGTTTTCTTCAGACTGTAAAAACCTTGGTGTGTGATAATACTGAACATTTCCTGAGCCCTGTGATCCTGTAAAACAGTGGTGGTTAAGACATTCCCCCTCCCCACAACGGCGCCCCCACTTTTACTGCAAGAAGCCCCTTCCCATGTGGCTTAGGCTGACTGGCGGATGACCTTTTACCGAGGACAAGGCCAGACACAGGCCTTCAAACCCCCCTTCTCTGCCTTATAAGTGATTAGCTAAACTGCCTGTTCCCACTAATCAATCACCTCCCACCTTGAAATGGTTCTTCGTGGTGCAGTTGTGCCTAGGGGGGTGGACTTGTATCTGACTGTTGCCTTCCGCAGAGGACGGTTAGGGTGGGCAGGAAACAATTCTCTGCTACAGGTCTGCATTCCAGGCTGTTTCCAGAAGTGGGAATTCTGGTGCCCTGGAGTCTGGGAATGGATTTCTAGTGTCCCAGCTTCAGGTGGAGTTGAAATTGAGTGAGGCAACCCACCACACCCATCTGGAGCCAGGAACTAGAGCCATTTTTAAAGTGGCAGTTTCTCCATAAGATTACCCAGAAAATGCGCTCAGCATGTTTCTTTCTTTCTCATATGCATTTGGCCATCTAAAATGGGAATGGTGGTTTTTTGAAGCATGGATGTAGTTTTAAATTTTGAGTATCGTAAACCTTAATGTAGCTTCTTAAAATGTTTGCCTGAGTATCTGGAGATTTACTAAACCTTTGGAGTGGTAATAATGAGTTGATCTATACGACTTTGCTTTCTATGATGCAATGAAAGTACTCTAATTAAAACCTCTGCAGTTGGGTCAGCAGGCTATTGGCCAAAACAAATTCTGCTTTTTGGGTTTCTTTAACCAAACAAGGGAGTAGAGTGTAGGCTGAAGTGGCAAATTCATTTCAGAGCACGCCAGAGCCCTCAGTGATTGAGCAGCCTTCTCAGGTGAACATGTAACGTGCCGTGAGTCTTGGCAAGCCTGGCTACTGATGTGTGCACGTGACACCACAGAGCCACACCTAGGAAGATGTGGTTTCTGTAACAAGCTTTGGAAAACCAAAGTTCAACTTAATTATCCAACTTTGTTACAGAAAAAGCTTAGACCAGATGGCCAAAGACCTGATTGTTTCATGGTTGAGACATGGTTATAAAATTGCCCTTACTTGGTGCCAATCGGTGTTGGTCCACAGTGATACTCCTCCAACCTCACTGAATATTTTGGAGACTGATATGAGACTGTGAAAATCTCCTTAAGGTGAAAAGGGCTCTGGGGCACCCGGGAATATCCGCACACCCGTGGCCATTCCCCTATAAGGTGGAAAGGACGGCTGGGTCACGCGGGAGCATCCGCACACCCGTGGCAGTCCTCTTTAAGATGGAAAGGGCTGCTGGGGTGCCCCGCAATATCTGCACACCCGCGGCCATTGTGGCTGTCCGCCTTTCTGCTCAGTCACCTCTGTGTTCCCACATTCAGGCTTTGGGACACTCATGAACAGCTCATCCCCTGGGCTGGTGAGGAAGGAGTGGGAGGTTGTTCTGAGGTTCTGTCACTGTCTGCCCTGTCATGAGCTGGGCAAGGCAGTGGCAGTGACCCTGGAGGAGTCTGGTCAGTGAGGGCTCCGGCAGGAAGTGCTGAGGCTTGAGGTGGCTCTGCCAGTCGTAACCAAATGTCTTCCCTCTTATTTCCATGATTCCTTCTAGTTCTGCACCTTGCACTGCAGAGTCTCTGTGTATCTATAAATACACATGAGTTACGATACAGGTGTCTCCCCTCTGTCTGGGGCTGGGTCCAGGGAGTGAAGTGCAAGACCCCCTTACTGCTGGATGCCCACCAGCACGAGGCACTGCCTGCCCTGCTAATGAATGCCTACAGCGAGTCCTGGAAGCCTCCTTCTGAGCACCTGGCCTGTTAACGGTGTATAGTCCCACCCTGAGCAGAGACTGGGGAGGCGGCGGCAGCACTGCCCCCATGGTGCATCCTTGGTGCATGGAGGAAAGTGTGTTCATGCTTAAAACACAGCCCATCCTCTCAAAAGCAGGGTGACAACCACATTTACTTCTGGAATCTTAAAAAAGGGCCCGTCTCTTTGAGAGAAGAACGTGCCATGTATGTGTGTACCTCCTTTGTTGTTTTTGAGACAGTTTCCCTCTGTCACCCAGGCTGGAGTGCGTGGTGCGATCTCACTGCAAGCTCCGCCTCCCGGGTTCATGCCATTCTCCAGCCTCAGCCTCCCGAGTAGCTGGGACTACAGGCACCCGCCACCACGCCTGACTAATTGTTTGTATTTTTAGTAGAGACGGGGTTTCACCGTGTTAGCCAGGATGGTCTCGGTTTCCTGACCTCGTGATCTGCCAACCTCGGCCTCCCAAAGTGCTGAGATTATAGGTGTGAGCCACCGCGCCGGGCCGTATGTGTGTACCTCTTTACAAGTCTTGCCCAACCTTTGCATTGAAAAATTATGGAAAAACTTAAGGATGTAACTGACAAGAACTTTATAGGTTTCTCCAAGTAAAAATTTGGAAAACTTAAGTGAACCCATAATGTGTTTTATTTCTATGAGTCCCACACTTGGATTTTTAAATGTGGGCAAAACATCTATATGTTCTTCAGCCTGATTTCCGTGGAATCATGAATGAAATGTGCTGAAGTTGTCGTGCGGATTTTGTTATGTGGCGGTGAGAAGTGGGGCTGGTCATTAAACAACTGGAGGGATCCCTGTCCTTTCTATGCTTCTTTTGGACACTAGGCACGTGCTTGGGTGTTTTCTGTGTGTGTGGACAAGATGAGAACAGAATTTCCAGATTCACACGGTGGTATCTTCTCCCTTTTCTGTTAAAATGTGTCTTCTGCTGCTTCTACATAGACCAAGTGTTTTTCTCTTGCCTGTCTACATAAACGCTGTTTAACAAAAACCGTATTATAGACATGTGAAGCTGAATTCCACATGATCAAGCAGATAGAGATGACTGAGTATACTTTTTTGTGGAAGGAAGGTTTAAAATGATTTTTAGCTTTTTCCCTGAAATAGGGAATACTTTTAACTTTTTCCTTGAGATAGGGAATAATGAAATGGGAAAATAATTAAATTTTCCCATGTAATTGTTAGATCATATTTAATTATTAGATTATTCATGTATTGCAAGGGAAAAAGGAACTAGATCACCCCATGTACCCAAATGAAAATTTAAAGGGTATGGGCGAATTCATTTGAAGTCCTTTAATTTGTTTTTGTTTGTTTGTTTTTGAGTCTCACTCTGTTTCTCAGGCTGGGTGCAGTAGTACAATGACAGCTCACTGCAACCCCAACGTTCTAGGCTCAAGTGATTCTCCTGCGTCAGCCTCCCCAACTGCTGGGATTCACAGGCGTTAACCACCACACACAGCTTATCACCTCTTGGAGACTAGCTTTGAGTTTGGGCATTCACTGAACTATATTTTGGTTAATTCTCAAAGTTTGTCACTGTTTATCTTTAATTTGCTAAAAATCTACATGTATTGTAAAATGCGTTACATTTCCTTAGCATTCACGGATTCCCTGTTAGTGGGGCAGAGACACAGAAGGGCAGAAGGCGTTCAGACATCATCAGGGTTGCAGTTGAGTGCTTGCCCCGAACACACTGGAGCTCTGGGCTCTGTGGCCCCACGGGGGTCCTCTGTCCACCGAGGGGGCCGGGTTACCTGGAAGGTCCCTCCAGCCTCTGCAATTTTGCCCTTTTCAGGTTAACATCTCATCGTTGTCCTGGACAGCACTGCCTTTCGTTCACTGATCCACGAGTGAACAGCTGGTCAGTGGCCAGTGCTGCTTCCTTCAGCTGGGAGGTGGTGATGTGATAACACTTCCATGGAATTTGGTTCTTGGTATATTAAGGGTTCAGTTGTATGTTTATTTTTAATCTGCACCTCTGAATTGGTCTTTTGATTGCAAAGAGATTGCTTACTGGATTTGTTTCTGAATATTTGGTGGATAACAGGAGAACCTTGCTTATCTGTGTGTTCATTTAATGTGTTTTTGCCAGGCATTTATATGGGTGTGTTAGCCCTTAGCCCACTTTCTGTGTGTGGTGGAGTCATTGAAATCATTTATGTGAAGTCTCTCTTCTATTAAGGCCAGAGGACGTGGGGTGGTGTCTCCCTAAACTAGGGGGAAATGGCATTGTTCTGCCCTCCTCCCTGGGAACGCTGGTGTTTCCAGGTCTCTGAACTTGGCTCCCACACTGGGAGAGTGGCTGTGGCTTCTGGAGCCCGTTTTGTGCGGGACTGACTCCTTCACTTGCTTTATTCCCCATCGTCTTTGCTGCTTTATGACGCAGGGATGAGGGAGTTGCGCCCGGGGGCCTTGCCTGTGCCTGAAGGGCCCGATGCAGAAAACTCCTCATGGGAAGGATGTTCCTTGAGGGCAGCTTTTGGAGTCTTTTCCAACTTTTAACTGAGAAGCAGCTATTCACATGGTTCTATTCTGCTGGTGTGTTTCAAAATAATTGGTGTAGAGTTGCGAAGATGTCCGAGACACCCATGATCCACTCCGGGCAAGTGCCGGGCATTGTGCTCAGATGCCTTCAGACCACATTCACATGCCAAAGATTCTTGCTTGGTTATTCTCAAACTTATGAGAATCTAAAACGCGAGCCACGGTATGGATTTTCTCTTGAGCCCCCATGACTTTGCCTTGTATTTTGGGCATGAATGACTTCATCAAGGGGAAAGAATTTGAGGAAGGAGACTCTGAGGCTAGGAGGGGGTGGGAAGGGGCGGTGGGAAGAGAAGGGAAAAGGAGCTGTAGAGAGAAGAGCCAGACTGGGGCTGGGGCATCTCCCCATGATGCTCCCCTACCCCTGGCGCGAGGCCCCAGGGACTGACTGATTTTCCCACAGGAAATGTGTATGATTGCGTGTCTGTTTTGTGGGCTGGCCATTTGGATTGAGGGAATGTCTGTTGTGATTCCTTATTGATTCAAAGGTTGGAAAGGTTTGTGCTCAATACAGGGGTCTCTTGGTGCGATGGGAAAATGTGATCGCAGCCGCCTTCAGGGTGGGGAGAGCCCTTGAGGCCCTCAGTGGTGGCCGGTGTCGTCCTTCACCTCCCTGGGTCAGCTGCCCTCAGGGTGGGAAGGGAGGTCCTCGGTGGTGGCCGCTGCTGGCCTTCGCCTCCCTGGGTGAGGGCTGCTCCATCCCCGGCTCTCCGACTCCTTGCCTGCACCTTCCTCATTGGAAGCCGTGATCCATCAACTTTGTCCACGCGTGTCCTGCAGACTAGTGCTGACTGCAGGTTCAGCAGTGGTCAGAGGAGGCCAGAGGAGGCCCTCGTGATGCGAAGCTAAACGTTTAATGATGGCGCTGCTGAGTGCATGAGTCGCGTCAGGCCAAGAGTCTGGGTAGGAGGGAACCGCGGGGTGGAGGGAAGACTGGACAGATGGGTGCTTTCCTCGGCCTCCGGGAGCATGGCCAGGTCCACGCTCAGACCTCCTGGTTTCTCCCATATTTCCATCAATAGCAAGGGAAGGACTCGGGGCACCCAGGGACCTCAGGGATATAAGCTGTGTCCTCATGTGGCCCCAGTGTGGCCAGTGACGTTATTCTCTTTAACCTTAGGCTTATTTTGTATAAAAACACAAAGGGACAGAAGTAGTTCAAGGGCCTCTAAAGACTTATGTAATTGTTAATAGGCCTACTTTTATGATTTCTTATGTATTAAGAGCAAATCATGAAACAAACTCATTTCTGTTTGAAGAAGTCTTTACTGTCCTCATTTTTGTGGCAAGCAACATTCTTTGCTTAGTGAGCGTTAGTGCCCTCCTGCCCAGTGCCGTTGCCTGGCGTGTCGTCGCACGCACCTCTGTCCATTGGTCTCCGTTCACCTTTCTACCTAGAATTGTAGGAGGGGCGCTGGGATCTTAGGGCTAGAAAGAAACTCTGAAGACCACTTTCAGGGGTGGCTTTTAGTCAGGGATCTCCACAGAGACAGCCAGCCGGGTGTGCGTGTGTCTCCAGGGCGAGGCTTGCTGCAGGGGCTACAGAGTCCAGGAAGCCACAGGACCCACAGCCTGCAAGCTAGAGTCCTGGGATGGTGTGGCTTGAAGACTTGAGAAGGGGAGGGTGCAGATTCCACCCGGGTCTGAGGAGCTGAAACCCAGGAGCACGGGCTGCAGAAGACGGATGTCACTGGCCCATCAGCCAGACAGGTGGAGTGAACCCAGTTTTCCCCGCCTTGCTGTTTTACTCGGGCCCTGGGTGGATAGGGTGGTGCCCCCCACACCGGCGAGGATGGGTCTCCACTCAGTCCAGAGGCAAACATGCATCTCACACAGAAATAATGCAGAACCAGCCATCTGGGCACCCCGGGCACGCTCAAGTCCATGCATAAAACCAATGCCGCGCGTGGCCCTGACGTCTGCGTGTTCGCATCACTCCACGCACGTTGCTCGGTCATCGCCTCGGTGAGTTTGTAAGTTCGTTGTGTGGTTCTGGGGGCCTTTGTCCCGGGTGGTGGTGGTGATGGTGGTGGTGGTGACAGGCTCCCCACCGCCCAGCTCAGGTACGGAAGGTGATGCCACCAACCGCTCCTTATTTCTCAGACACTTGAGCGGGTGCTCTGTGCAGCCAGTTCCACCTGCAGCAGCATCTGTTCCCTATGCCGATTCCATTTGGAGTGTGTGCCTCCCTTCTGTTGAGGGTGCAGCCTTCTTTCAGGGAAGAACTGTGTCCTGTTCGCCTATGTCTCCTGTGGTGTATCTCATGGCTGAATAAGTAGCTATAGGATACCTCGGTGGCTGAACGATAGGTTCATTGAAAGGAAAACTTTATACTTTTTTTTTCTTTTTGGGACGGAGTTTCATACTCAACGCCCAGGCTGAAGTGCAATGGCATGATCTTGGCTCATTGCAAACTCTCCCTCCCGGGTTCAAGTGATTCTCTTCCCTCAGCCTCCCAAGTAACTGGGGTTACAGGCGTCTGCCACCATGCCTGGCTAATTTTCGTATTTTCATTAGAGACAGGGTTTCACCATGTTGGCCAGGCTGGTCTTAAACTCTTGATCTCAGGTGATGCACCCACCTCGGCCACCCAAAGTGCTGGGATTACGGCCATGAGCCCTTGCACCCAGGAACTTAATACCGTTTTTTTTTCCTTTAAATCATAATGGGCTTGTTAAATGCTTATGTTAATGTTTATTTTTAAAAATGTTATCTGTGACCTTTCAGCTTTTCGTAGGACTTCTCGTGTGAGTATTTAAAAAAGGCCCTTTAGTCGTGGGGGAGAAGGAGGTTATCCCTTTCAGCAGAGGGAGGTGGAAGAACAGGCCCTGGTGGGTCTGAGCACAGGCAGTCACCCCAGCCTTGGTGCATGCTTAGGTCTGTTCTCCGTTCACCGTAGCCGCCTCAACTCTCATTGTCAGCTTAAAAATAAGCTTTTTCCTCTTTCTAATCAGAACAGTTAGTTTGTTAACCGTCACATTAAGGTATCGAGAATGATGGCTTTCAGGCCTCAGATATGACACAAGTAATAAATGCAGCTGACCCTGAACAACGTGGGTTTTGAGCTTCGAAGGATCACTTATGTTAATTTTTTTTCCAACCAAACCCTTACTGAAAAAACCTGGCTTTGTGGAGGGCCGACGTTTCCTACATGTGGTTCCATAGGGTGGCCGTGGGGTCCTGTGGATACGTAGATTTGGGTAAACTCGGGCATGTTCTGGAATCCATGTCCCTGTGTATACAGAGGGACAATTGCAGCTTTTTAGAAGTTTGTGTCCTGCCTTGTCCTAAAAAGGTTCCAAGGTGGATGCAAAATTATTTCATTCCTTTGGTTTTCTTGGTGGGATATTGATGTTTATTCTTCAGTGTCTAAAATCCTGTGTGAACAGAGTTACCGCTTCAGGAACAAAGCCAGTCTGGAAACACATATTGAGATATCCACCTTTTCTTCATGGTTTCACAAAAGGCCGTGATCATATTTTATTCAGTTGAACCGTAGGAAACTGCCAATATTTGCTGGTTTTGGCCTACAAAATGGCAAGTTCGTACGATATTAAAAACAAAGGCTTCCTGGATGGGGAAAATAGGAATCGGTAAGAACCTGAAGTTCTCTGTCATGGCCTCTGAGTCACAGGTAAATAAACCTGCGTGATGGGGAGTTGACTGTACAGTATTTTCCTTCTGTTTTGAGACTGTCAGAAAAAGGTCAGTTCCATTGCGTTGGGTCCCTTTGCCTCACCTTTGCTGCATAGGGGACTTGCCATTATACCTCTTGTTCCCAGTGCCCAGGAGGCTGATGCCACATAGAAGACCTGCAGGTCGGTGGATGTGAAACAGGCATCGGACACGCTGTGCACCTTGGGACGCATCTGAGAAGTTCGTGCTTGCGGCAGGTCTGAGGGGAGGACGTGTTCCATCTCCTCTCCCTTCTCTGGCTTTGCAGGCCTTTGAAGTTGGTCTTGGAAAATGAAATTAGTTAATACTGATTTAAGCTCCAGGTCAAAGTCTGGGGGCCGAAGAGACCCGCCCTTCACTAGGGGTGTGAAGCATTGGGTCTTCCCATCAGGAGGCAGCAGGGACTCGAGAAAGCCCCACATGCCCTCCAGTTCCCTTATGTTGAAAGGTTTTGTACTCGGCCATGCCGGGTCATTTTGGGAGGTGAGCAGGGGATTCACATGGGGGTGTGCAGTATTCTTAGGTGTCAGGTGCGAGAGTTGAATTTGTAGAAGCTGTGCAGATAGGAAAGGGCCTGGCAGGGAGTGCTGTTTACACGGAGCCGATTTAACGCGAGGTCTGTGCTCTACCTGGGTCCGTGTCTGACTGCTGTCTCCCAGTCTGCAACAGGACGTTCACGTGACTTGGCGTCATCGTCCCACTCTGTGTAGACGTCTGAGGATCTGTGCGCAGCTGCTCTGTGAGAATGCGTTGTGATAATGAACTGAGAAACAGTGAACAAACCCTGAATTGGTTAGCACTGGTTCCACGCCCACTTCTGCCGTGGTTGGAGTCATTCATAATAAAGTGTGCTGGACTCCTATGCAGAGCTCTGAATTTCAGAGGCCCTTTAACTTGGCAGCTAACCAGCTGCTTCCTTCAGAAGACATTTGAGTCCCCTTTACCTACCAGGGTGACCCTGGGAGTTTGAAGATGAGTGAGACAAGCCCTCTGTGTCTTGTCGATTTTGCTGTCCAGAGGGAAGACAGATGTGGATGGTGAAGGAGGCCCTATCAGAGGTCAGCGCACGTCAGGTTTGTTTCTTCAGCACTTGCTATGTTCAGGCGTTGCCCCGGGCCTTGTGCAGAGCATCTGGGGACCCTGCCCATGGCATCCCAGGCACAGCTAGCATCTGCGCCATCTTCATACTTGGCCTGAGTTTTGGGGAAGTACCGAGGACGGCTTCTGCCTTTGCTGGAAGTCAGGGCAGCCCTCCACAAGGAGATGATCGCCAGCTGATTCCTCAAGAAAGAGAGGTGGTCCCCACATGGGCAGAGCAGGGCAGCATGTACAGACCTGTGTGTGGGGTCTGGGGCATGTGCATCTGAGTGGGGTCTGCTGGGAGACAGCAAGGGCAAGGTGTGAAGGCAGTTGGAATTTACAGGATAAATTATCACTAAGGCGATGCTGGGAAAACATAAAATTGGGACTCTCTGGGGTAAACGTGGACTTAGGGTGACCCTGGGCGTGGGTGTTTTCAGGCTCTGAAGGCAGAGATTTAGGAAATTGGGGCAGAGCTGAGCCCCAGACGAGGATGAAGACCACCCTTGGGATGTTAAATGAGACAGGGGTGGAAACCCAGTGAATGTCATGGGGGGTCAGTCCAGCAGGAAGGCAGCAGAGGAGACCGGTGTCCTCAAAGGCCCCTTGGGCCTGTCTCTGAAAGTGCTGGGATTACAGGCATGAGCCACTGCTCCCTGCTGATACTTTAAAAATTTCTAAGCTACTCTCTCTCATACCCACTCCCGTATTTTTTTTTTTTAAGACCAGGTTTATGGCTATATTTTTTCCAAGGGAATCAAAAAGTTACCTGTTTGAAGTACAAATAACACCGTGTTTAAAAATCAAAAATGCCACTTTGCATAGAAGTTTCCAAATACCCAGTTGGTTTGAGCCTTGCATTGCAGTGTCACTACCTGCTCTTAAATTTCTACCCGATGTATAGATAGCGAGACAGGGACGGCTCGTACATCTTCAGGTTTCGATTCTACTTACTTGGGCTATATTTTCATTTATTTTGGCATACCTGTGGGTGTGGCAAGCAATGCCAGGGTATTTATTTTGAATCTTGTCCAATAACAGCTGGGAAGATTTTCACATTTTTAGAATTTTCATAGTAATAGTTATAATTTACAAAGAATTTTAAATTGTGTAGTCATTATTTTGCTTTTTTTCTAGATGTGCCCCGAAACAGGGTTGCTAACTATCATTCTACATCAGAGGATTCAGAACAGTACCCTTCTGGAGCAGATGCCTGTAATCGAGGAATTCTGCCTAGTCAGTTCACTTTAAGCGTGTTTAAAAGGTTTTCTTTATCCTAGTTGGCACCTGTGGCTATAGTTGGTTTTCATTGCTGAGGAATATTCCACGATGGAAGCCGTAATTCATCTGTTTTTCATATCGGTGGACATTTGGATTATTTTGGGAGGGTGTGTATGTCTATTCAGCCTTCATTTTTTCAGGATTTTTTTGTAGAAGATAATGTAACAGTGTAACATCCTCTGCTAGGGAACCAACACGAACCCTGATTACAGCCACACAGACTCTCACACATACTCTCAGGCCTTGTTACCAACACACAGAACCATTTTCTTAAGTTGAAACCCAGTAGCAGAACCTGAAGCCATGTGAACGGTTCCTCCGATCTTACACTTGGAATTCACTTTTTATTGCTATGTCTGCTAATTAGGAAGCATATCAATTATACAGAAATCTGAGAATGTAAAATTATACGTTTATAACAGAAAAAACCTTATTTAATAGACCAGAACACATGGCTATGTTTTTCCCTCATGCCCCACCACTGTTTTCTTTGCTTGAAATGGGAAATGACACTTGAATGCGGTTTTCTAGCGACTGTTAGCCTGGCATAGTTCTTCAGAGACAGAGGATGTAAAGCACATGGAGAATTTCTGTTTGTGGAATGTGATTTCCCGGTCGCCTCATTCAGGTTACCACCGCCTTCCCCTCTGGCCGCCTGCACCGTGGGATGTCTGAGAAGGTCCCTGTTTCATCCTCTGGAAATTCTGAAAAGGAAGGAGAGGAGTGCGTGCAGGGTGTGGTGCATTTGTGTTGGTCCTTCCAGCTTTTATTTGGAGTCTCGGCTACCTTGGTGGTTCCTGCCTTTATGTCCCTAGGTCGTGGCTTCGTCCTTGTGTCTAACTCACAGGCAGACAGATGGAAAGGGAAGTTGTATTCAGCCAACAGCTTGATCTTATTCTCAAGGCTCAAATCGACTGGGTATTTGGAGACTTCTGTGCAAGTGGACATTTTTGGTTTTTAAACATGGTGTCTTATTTGTACTTCAAATGGGAAACTGGTTCTCTTGGAAAAAATATAGGCATAAAGCTGGTTCTTTAAAAAAAAAAAAAAAAAAAAAAAAGGGAGTGGGTGTGAGAGAGTGGCTTAGAAATTACACCAGTAATGGTCGGGAGTGGTGGCTTATGCCTGTAATTCCAGCACTTTGAGAGGAGGAGGCAGGTGGATCCCCTGAGGTTAGGAGTTCCAGACCAGCCTGGTCAACATGGTGAAACCCCGTCTGTACTGAAAATATGAAAATTAGCCGGGCATGGTGGCAGGCACCTGTAATCCCAGCTACTTGGGAGGCTGAGGCAGGAGAATCACTTGTACCCGGGAGGCAGAGGTTGCAGGGAGCCAAGATCGCACCACTGCACTCCACCCTGGGCGACAGAGCAGAAACTCCATCTCAAAATAGAAAAACACAAAAAACAAAACAAAACAAAAACCCAGTAATGAAAACCTGATTGCATCATCTGTGATGGAGATGGCGGATTATTTCATTTTTAGTGACAGGATGAATTGGATATGTTTGCAGTATTGATTTGATAAAGGAAATAGTGAGAACCAAATGTGCCGCCCAGGTTGGGCCTCGCCTTTGGCAGAAGACCGTGGCGGGCAACAGACTGGAGACTCGGAGACCGAGGGGAGAATTCTCACGCTGTGACGCTGGTGCAGTGTGTGCTTCTGGACTCCTGCTGGAGGGAGCTGCCCCTTTGCCTTGCAGGCTTTGGTGCAGTGGAGACCTTGGGACCTGCCCCTCCTGGTACACCTGTGGGTGTGGCGAGCAGTGCCAGGGCTGAGGCACAGGTGTTGAGCCCAGAACGTGGGACGGGAGAGGTTGCACACGCCGTCAGGCGTCTGCTCCAGCAGCTGGGGGTTTCTACAAGGGGGCGGGGCGTTGGTTTTCCTCCTTGAATTTGGGTGGGGAGGGTGTCGTGGGGTGCTGTGTCTGCACTTGTGTTGCTCTGAGGTCAAGTTGTGGCCCCGAGTCCCTGTCCCCCTGCCAAAGTGAGGTTTTGCCCATTTTCAGGTCAGATTTCCCTTGGGTCCGGGTCTCTAGGAGTGGGGGGCAGTCGAAGGGGGCATGAGCACGGTGGACGCCCGTGGGCCTCTTCCTCTCCCCTCAGCTCCTGGGTTGTGTGTGAAGAGCTGCCCAGCGGAATCACCCTCCTGCCTGGTGTTTCATTCACCAGAAATCGTTCTCACTGTGGACTCTTGAGTCAAATGTAATCCAGGTATGGAACGTGCTGTTGCTGGATGCCACAAACAGCATCAGGAGCCTAGTTGGGGATTATATGGTCTTACCCCACACCTTAAAAGTAAAGACTATAGTTGTCAGGCGTCTGAGCCCAAGCCAAGCCATCGCATCCCCTGTGACTTGAACGTATATACGCCCAGATGGCCTGAAGTAACTGAAGAATCACAAAAGTGCAAATGCCCTGCCTGGACTTAACTGATAACATTCTACCAGAAATAAGTGAAAATGGCCAGTCCTTGCCTTAAGCGATGATTTTTTTGTGTGTGTGTGAAATTCTTTTTCCAGGCTCATCCTGGCTCAAAAAGCTCCCCCACTGAGCACCTTGTGACCCCCACTCCTGCCTGCCAGAGAACAACCCCCATTTGACTGTAATATTCCTTTACCTATCCAAATCCTATAAAACGGCCCAACACTTACCTCTCTTCGCTGACTCTTTGGACTTAGCCCGCCTGCACCCTGGTGAAATGAACAGCCATGTTGCGCTCACAAAGCCTGTTTGGTGGTTTCTTCACATGGATGTGCATGACAATAGTTAAGGGGATACTGAAGTTTTTGGCAGCTCCAAGAGCTTTTTCAGTTTGTGTCAGGACATTTTAGGCAGAAGGAAAAGCTTGCTTAGAGAATCTTACAGAAATGTTCGGTGCAGTGCCATTAACTCGTGGAATAAATGTGTAACTTTCCATGGCAGACCTCTGGAAAGAGACGCAGTTTGAGTGCACCCTGGCCTGCTCGCTACAAGAATCGGCCGTGTCACCCCACTTTCCGTAGGTCTGCAGGTGTGCGTGGTCTATTGCCCTGCACTGTGGCCATGGAAGGGAAGATGATCTGGAATGCTGGCGACAGTTATCAGTGCGTGTTGATGTGTGCTGCTTTCTACAGGGGAGAACATTTCTGTTTAATAAGCATCTCATCTCGATGATGACTGCAAGATATTTGAGTCTCATTCAATAGTGTTTCTGGGTTCCTTCTGTTTTTAATCTGCTTTCTAGCACTAGGCAAGTGAAGACATGGAAAGTAAAAACCAATCGAACTTGTAGAGACATGGTGTTGTGAAGGAGCAGACTGTAGCCTCTGGCTCTGTTTAAAGATTGTAGTAAACCTCTTACCTGGCACGGTCAGGGTGTAAATTATCTTGTTTAATCGAAATGTGTATGAGTCATGTATTGTTGATGAGCCTGCATTGTTGATGAAATACCAGATTTTAAGGGAACATGTCAATGTGCTGTAAGATACCAACAAAGTTCCTCACTGAGGTTCTGCGCGGGTTCGGAGCAGCTGGGCCTTAGGTCACCAGGGTCGTCTCTGGGAGCAGATGCTCAGTGTGGGCATTAGTCACTTAGCCTTTCCAGAGCCGAGGAGCAGCTCTCTGTGGTGGTTTTTGGAACCTGTATTTTGAGTCAGTTTGTCCCACTTGACTCGAAGTTGCCGCGCGATTTCAGACTTTTGCCTCCACCGTGCGCTCGTTTTCTTGTCCCCTGATAACTGCCTCGGTTGCCCCGGCCTGACATTTGAGCCTTGTCGTTCATGGACAGAGGCTCCGTGGTGGGGCAAAGGCCACGACTCCGGCTTGCACAGTTCTGTGCCTCTCAGCATGGTTTATCACATCACTCCCGGGATCTCCCGTTTAGAGGAAGAGTGTCCCTTTCCTGCAGGTCCTGTGTGGTGTGGGAACCACCCCTACCTACCTTTCTCCTGTTTGAACTGTACCGTGAAGCTATTTCTGTTCTAGTCAACCATCAGAATTTAAGGAACAGTGATTTATGTAACTCATCACACGCTTCTCAGCAGTTCTTCATGAATTTCATTCTGTTTTGAAATTATTGCAGTTTTCATGGCTATGCTGGTCTCATGTTGTGGACCTTGAAATGAATTCCCTTCCCCATTGTGTGTTAAGGTTGTGCCTGGGAGCTATTGAGGCCTCACCTCTGCTTAGGGCAGTGGCTTTGCTCTCCTGACAACAGGAAGAATCTTATTTAGAGCATTTCTAATGTGGTTTTTGCTTCCAGACAGAGTTACTTTTTTTCACAGAGACAGCCACTAAAGTCATAAATTATGCTGAGGATGCACACACACGGGTCAGCTGACAGAGTGGAGTCCAGAACGGATCCAAAGACACAAAAGCAGTTCAGTGGAATTTGAGTCTTGACAACAAATGGTGCTGGAATTATGGGACAGCCGTATGCAAAAGAGTGAAAACAGGGAGAAATTCCTGTATGAAAATTAAGGTGGACCATAGCCCTGAATGTAAAATACCAAACTACAAAACCTGCAGAACAAAGGGAAATTGTGGAGACCTAGGGTGAGAGCTCTTAGCCATACCATGATCCATAATCAAGGAAGAAAACAAGTAGGTAAGACTCATCAAAATTAAACTTCTAATATAAAAGACACCCCTAGGGAATTGAAGAGACACATTTTCGATAGATGGGGAGAAGATGTCTATGAACCATGCAGCCGGCAAAGGACTCGTATCCAGAATGCACAGGACTCCCATGGCTCATGACAGAGAACAAACCACCTGACTTAAAGGCGGAAGGGACCTGAACAGATGCTTCGCTGAGAAGGACTAGGGGATGGCCCGAAAGCATCTGAAATGACCTTCAGCGTGACTGGTTGCACCGAGATGTGCACCGAAGCCGCAGTGAATTTGTTCACACCCCTGCTGGAGCGCCTGACTAAGGTCTTCCGACAGCCCCAGGTGCTGGTGAGGACAGGCAGTCGGGACTCCTGTGCGATGCTGGGGTTCAGCACGGTGCAGACAGCTTGGCGGTTTCTTACAAAACTGAACTCACACAAACGTGGGGCATGGTGACCCCAATCCTGGGTATTTACCCTAGAGAAACAGAATCTGATGTTTAAGAAAAACTGTGCCCAGAGGTTAATAGCGCTGTCTATAGTTGCCCAAAACAGGTTACAATGTGCCACAGCCATATGTGGAATAATAAATACCCAGCAGCCCCGGGGCCTGGCTCTTGATCACAGGACACCCCAGGTGCACCTCCAAGCACGATGCCCAGGAAATCGTGATTTTGCCAGTGTTTTGCGACAACACTCGCAAAAGACAGACCCGGGGGATGGGAGGACACGGAGAGGGTGGTTGCTGAGAATGGGAGGGTATGCTTATGAGGCCCCGTGAGTGGGTTTGGGGCTGTTGGACTGTTCTGCTTGTGTGATGATGATTATGGGAATATTTGTGCCGAAATTCACAGAACTGAACACTGTCCACTTTACAGTAATTTTTAAAAAGTGGTAATATGCTCATTTTCGGTACTGTTTTTAATGGAAGATGGAGTTTGCAGATGATTTGTCAGGGCAAGCCTGTCTCAAGAGTTTGTAGACGATTCTTTAGGGGCCTGTCTCAGAGCGGTTGGGTTGGGTAGGAAAAGCCTTCCCTGTTGGGGGCAGTAGCATGGGGCATGGAAAGGATATTGCCAAGGAAACACGTGGAATCCTTTGAGGAAGCATGTGTATTTCTAACTTGCTATAAGATAGAATTGGAAATTGTAATGGTTTTGTTTTCTAGAGTCTTGGTAGAATAGGGAAGACAGTGTAATAAAAGCTAATTTTGAACTGAAGAATTTTAAAGATTTTCAACAGCAATTGCTCTAGGAAGTCACCCTGGAAATGTTTTTAAAGATGTTCAGTAGCAATAGCTCTAGGAAGAGTCACCCTGGAGTTGCTTCTTGAGCATTGGTTTCCTGGCTGTATCTTCCGACTTTCATTTTTAAGTTTTGCTGTGAGTTGGGGATGTGTGGGAATAGCCATCCCCAGGTGTTGGGTAGGAGTTGCCCTGCACGGGGGTGCATGTGCCCCGAGGCCTGAGGCACTGTTTCAACCTAGCTTGGAACATGGGGACTCTTGTCAGAGTAAGAGTACCAGCCTGGCAGGCTGGGGGAGCCCCGGGGTGGTCTGGGCACTGTCCTCCCTGCCTGCAGGATGGCAGCTGGAGGAGCTCGAAGGCTGCCTGCCTCATGGCTGTCAGCGCAGCAGCTCCTCTTGGCCCTGGAGCAATCTTTGGGTCCATGAGTCTCTGTGCCAGGACTTGCCTCCTGGGACCTCCGCCATTGTCCTGAGGGCCCTGGTGCCACTTTCCCGGTGGGACCCAAGCCTCAGGCAGCTGCGACCCCAGATTCGGTTGCTTTCCCTGCCGGCTCATTGCAGCACGAGTGCTCACCTCACTCAATGTAGAGCCTCAGGTTCCTTCAAGATCCCCAGAGATGGAATCTCCCAATTTAACAAGACAGTTGGTGACAAGATTTGAGCGGCACTGATTTAACTCAGCTTCCAGAGTTTAAGTTCCCAAGACACAGTCCTGCTCCTTCCTCGGCCTCATCCTGTGTGGCTGGTGTGGATGCGGGGTTTCCAGAGGGTGGGGCTGAGGCAGGTCAGCAGCAGGGGGATGGCTCATTATTGATCGCTCAATGCCTTGAGGATAACTAGGATTAATGACCTTTATAGGGCTGTAGTTTTGGAGTATATATATGTGCGTGTGTGTGTGTGTATGTGTGTATATATGTGTGTGTGTGTATATATATATATTTAACCAAGGTGGACACGGTTATCACTGCATTTTTCTGACATGAAACTTGGAGAGCAGAGGGTTTAGGAAACTCCTGAAGCCACACTGTCAGCGGGACTCGGGCGGTCTGGCCTTAGACCCTGCAGTGTTTGCCCCTCACCACGCTGTCAGCAGACCCGGGTGGTCTGGCCTTAGAACTCACGCTGGTCGCCCCACCCTGCCACGTTGTGGGGATTTTTTGCTTCAGGGCAGCATTTGATAGCTTGTGAAACAAGATCAAGACTTACTATGAGTGGATATGCCATTATCTGAGATCCAGATCGTTCCTGGACCTGGCGTTGCCGATGTCACGTAAGGGAAGGTAAAAACATTTTCATTGTGGTCACTGGGGCTCCTGAAATGGTATTTTTCCCAGTGAAAGTTTACCATAAAAATCTGTTAACTCAATACTGTGTGAACAGGAAGAAATGTGTTGGGCTCTAGTTAAATGTCTCAGAGCCACAGAAGTAAATGAGGGCACCATCCGAGCACAGCCTCCTGGAGGAGGCCAAGGACGTTTGTCTGGAGGGTTTGCCATGAAGCAGGACTTGGGCAGGGCTGGTCTGCCTGGAGAGGCCTCTGCCATGATGTAGGTTAGGTGAAGTAGTTGACGGGTGGTGGCGTGAGGTCGGTGGTCCCCGAGGAAGCCCCTAGCAAGGCCGGTTTCCGTGGGATGCAAAACTGCCATTCAGTGGCTGTAATCCTGGCTTCACGGGTCTGACATACAATCCTGCACTTGGATACTTGGATCCCAGCCAGGTCAGATGGCCCTGAAAGGACATTCGGACTGTGATGGCTGCACCCATTCTCAGCATCTGTAGGGTCTCCTATGTATGTCTGTGTTTCCATTTTCTTTCAGCACAATTTCTCCCAGTGAAGTCGTGAGAAATAGAAGGAAAGGTGGAATGAAGATGTGATTGAGGAAAGTGTGGTGTGGTCTTCGACCTTATTTTGCCTTGGTTGGTGCTCAAGAACTCCACCTGACCTCAGAGCTGAGCATTTCTGCCAGGAAGTCCTGCCTTTTATGCTACCTCGAGGCCTGTTGGGACACTCCAAGAAGCTTCGTTAACAAATTGCCTTTTCCTTTTACAGCAGTTGGATATATTTGCAGCAAAACAAAGGAATAACCCCCCAATATGGTGATGAAATGCATTTAAGTATAGATAGCATTCAGTCTTGAAGGGCCTGGGATTTTAATCATCTTTGGGTCATGTAACAAGTGGTGTTGGTGATTAAAATCTCCTGACAGCTTTGTTCTGCCACGTTCCTCAGTTTTGAATGATGATCTTCCTGGTGTTGTACCTTGGGAGGGGCGTTTGTGTCAGTAGAGAGCAGAGTGGTGGTTCCCAGAGGCTGCGAAAGGACAGAGGTGAGGCCCCTGAAGGACACTGGTCTTCCTGGTTTAGGGGTTTGGGGCTCAGCCACCTTCCTGTGTCCGTGTAAATTATACCCAGGATCATTTTCACTCGCGCCACTTTAGTTGAGCATTGGAGCTTCAGGATATGTGTGCCCACGTCACCTGGGCCGTGATCCTGGAGTTGGGTGAGACTGATTCCCGGGTTTATAGAATTACTCTGGGATTATTGAAAACAGAAGCACTTGAGGCATTCATAATGCTATTTCCTGAACGTAATTTATGTTCAGTTCTTCAGAAACATTTATCTGAGGAAGCATCTATAATTTTTGTTTTCTGTCACTCAGTGCTAGAAAGAATTGTGCAACACTCAAGTGAGTGGCATTATTCCTCTCCCTCCACCATGCAAGCAAGATTAATGGTACCTCTGGCTCCCCTCAATCTTCTCGTCTGCAGGGTGCCTGGCATGGCAGTGTGCTGCCTTCCGTCTTCTTTTTGGGGAGAATTAGTCGTGTTTGTGTGTACTGCTCAGCTCAGCCTCGTGCAGTTGTGTGAGTGAGGAGCTTGGATGCTAGGTGACCCTCCCAGGCCTGCCTCCCACCTCCCTAGGCCTTGTTCTAAACTGACAGATAAACAGTGTGTTTTGGAAGAGGACAGCAGCAGGGCAGGAGAGAGTTTGTTCAGACTTTCTCCTCGCACTGACGTTTGAGCCTTCATCCAGCCTGGGCACTTTTACAGAGCTGCGTTTGTGTGTTGCAAACCATTCCCTCCCAGTAACCGTGCTTTCAGAGGTTTGGAAATGTGACTTAACTCATCTTCAATTTAAAGCGTACTATTAAATTTTAGTGTTAAAACTGATGTATTTTATGGCCTTTATTTGATTTCTCTTGATTTTTTTTTCCCCATATGAGACGTGGCATCTTAAGGGAGACAGCCTGGTGTTGGCCGCCTTTCCTAAGGATGGAAGTGAATTCTGAAAGCCCTTTATGTAGGCAGCGAAATAATCAGGGAACCATTATTATAGCTATGTCTGTCCATGTAAAGCTAGCACGACTCATAAGCAGAAAAAAGTGCAGCCCGGGGCCAAGGTGAGCCCTAATGCTGCCTGTGCCTCACCTCCCTGCCATGAGGAACGGAAGTGCAAGCGCAGGTGGTTGAGTTAGCCTCCAAGCCCAGCCTGCGCCGCCCTCACATCCCTCTGCATCTGCAGGGGCACAGGCCGTGCTGCCATCCCTCGCTCAGTGCCAGGGCTGATGCATCAGGAACAGTGGGTACTGTCCGCCCCTTGCTCGGTGCCAGGGATGATCTGTCAGGATCCCTCGTGCTCATCTGGTCCTCAGGTCTTCATCACCAGCCTCCTGCTGGTAACGGGCTTGTTATTACCTTGGTATGGGTAATAACATACCCATACCAACGTATGTAATAACATACCCATACCAACGTATGTAATAACATACCCATACCAAGGTGTTGTGGGGCGGTGCTCAGTCCTCCGAGGGAATCGACCCTTAGACGATTCATATTCAACAGGACCGGGAAATGGGTTCTTGTTCCATGTCCTGGATCCCAGGAAGCCCTTGCCCTGGACCCTGTAATGCCCGGGGTCTTCCTGAGAAACGCTGGTGCCACTGGAGCACAGCCCAGCCCCCTCCAGTTTCTCCGCTTTGTAACTGCACTTGTGTTTAGCAGATCTTCCAGGACTTAGATGCTGTTTGGTGTGAGCCAGGTTTTGTGTGGAAAGAGGAGAGATCCGAGCCGGCAACCAACCAGCCCAGAACCATCTTTTATTCCAGATTCTGTGTCCAAAAGCTTACCCGTGGACATTGAGGGTGATGCATTTCTGCTCGAAGACATCTGTGGACTCAGCTGGAGGGATCGAAAGGATGTGGAGCCTCTTCACTCCTGGCCTGGGCTTGGACCTGCTGTGCAGCCTCTCAGTGGCACCAGGGCCCCCTTGTGTCACAGTGGCCTCGGGTTGGTGGCACTGCCCCAGGGTGTCCCAGGCTTCATGATAGTAGGGCCTGCTTGTGCCATGGCGGCCTCGGGATGGTGGCACTGCCCCAGGGTGTCCCAGGCTCCAAGGCCAGTGTTCCGTCCAGCGAAGGGAAGTTGTACTGTAAGGTCTAGTCTCGGAAGGTGCCTGGGGTCCTATCCTTCAGAGCGGTCCTGCACTCACCACAAATCAAGCCAGGGGAGGCCCTGCCAGAATTTGCAGCTGTGTTTCAGGTCATTCCACAAGGCCTCTTTTATTTTGGGCTAGTCAGGTATATAATTCTTATTCTCTGGTTTTTTTGAGACAGGCAAAAAAAAAACAAAAAAAAAAACAAAAAAAACAAAAACCTTTTTGTTGCCCAGGCAGTAGTGTGAGCACAGCTTACTACAGCCTCAACCTCCCAGGCTCAAGCGATCCTCCTGCCTCAGTCTCCTGAGTAGCCAGGACCCACAGGCACATATTCCACGTGTCCCCATGCCTGACTTATTTTTGTGTTTTTTGTAGAGATGGAGTTTTGCAATGTTGCCCAGGCTAGACTCGAACTCCTGGACTTAAGCAGTCCAGCTGCCTCAGCCTCCCAAAGTACTGAGATCACAGGCATGAGCCACCGTGCCTGGCCAAGTGTGTTTGTAATTTCAAAATTAAGAGGACCCAGAGTCAGTTAATGACGTCTCTACTGGAACATGCTGCTTATAGTACATTAGGAAAAATCATCCAGAACTTGGAAAAGGGGCTGGACAGACACAGCCCTTTGAGGTTGTCCGATGAACCCCTGGGGTCTTTAACCATGTGGAGGGATGTACCATGTCAGACTCACTATTGTCGACCGGCTGAAGCCCAGGTTTCATGAGGCTTTGTGTCAGCTTGTAGTACTTTCTCTGGCAGAGATGCGAGTGACTTCTGCTCAGTGAGAGGCTCATCTCAGGGACTTCATGGCCTGAGGGACGGCAGCCTGTTTGAGCTGATCCAGCAATCTCGCGCTACCCTTATTTTCTGAAACGCCTATGAGTGACTTCTCACACGGTCTTTGAAGCGGCTTCGTGCCCGCCCTCCTTGGTAATGATCGAATGCTTTTTTTGACCCCTCGTCCCCTTTCTTTGGGGTGTTCCAGTCTCAGTTCTCATGATGTGTTCTGCTTCTGCAGGAATTTCTGAAGCTGCTGAGTGTAGAAAGCACTGAGGAGGCTGTGCTCCCACCCCTGTGAGTCTTCCAGGCATCATCCTCTCCCCTTGGTGAGGCGGCGTCCATGGCACACCGAGGAGGCTGTGCTCCTGTCCCCCGTGAGCTTTCCAAGTGTCCTCGTCTCCCCTCCAGGGGGACAGGAGGAACCTTTCAAACCCTTCTTAAACTTGTTTTCATGTCTTTGTTTTAACAGTTTTCTTTGCATCGTCTCCCTTATCCAGAAGTGAGGGTGAACGCTGAGTTATTCACGGGAGTCAAGAAACCACACGCAGCCCAAAGTGACGTTTGTTTCCCTGAAATGATTTGTGTGTGTTCACCTTAAAATGCAATCAGTAAAACAGGTGTGTTTTGAGGAATGACTTTAAATTACTCAGGTGAAAATGTGACAGTTAAATTTAATCATCTGTGTGGGTGTCCACAACCCCCTTCTGTGATTGCGTGTGAGTTTGTGACTTCCGGTTATTTTTGAAGAAAGAAAATCTGTTGCTGAGGACTTCAGATGGTGTGCTGGGATTGTGTAGGGTGGACATCGGGGGCTTCAGTATGTGGCTTCCTTGAAGAGGTTCAAATTAAGGCTGAGAGTCCCTACTCCAAAATGCTCCGAAACCTGAAACATTCCGAGCTTCCTCATGACACTCGAAGGAAATGCTCTTCGGAGCACTTTGGATTTCAGGCTGGGGATGCTCAACTGGAAAGTGAAATATTGCAAGACCCTTCTGGCCCCAGGAGCTTGGATAAGGTCATGGAGGGGGCCTGTGCCGGGTGTCCCTGGAGTGTGAGGCAGCCTGGGCTCGCTGAACTGGTTTTTGTAGGAGCCACAGAAGGGAAAGAGGGTCAAAGTGGCCACGCCTGGCTCCTGAGAAGGCTGGACCAGAAGGAGGTGGGCGCAGAGGGCAGCAGTAGAGTCCCCAGCGTCCGGGGCTCCTGTCCCTGGTGGAGTTGAGAGCCTCCTCTAGTTGTGGCCTCTCCGCTGTCAGCAGCCACTGAGGCCTGAAGGGAGAGGGGGCTGAGGAGAGGAGGAAGGGATAGGCCTGCTTCTGGAGAGGGCCAGCATCGGCCTGTGCTAGCCTCGTGTGTTACTCCTGCATCCAGGGTGCACGGCCATGCCTCGTGGTGTAGCGGTTCCCGGGATGCACAGTGCTCTTGTCTGCAGTAACAGCTTTGTCTCCGACCCTTGGAGGCAAGTTACCTTTTTCCCCAGTGAAAAGAGGTAGAAAATCTTACACAAATGCATTTGCTCTAATGTCTATTTTCCGATAAGACATGGTCGCTTAGGCTACATCTTTGGGAGGTCAAGGCAGGAGGATCACTTGAGGCCAAGGGGTTCAAGACCAGCCTGGACAACATAGCAAGACCCCCTCTGTATAACAGAAAAGTTAGCTGAGTGTGGTGGTGCGTGCCTGTGGTGCCTGCTACTCTGGAGGCTGAGGTGGGAAGATCACTTAAGGCTACAGTGAGGTGCTATTGCTCCACTCTACTCCAATCTTGGCAACAGAGCCGAGACCCAGTCTCAGAAAGAAAAGTAAAAAAAAAAAAAAAAAAAAAAAAATCCAGAAATGTCATTTTGTTTTTAAATTATCCCAAAAGAAAAATCGTTTTTTTTCTAAGAATGTAAAGGGAAACTGATACGATTCTTTCCTTGCATTGTTTTTCCTTTTCAAATATTTACAGTAGTCTGTCCACATCATCTCTCATCTCATTACAAAGCAGCAGGTGTCTTTGAGGTTAGTGGTGTTTCTCTGTGTCGCACCTTGGAGAACAGCCAGCATGAAACCTCTTACCACGATCGTGCACATCGTTTGTAGTCCCAATTAAAATCCTCTCCAGAGACGCCTGTGCTGCTTATTATAGCAGAACTTTGGTTGTGCTGAAATATGCATTCAGCTAATGGTTTTAAGCTCATATCTGAGATGACGCTGTGTAATTCCTGAAGCGTTATGGGATCAGTAATGATTGAAGATAATTCTGGCTGATGTCATTTAGAGGATATTTTTCACTTCAAGTTAAAGCTTCCTTCGTGATAGTCATTTTGGGATTCATTTAACTATGTGCTTTATTTCATAGCTCAAATTTTCATTAGTCATTTCATAGCATAGGATTTTGAAAGCAGATTTGGCAAAATCTTTCTAACAAAATGTTTGCTTATGACGTCCCAAGGAACAGCACTCAGAATTGCTGGTAACTGTGGTACATTTTAAGGCTGATGATAGAAGTCACTTGAACGGGAAGGGCTGCTTTGTGAGGCAGATGGGGTTTGAACCCCAACCCTCCTGATACACCAGTCCTGACCCTGGCCTTCTCTCCTCTCCACTGGGAGATGAGAAGGGTGCCAGCATCCTCCTCACAGGCTGTCCTGAGAGCCCTGGACTAAGGGCTTGTTTTCCTCTTGCAGGTGGCGCAGATGTGGGGGCTGGACGATATACACACTGCAGGCTGCCAGTGTCGGGGTAATCCAGTTTTATTCATAAAGGGGGGATTTGTTTTGCTCCCCTGCAGACCAGGTGCGGTGCTGCTGTTGTAGCAGGTGTGTGGATCCTCTTGGGTGGTCCTCAAGTGGACAAGGAGTCACCGATTCTGATTCCCAGTGTTAGATGTGGGGGGACCATGGACCTCATGTGTTCAGATGGGAGGAATAAAAAGTTTTGCTTGTAATTCCAGGACTGTCTATCCCAGGAATGCCAAACCACTGGCTTTCACCTGACGCAGTCGTAGGTGACACGGTATGGAAATGAGGACTCATGTTCCGCATACCTGAGCCCAGTACCCATCTCCCTCCAGGGCCGTGGCCAAGCCCTCCTCATTTCGTTGGGTTGCCAGCCTGGGGATCTGTAAGCCCAGTGACGTCTCCGGTCTCGGCCTCCCTCCCCGTGGGTGGACAGAAGGTGGCTTCAGGAATCTGGTGAAGAATGCCTGAATGAAGCCGAATTGTGACTGCAGTTCTGTCTAAGGGCCTCCCCGGGTGTTAGATGTCAGTAAATGACACCTGTGTGTGGATCTCATGTGATGAGAGAAACAGTGGGGGAAACCAAAGCTTGTGGAGTCTGCAGGTTCTCGACTTGGGGGTGTGTGTACCTGTGTACTTGGTGAGGGGTGTGATGTCTGGAATGAGTGTGCAGGTGTGTCACGTTTGTGCGTGTGTGGTGAGTGTATTTAGCAGGTGTGGCTGCAGTGAGCATGTTCATGTGTGTTGCATGTATTTGTCAGTGTGTGTGGAGTGTGTACGCACATCATATTTAGTGAGTGTATTTGAGGGTGTGTATGGAGTGCATACATGCGTTTGCGTGCATAGTATTGGGTGAAGGGGTGGCATGTGTGGAGTAAACATGCACACGTGTATGCTGTGTGTGGGGTTTCTACGTGGTCCTCCCCTGAGCCTGCTCCTGGGCCCTGCTGTCCTGGCAGCTTTACAGTTTGGTGCCTGTTTGATTCCGGAAGATTCTGGAACCAAATTCTGAAGCTGTGATCACAAACTTGCAGCCCTGGAGGACGCTGGCCCATGGAGCCGGCACGAGGGTCTCTGTGCTGGCCTCTCCCTGGGCTCTGTCCACAGAAGAGGATGTCCGATGATTGAGCTGTGCGGGTCTGTGGCTCCCCAGCCTCGAATCAGCCCTCGGTTCTGTCCCACCTCTGTTTTTCTTGCTGAGGGGCTCCGGGAAGTGGTGCCTGGGATGGCGTTTTCACCCTGGGGTTGCTTTGCCAGCTGCCCAGGTGCTGGCTGCCTGAGACCTGCTACCGTCCTGGGTGGACGGGGCTGGCGCGGGGACATCCCTGAGCACCCGCGGGAAGGCAGGTTTAAGAAGTGCCAGAGGTGAGTGGCTTCCTCCCACACTAGATTTTCTGGAAAGTTCTGGGTCTGATATTTTTCCCTAAGGGAAGTTAGAAACTGAGTTTCTCTTTAGGGGAACGTCTTCGCAGCGTCTGTTGTTTGAATGTTCTCCAAGTGTGGAATACTCGGGGCCGTATGTGTTTGGGAACATCCGTGTCCTGAGCGAATTCAGTAGGGAATGGAGAGAGGCCTCCTGTCAGCTTGGCCTCTGTTTCCAGCTTGTTGAGGGTTGGCGGCTGCTGGTATCCCAGGGAGAGTTAAACACCGGGCGGTGTGGGATGGGAACGTTTGCTCTGACAAGGTCAGTGGGAAAGCATCTAAACAAACGTTGCTGTTCTCCGGGCTCCTCGGGGTCGAGCTTGTTTTGTGGGGTTGAGGGAAAGCTACCTTTCTTCCTCTTCCTCACCATTTGAAAGGTGTCCAGGACACGTTCCTCTGGAGAGGTGATGCGCGTGAGTGGGGGTCAGGTCATAAGCTCCGAGGTTATTTGGGACCTGTCAACTGATTTCCTGAACACACAGGTTCCTGATTAGCTAAAACATTTCAACACGACGTGATAGCTGGTGGTTGTTTAAAGACTATCACAATTTTCCAGTTACTCTTTAAATGCCTGTTGAATAAGGGAAGATTCACATATTTTTCTTTTCCTGTCTGCATACTTGATATTTTGTTTTTTGTTTTTTATGTGGGTGTGCAGCTAACAGGAATTAGAAGCAGTCTCAGCCCTGGGGAGACTTCAGGACCGCCTCAGTCAGTGCTGAAGGGAGGCAGGGATTTGGGGGCCTACCTCCTCCATAGGACGGACACCAAGGGCCAGAGGTAAGCAATCTCAGTGAGGTCACAAAGACGGGCACACCCAGCACCCTGGCCCATGTGCCTCTCCTTCACCTTTGTCTCTGCTCAAAGCTGCTCTCCTGGGTCATCACGGGTGATCTTTAGGCACGTGCTTGGTTCTTTCAGAAGTGGCATCTGGCTGTGGTCAGTGTGGGCCCTCAGGACTTCCATGTTTTTGGCTCACATCAATATTGGGCAGTGGTGTATGTTTGTTTTGGAGGAGTAGATCCGGTGGATTTTGGCTTTGCCAACTCATTTAATACCTGTTCTCCTAGGCGCGGGGACCCTCTCGTAAGCCGCATGTTCTCCTGGGTTCTGGGACCCTATCTTAAGCTGTGTGTTCTCCTAGGCGCTGGGAGACTCTCATAACCTGTGTGTTCTCCTAGGCGCTGGGACCCTATCGTAAACTGCATGTGAGGGATCTCGGAGGTGCTCCTTATGAGGATCCGATGCCTGACCTGTGGTGGAACAGTTGCAATTCAAAACCACCCCCCAGAAAAATTGTCTTCCATGAAACCCATCCCTGGTGCCAAAAAGGCTGGGCGACAGCTGGCCTAACAGGTGCTAAGATGTCAGTAGATTTTTGGACTTGGGCCTCAGTTGAAGAGGATTAGATTTTGAAAGGTGGGGTTTGAAGGCTTCTAAAGGGCAGGTTTTCATCTCCAGTGGGGCCTGGCCAGAACTGGGTAGAACTGACCCAGAAGCTGACAACTAGTCAGGCTGGCTCACTGCCTGTGTCCTGTGTGTGCAGCCTTGCTGTTTATTCAATTGTCTGGTGGTGGTGTGGATTCCATCCACAGCCTCAGAGTAGTGGAACCCATTACTTCAAGGCTGACCTTATTTAACTTTATCAAAAAGACATGAAAATCATTTAGTATAAATCTTCCAGATACCTGTATCGTTTCTTTTCCCAGAGGCTTTTTAAGTATTGCAACTTAAAAATCTTAAAAAATAACTTAAAAGGAAAACCTCTAAGTACATTTTTGGTGAGCACCCTTGACAGCTTTAATATGTGAAGTAAATTCCCTTGACTTTTGTATTCCTAGAAACTCGTTCATGTTTGCAGATGACTTTGTATTTTGTCAACAGTGGCCACTGTTCAGTGACCATCATACCTGCCATGTCTCATTTAGAAAGTTGGATGTGGATGTATTCACTTTTCAGACACACAAACACATGGGCTGTTTGTTTTTGGTTTTGATTTTTTTGGGTTTTTCCCCCCCCAGCTGAATTCAAGAAAGGGAAACAAGCAGAGTAAGTCCCCGAAAGTGTCTGAGTGGCTGGGTGGGGGATCCTACTATGGTATTGGATTGTGTTCTGCCAGACATCGCTCCTCGAAAAGCTGACCCTGAAAGGGCTGGCATTGCCCTCACCCTGGGACATTCGTCTGTCTCACCAGAAAATGAAGAATCTGCCAGAGTACTGTGAGTAAAATTCAGTCAGAACTCAATTAACTAAGAGGCTTTGTCTCAAAGGCCAAAACATGAGGACACATTTTTAATTTTTAAGGAGCGCTTTATCGTGAGTCAGTTCTGACGTGTACTGCATTAGGAAACCTCTGAACTTCCACAGTCAGGCCCAGAACTCTGAGGGAAAGTGGTTGTGCCCTTCCCACTGATTTTTGTCACTAGCTTTATTCATTTCCTTAAAACCCTTTTTGTATGAGTTCTATTATAGTTTGAAAAAAAATTCACTGAGGTAGAACTGGAAGCGTTTCCGCAGTATTAATACTCATGACCCGTTCTGGGTCTCGGTATATGTGTACTCTATAAATGTACATGTGTGTATGTGGTGTACGCATACTACGTGTATTTCCACTGTGCATGTATTTACAATGTATAGGTATGTACACTACATTTGTGTCCTACATACGTGCATGCTGTAGGCATGCATGTACACGTGTATGTGTATCTATGGTCACTATGGTTATATGCGCACTTGGACACCTATCTGTTCTGCATGCGTACATACATGCATGTATTTAATGCCATATACATGCCTGTGTACGTACATCATGTGGGTATGTGCACATTATTTCTGCAGAGTATATATACATATGTGCACACAAGCATGCATGTACACTATGCACACTGAATAAACTTCTGGATATGTACACACTAATACATATACATGCTGCATATGTATGTACACTATTGCATATGTGTATACGCTTTATACGTTAGTGTACTGATGTACATTGTATACATGTGCATATGTGTACACTGCACATGTGTATGCATGCTGTAGTGCACCTACGTACATTTGGATAAGAGTGTATGCTATACGCACGTGTATACATATAGCAAATAGCATACCTATGTACGTACGGATGTGCATGTGTATGCCATATGCATGTACATACAGGTATAGTATACCTGTGTACACTGCATATAGATGGGTGTACGTGCTATGCATGCGCATACGTGTTAGCTTATGTACATTTGCTATATGGATGTGTGTATGCTCTATGCTTTTACACACGTAGTGAACTTGTTTGTACACTATATTTGGATGTGTGTACACTCTATGCATGTACACCACATGGATCTGGATGTGTGTGCACTCTGTACGCATGTAGTGCACTTATGTACACTCTACGTATTCGGATGTGTGTACGCTCTATGCAGGTACACGTGTTACAGTGTACCATATACGTACACTATGTGGATGTAAATGTGTGTGTGCTCTATGGCACCAGGAATAGGGCTCCCGCAGGGATCCAAGAACACACCATCTCGCTGGCACCGGAGAGTGTAGGATGAAAACAGTTGTTTGTTACAACCTAGTTGAAATTTGGCAGGTTGCTATATCCTTTGCAACGATTTAGGAACAGTCACTTCATTGATGTGTGTGTTCCTGAAATCATAAACAGCTCTGTGAGGTGTGTCTCATCCCAAGACGAGAAAGGGAACCGAAACAACAATGACTCGGTCACTTAAGTGAGGTAGAACTAACAGAGCAGCTGTCTAGCTTTCTGTATTATAACTTTGTCAGCAGCTCAATGAGAAATCGGCACTCATCAGGAAATGTGTCCACTTTCTACTGTTCTTTATTCGTGGCGTATTTACTGCCTCGTGTTATTCCTCACGATGTAGCAAAATCTCTCCTAGAGTTGTGAATATAAACAGTTCATGACAAATGTAGTATCTTCTTTGTTAACATTGAAAACGATATGTAAGTTCATCTTCAGATACTGTTTGGAAGGATGAGAAAGAAGATGTTTAGGACAAAAGAATAGAGAGCTTTCAAGTAAACAGGGAAAATAAGGACTTTGTGCAAAATATTTCCAAATTTGGAATTTGAGAATATTAAATCTCACATCTAAGATCATAGGTAGTTTTTTTGGGGGGTTTTAAAATTAGTACTTGGTTTTCCATGTCTTTGGGAATTTCAGTCCTGATGGAGGATTGCAAGAATAATCTGATTTTTCAGAACAGAAGGACAGTCTGTCTCAAAGGTAAATTCCAGGTTGTACCATAGAGAAACAGAAATTGCTGTCAACTTTCTGTAAGGTTCTTCAGTTCTTTCCTCTTCTGTGGTTAAAAAACCATCTCTGGGTTTAGTCTCAGCCAAGTTCCTCTTATGAGGTTGCCTTACATTTCGCACAGCTGTTGAGTGTCTTCATCATTCGTAGTTAACTTGTCAAAAGCAAAACTTTGTACTAGTTAGATCTGAGCACATTGAACGCAGGGCTTTGTTTTATATTTTTAATAAGCAGCAGGGTGATGGCAGGACTGGGGCCCTTCATCCCATCATGCGTTCCTCAGAGCTTTCAGAGTTCTCACTGCGTGCCGAGTGTGGTGTTGGCTGTGTAGCATTTAAATAGGAATATGAGGCTCTGTGACTTGGGACGCTCTTACTACCTTCATAGAGAGCTTGGTGACAGTTTAGCATGACAGCTTGCACACCTGTTGTGTATACTTTATTACGGCCCCACAGAAAGGGTATTGATTTAAACGTGACTAATTTCTCTAGTTTATTTTTGCCTTTATTCCTAGTTACAGTCCCGATACTTTTTCTTCCTTTAAAATCTTATTAATCGCTGGTGAATTAGTGATAAACTATATTTATGTGTTCTCTAAATCTAGCGATTTAATTGGAGGTCATTTTTCTTGCACCATGTGTCAGTGCTGTGTCAGGATGGTTCAGTTTTACATTGTCAAAGGATTAACTAGAGCAGGATGCAGTCTTACTGGAACTTGCTCATTTATGAAATATAGGCACTTTATTTTTTGTTATACTCGAGGTGTGCTCAAATGTAAACATTTTGAGCCGTGTTAGAAGGATATACAAGATTGTAATGAAGAAATCAACAACTTGATCAAGTACCAGCTAATGAACTTTATGTTTGAAGTATATGGAACATGGACCTTGGCAATCAGTTTTCATCTTGACCTTTTATTTTTTTACTAGAATCTTGGTCTGTCGCCCAGGCTGGAAGTGTGGAGCACAGTAGTACGATGTCCGTTCACTGCAACCTCTACTTCCCAGGTTCAAGTGATTCTTATGCCTCAGCCTCCCTAGTAGCTGGGGTTACAGGGTGTGTGCCACCATGTCTGGATAATTTATTTTTAGTAGAGATGGGGTTTTGTCATGTTGACCAAGCTGGTCTGCAACTCCTGACCTCAAGTGATCCACCCACCTCAGCTTCCCAAAGTGATAGGATTACAGGTCTGAGCCACCATCCCTGGCCTGATCTTCTCTTCTAATATTGGTTATTCAGTCTCAATGATAGCGCCTGGTTGTATTAACTTGTTGTAGAAAGCACAATTGCAATGAATTTGGTTGTGTATGTACGTGCTGACTTAGCGTTCATGGCAGCACTGTGAGGTGGGCATTGTTCCTGAAGGAAGGATGGATGGGCAAGTCGGGGCTTAGATACGGGACTTGTGGGCAGTCACTGTTTTCCCATGGCTGAGATCAGGCCGGTCGCCTGTACCCTGAAGTCTTTTTTTTTTTTTTTTTTTTTTTTTTTTTTTTTTTTTTGAGACGGAGTCTCGCTGTGTCGCCCAGGCTGGAGTGCAGTGGCCGGATCTCAGCTCACTGCAAGCTCCGCCTCCCGGGTTTACGCCATTCTCCTGCCTCAGTCTCCCGAGTAGCTGGGACTACAGGCGCCCGCCAACTCACCCGGCTAGTTTTTTGTATTTTTTAGTAGAGACGGGGTTTCACCTGTGTTAGCCAGGATGGTCTCGATCTCCTGACCTCGTGATCCACCCGTCTCGGCCTCCCAAAGTGCTGGGATTACAGGCTTGAGCCACCGCGCCCGGCTCCCTGAACTCTTAACACACGAACGAGCAACTGTCAAGAGTCGGTGCTCGAGTGTGATGTGGCCTGTGGTGTGTGCCTCTCAGCCTTGCTTTGGCTCGGGGTAGCAGGGCAACAGCTCCGTCCCTTATGTGGCCGTCTGGGAGTCCCAGGAGAACCCACTGATAACCGTTTATAAATGCCGGGCATCGAACGTTCTCCTTGGTACCAGCACATCTGGAATCGGACAGTGCAGTTAGATTCTCGGCCAGCAAACCTGTACAGGAGTGTGTGAAGTCTGCGTTTGCTTCGCCCGGACAAAGGTGAATTCCCGGTCACTAGTGGATGACAACAGGTGTGGCCTCAGGAGCAGCACGGAGACAGGCACCCGGGTGCAGGAAGAGCACCTGCAAGAGGGGTTGGGGAACGTGACAGACGCACGTGCGACTTTAGCTGTTACCGTGGCAGGTGGGGGGTGGGTGAGACCAGATTTTCTCATTGTTGCCCCTTTCTGAAAAGGGCCCTGAATTGACTTCTCTGTGGCTCCTCGCGCCTCCTTGTCAGGTTGGAGGAGACTGCTCCCCTGGCTCAGGCCCTGCTTGCGGCGAGACGGAAGCTGCTGTTGCTTGCCCTGCCCTCCCTGTGACGTCGTCTGTGCTGTTGTCCGGGAACAGTTCTGCCGAGCAAGCTTGGACTCTGCTCCCTTCTGCTCTTGGATTTCGTGTCTGGAAAGCTTGTGTTCTTTCCTGATTTTTGATAATGCTGAGCTATGTTTTCGCAAGGATTACACGTGCCCATACAGGGAGAAGCTCCTTTGCAACTTTAGCATCTTGACGCTCTCAAGCAGAGCTTGCTATCGAAGTTGACAGCCTCCTGTGTTTTTGTTTTGGCAGAAACTGAATTTCAGTCCTAGGACAGCTTCAGCACACTTGATCCTAGCTCTTCTCTCTCACTGCTCCCCTCGTGTGTGGCAGAAATCATATGCCCTGAAGTTTACCAGTCCCTTCATTTGAAAATCAGTTAATGTATGCTATCCTCATGAGAATTTTACTTTTTATTAAAGCAATCGCAAAGACTGGGTTTTGTGAAACCAGTGTTTTATGTGTATATTAATTGCACTCACAATGAGCTTTGTCTTCTAAATATTTCATGTTTCAGATTAGCCCTGGAATCATGCCCTGGAGTAGTTTTGCTATTCCGCTTTTATTTTTGGCTAAGGTAAAGTTGAGAACATTGTGATATTAGGTGTAGTGAGCCCTTTTAGTTTCTTCTATGTCTGTTTTCCTTTAAGCCAGAACCAGCAGACGGATACCAGTTTGTGAGCACCTGGCATCTCCCAGGCCTTTCCTGGGTCTTCCCTCAGCTGTCTCGTGGACAGAGCAGTCACTCGTGGAACGTGAACCTGAGAATTTGTGCGTGGAATTAAGTAAATGTCATAGCTCTCTTCTGTGACGAACGGAATCACATTTAGCCCAGTAAATTGTAACAGCAGGTTTTGCACATGCAAAGCATTGAACACCAGGACAGGTAACCAGGCTACGACGCTTCTGGTCCTGCACAAGACCTCCGGTATCACAGCACATTTAACAAATTGGCTGCATTGAGTGTTTGAAAACGTTGTGTATGTACCATGTCCGTGATTTTCGAGGGCCTGGAAAAACACCTCTGTGGTTATAGCAATCTTGATCGTTGGGAGCTTAAGGTTAGTACTGGGGCAGACTGTGTTTTAAAGAATCAAGGTCTCTCGAGTATGTTTCGGTTTTCCCATGAAGAAGAAAGATGTTAGCTGTTCTTTCCTGGACTGTGGCTATCAGAGTGCCCCACCATGGTCACTCACACGTTTACTTCATTTTCATTTAACCGGGCTGGGCTTGGGCCAGAGTACTTCGGTTGTCAAATGTCATATGAGGCTGAGGAACTGTCTTCTGCTTCATCGTTGGCATATGGAAATACTGTTTTTCAAAGCATACTCTACTCTCTCATTTGTGTTTATATAAAATAATGGAATGGTTATTTTAACTGTGCAGTTTCCTATGCTTGCTTATTTAATTGCGGAAAGATAATGGTTTTATTTTGCTAAAATCTGTGCTAGGAATTGTGCAAAATCTTTGTGAAATGCCCATTTTACTAGCTTAAGTTATAGATCTTTGTATAGAAAAGAAAAAGCCTATTGCTACAAGCAGCATTGTCTTTACCGATGCAAAAAGCTTTAGGCTTATTGGCCGTGTAGTCAGTAAAATGCATTAGAATGTGGCGAACATTGAGAAAAGCATTGAAGTTTTAAAATCTGCTCTGCAGTTTTCTTCAACTCCCTCGCAAGATACTTAATTTGAATAAAAGACAGAATAAAGTGTTCCCATTGAGGAAAGGGGCAAGAGGACTGTTGAGAATGTGTTCTGAACCTGAGCAGTCCTGCCACGCTCATCTGTGATGTGGTGGTGTCCATGGTATCACTTTTACAGAACTTTAAGAATGCTGCTTCTGTGAATAAAATACATTTATTCTTAGCATTTCAGTTTCGAGTTTTGAGAAGTGTGTAAAAAGTGTTAATGGTTTCTTTCCCTTACAGAATTTGCTTGTTCTTTTTTTTTTTTTTTTTTTTTTTTTTTTTTTTTTTTTTAAATGCCTACAAGACTGTGAAGCACATTAGTCACTTAAAAAGAAAAGAAAACAAAAAAGGGCCGGGCGTGATGGCTCACGTCTGTAATCCCAGCCCTTTGGGAGGCCGAGGCGGGTGGATTGCTTGAGGCTGGGAGCTTGAGACCCAGGGAACCGGCCTGGGCAACCTGGTGAAATCCCGTGTCTACTGAAAACACACAAATTAGTTGGGCGTGATGACTGCACACCTGTAGTCCTGGCTACTCCAGAGGCTGAAGAGAATCGCTTGAGCCTGGGAGGTGGACCTTGCAGTGAGTGGAGATCACGCCCTTACTGTCAAGCCTTGTTGACAGAGTTTGGACCCTGGCTGATAAACAGCAACGTTCATAACGTATGGGTGAACTGCCCGGCTGCTCTGTCTAGAGTAGAATAAATCCAATTACGTTTTTGTCTTTTATTAGCATTGAAATTTTCTTAATCATCCCTTTGTTTTCATTACATTGTAGCAATATATTGCCGCTTAGAGTCTGGAACAAGTAGGCTTCTCTGGATCAGGTTCTGACTGGATTGCTAAAACTTAGAATGATTTTTCCCCTCTTTGGATGTGACTTATAGAACTTTGCCTTTTGGGGTGATGTGTTGCATTTGATAGCGGACACAGGAACGCCCAAAGAATTCACTTACGGGGCTAAAATGTACGTACTTTGTAGTGTTTCCCTCCTAGAATGAAAACGGTACCTCATTTGTGGGTCGATGATGCTATTTGCTGAAAACATTTTAAATTTTATTTATTTTAATTTTTTGAGACAGAGTCTTGCTCTGTCGCCCAGGCTGGAGTGCAGTGGCACGATCTCGGCTCACAGCAAACTCCACCTCCCAGCTTCACGCCATTCTCCTGCCTCAGCCTCCCGAGAACGTAGGACTACAGGTGCCCGCTACCATGCCTGGCTAATTTTTTTATTTTTGGTAGAGAAGGGGGTTTCACCATGTTAGCCAGAATGGTCTCGATCTCCTGACCTTGTGATCCACCTGCCTTGTCCTCCCAAAGTGCTGGGATTGCAAGCGTGAGCCGCCGCACCCAGCCGAAAACATGTTTCTTTACTGCCTCAGTCCTCAGTTGGGTAGTCTGTTCTTTGTAAGACATTCAGGGAGCGGGGACATCTTGAGTCTTGAAAGGCGCTCTCTGTGAGATGGGAATCTTCCGGCTGCTTATTTAGGGAATCCTGCCGGTTGTCATTTACTGGAGAGCGCAGTTTCCTGGCTGCCCTGGTCTTTGAGGGGAGGGAGACTGAGGGGTTATTTTCCTACCTGGACCAATGTGTTTATTAAACCTGGCTTGTGTATCATTTGGATCTTTTTATGAAGGAAAAGCCACATCTGTGACTTTAAGATGAGTGGAAGTCATGTTATATATATATATATATATATATATATATATATATATATATATATTCTGGCTACTATGGAGAAGTTTTGTCCTTGTGACCTGTGAATACAGTCACAGGAGGGCAGAATGTTCACGGTGTGGGTGCTTACAGTGGACATGCAGAGTCACATTCTTCACTAGTATAACGTTAAAAAGTGACAAATAAGAGAAAAATATTTTGCTCATTACAACGTCGGTAAGAAGCTGGCAGCACTCTTGTTTTTGGAGGGGTGTGAAGGAAATATTGAGAAAGTGTCATCAACATTAGACTCGCCCACTCTGCAAATCCTGTGCCAGCTGGAGTGAGGACCCCGTGATGGAAAGATGCAGCCCTCTTCCTGGAAGGAGTTGAATCTTTGTAGCGCTCAGGACGCATGGTTCATCTCTATATAAAGGCAGAGTGTGAAACGCCGTGGAGGCTGAGAGAAGCGATGTGGTTAGCAAGTATGAGTGAGACGTTTGGGGCTTGTTAGCACCTGGCGTGTGTGCAGCAAGCTTTGCTATCTGCACATGTGTGATTCTTAGAACACTGGCGTCTGGAACCGTGGGGTCTGTCGAGGGCCCCAGCTCCCGGCGGGCTGAGAAGTTCCCTGTTACCACCAGGATAACCGTGATTTTGAAGGCTGTCACTCAATCTCAAGTCCTGGAAGGGGCTCCTTTCAGAGAGGAAAACACCCCTAGAGCCTCGGGCAGAATTCAGTGATTTTTCTTATAATGTTGCTTAGATTTCACAACACATGAAACCAAGAACATATTTCAGAATGCTTATGGTTCTTCTGTAACCATGGAAACAAAGTAAGTTGCAGTCGATGGACAGTTTGCGGAAGCTGAACTGCCTACATCGTGAGCAGGGCGCTCTCCCTACCGCCCTGGGCCTTGCTCCGGTTTGCTGGGGAGGCTTTGCAGGGCCTCTTGGCTGGGATACCTCTCTCATGTCCCATGTTGCTACCCCTGGTCACAGCCATACTGCTGGGCACCTGCGCCGTGAGGTCACTGAGTGGACACGGAGCCGCGGGGCAGCAGTTGGTCAGGAGGTGGTATCCACATGGTCCGAAACAGGTTTCTGTTCATTAAGAATGATCATTGCAATAGAAACAGAGTGAAAGAAAACTCTACTGACCTGAGAATGCGTCCGCTGAGTTGCATAGGGAAGTGCAGTGAGGAAGGTGAGGGCTGAAAGGAAATGAGGGAGGGAGAGGAAAGGAGAGAAGGGAAGCGAAAGGGGGAGGGCGGATGGGAGTGAAGAGGGAGATGGAGGAGGAAGAAGAGAGAGGGCGGTGGGCAGGAGCCTGGGAAATGTGTCCCAGAGCCGGTTCCTGACCGTCGTGGGTGCGTCAGAGCTGATCTTCCAGGAGAGGTGGCCTGGGAGGGTTGACCCTTAGGAAGTGAGGGCCAGGGGGAGCTGATTTTTTGGCCCTCAGCGGGGCTGTTGTTGACCTGAGATACAGTCGATAGTTTTCCTGAAGAGATCGTCTGCACAGCCACCGTTTGCTGCCAGGTTGGAGACAGAAGTGCTCCTCCCCATGGATTCTTTCTAGTTTGTGGATTTTTCCCAGTTTACCTGAGCAGCCTGTCAGTGGAAATGTCGGGGATTACTAACATGTCTCCATCCTACAGAGCAGTCGACCAGCTTCCGATCCTGTAGTTGTTGGGGGCACCATTCCGGTCCTGTCAGTGCCAGCCCAGCGTGGAAGCCGCAGCCCGAGGCGCTGGGAAACCTGCGGGGCTCTCACTGCCAGGGTTCTGATGGGAATCAAGCGCTGGAAGAAAGACGTCCTTAGGGCAGAGCCTGGCGAGGAGGGGGTGCTGCTGTTGCAGCAGTACATGGAATTTCAAATGACAAATGAAACAAGCTTTTAATTATGACCAGAGCCCTATGCTCTGCGTTTCTTCAAATGGAAATGTTGTGCTGAAATGAAATTGCTGTTAATCGGTTGCCTCATCCAAGACGCAAGACGGAGGGCTGGGAGCAAAGTAGAAAGTGGATTTATCTACAAAGCTTCCTCCTCTCAGACTATCATCAGTTGGATGGTGCTACACAGGAATATGTGAGAATTCGTGTGAGAAAGGTGATGGGTGCAGACCTGTGTGACCGGCAGGTGTGGGGGGAGGTTTGAGAGAAGCTTTTGGCTGAAGTGATGTCAGATGCAGGTGCTGAAGTGTGATGTCTGTCTGGATGGAAGAGCACACACGCCTCTGGGCTGCGGGAAACAGATAAAGGAGGAGGTGGACAGACGTGAGTCGTGTCTTAGGAATGGTAGCAATTCAGGCAGACCCAGGATCAGGCTCCCACGGGGGAGGAGTGGATATCAGGACCCAGGGAACGTGGGACGGGGGTCATGCCCAGGCCTCTGCGGGTCTTGCTCTTGTGTCAGCAGGGCCCTGTGCTTGCCCTCCTTAAAACTTTCCTGATCCATAAAACGGGCACGACAAAATCCACCTTGTGACACTGAAGTTTAAATGAGATGAGGTACATGGTGTCTTCCTTCCCTTCCTGACACATCCTAGACTCACAGCTATGGTAGCAGCGACAGACTGGATGGAATGCTGGAGCCGCTTTGCGCCTGGTGAAGCCACATGGATTTGTGCAGTGCTGGCGACTGTCTCTGAAAGCCTTTGGTCATGGCAGTGGCAGCCTGGAGTGGCTCTTGGCATACTTGAGTCTGTGGAGTGCAAGGTTGACTGGAGCTCCGAGGCCATTGATACTATCCAGGGGTGAGCTGATGAGGCCCTAAAACATGGGGGGAACGCCGAGAGGACTTGGCTGCCAGCAGCATTGTAGATTTCTGGCTTCGAGAACTGGCTGACTTATGGACATAGGAAGGTAAACCCAGATGGCTCCAAAATTGTAAGTCCAGAAGAAAGGTGGGAGGGTACAATTGCTGACTAGGTCATGGTTGCCCTGTCCCTTTGTTTCTGGCCATCGTTTCTCCTCCCTCCCCCTGCCTTTGTGGGCTGGAGGGCCTGAGCCTGCACAGCGGTCTATTTCATGATGACAATGGCCGATTATTACCCTGCAGTAAGAAGTCTCTCCATTTTATTTGGCAGCAGTAGTTAAATAAATTTAAGGAGTGATGGTGTAGTAGTATTTGTTTTGTTTGTGCTTTTTTTTTTTTTTTAAGTGTCATTTAACTGAATGTTATTTCCAATTTCACTGATTGAGAGGCCAAAACATGCTTTGATTTGTTATTTTGTGTTTGAGCTAGTTTATTGCCTCACAGGAATGCCAAGTATTCTGTTGTCACACATCAGTAAGTATCTCAAATTGTGTTACTATAATACTTAGCTGAATTACCTCCCTTATTTTGGCTTTTAAAAATCTAAAATCTGTGTGAAACACAGGATGGTGCATCTCCACTGAGGATTGTTGAGAAGTGTGACTTTTGCTGGCATGCTTGAGAATCAGTGACATTATTTTATAGAAACACTTTGTAACTGACAGCAAAGCTAGAAGCTCCTGTAAAGGGCAGAGTAGGCAACGTGTTATGCTTTGAGGGCCACAGAAGTCTCTGCATATATTTCTTTTGTGAAAACTTCAACGTGTAAAAATCCCTGGCCAAGGCTCGGTCGGGGATCATGGTTTGCAGACCCTTAACAGCAGCTTAGCTGAAAGCTGGTCTCCCATGCGGTGAGCAGGAGCCTACCTCATTGCTTCAGCCAGGAAGATGCTGCCCTGATGCTGGAATTTACTTCAAACAAACTTGAAAGCTCTGGCACCGCTGCTCATTTCCATACTGTTGCAGGCTATCTAAAATACGGAGGATGCCGTGGCGTTTTGATTTTGTTACTCCTCTTGAACGGCTCTGAGATGGCTCATCGCGAGTTAGACATTTGCAGAAATGATCAAGCAGAGCTGCAGTCATCTTGCAGATAAAGTGAAGTTTTTTCTGAAAACTCGTTACAGGCTTAAATTTCTGATCCCATTCCATCCACTGATCTTGTATGATTGGTTTCTTTTTGTACCCATTTGGGTCTATGAAGCGTCTCCCCATCGTGGTAGAAATTTAGCTCTGATTTTGTGCATGAGTCGGTATCCTCACTCCTCATCTGCGAGGAGAAAGTGCTGCAGGTCCTGTGTGGTTTCCATCCCCTCCCTGCACGCGGATGGATTGGGAGGTATTTGTGGTGTGTGAACTTGCTACCCCCAGAGCCTTCTGCTTCATTCCCTGGACCGCTTTCCTCCCTCCTCCCTCCTGACTCACTCCCCTGGACCACACTTCTCCCTCCTGGTTCACTCCTTGGGCCGAACTCCACCCTCCTCCCTCCTGGTTCACTGCCCTGGGCCCCCACGCCTCCCTCCTTGTTCACTCCCCTGAGCCCCCACGCCTCCCTCATAGTTCACTCCCCAGGGCCCCCACTCCTCCCTACTCTCCTGGGCCACATTCCTCCCTCCTGGTTCACTCCCCTGGGTCCCCAATCCTCCCTCTTGGGGGCTTGGTAGTTTCTGATGTGCTTGTGCCAGCACGATAAGGCTGAGTGGCAGCTCCAGGGCTGCGGCTGCTCACGCAGCTGTGGCATGAGTGCAGAGAACTGCGGGGATGCAGCTGCCCTTGCTGTGATGCTTCAAGTGTCATAGTCGATATGGGAAACTGGGTGGGACGTGGATGTCCCAGGAAGGGACAGGAGCCTCCCCTCAGCCTCTGTCAAACAGTTCTCAGCCAGGCGTGGTGGCTCACGCCTGTAATCCCAGCACTTTGGGAGGCCGGGGCGGGCAGATCCCCTGAGGTCAGGAGTTGGAGACCAGCTTGGCCAATGTGGTAATTTTTGACGCATTAAGGATTAAGGAAAATGACTCACACTAGTTTGCCTTGCTTTTTAATTGATAATTGGTGTACCCCAGTAGTCTGAACTTGTTAAGCAACCATTCTTACCGAAAGACTAATGTTTAAAAGTCTCTTCCTCTGGACACGTCTTTGGCTGCTGTAATCAAATGCAATGTAATCAGCACTGGTTAATGGCTTTCCTTGCTTGGCTAACAATTGCTCCTCAAAAACTTTGATTTCTTGTTATTTCCATTTATAATTATGTTTTAAGCCTTCTAAATTTTCTAGCTTTCCTGCGAGTTGGGAATAACTGTGATGGGTGCTTAGTTTGGGATGTTGACGTACACTCTATGCCCAGCTACTATTCCATTGTGTGAACACTGATTTCTCACTTTCTCATGAACACTGATTTCACCTAGTTTGGTAAATTCTATTAATTTTAAGGAAGGGGGTGGAATGCAACTGCTGTTAGGAGGCTTTTCTAAGGATCGAGGAAATGTTGCCATGATTATTACCATTACAGAAGGAACATAAAAATGCGTGCTGCCTTCAGTCATGATGAATATGTAAGTCCGCATCTGTGACTGCAGAAAACGGCAGCCCCAAATCCTAAAATCGTGTGGATGCACCAAGCCCATCTGCAGGGCACTGTGGAGCAGCCTGCATTAGCCGAAGTTAGCCCACAAGCCCTGAGGGATGGTGTCTGAGTTATGATAAGGCTCTGACTTGGGATTAAACAGGCCTCCAAATAGTGTGATATTCTAAACAAAAACATGATACTGCCCAGGGAGCCCAGTGGGCACCTGTAGGCAGTGTAGGTGAGAAAAGGTTCCAAAGAAGATTCCTGCAGCTCAGCTAGGAGGATTCTGTAAGGCAGTAGACACATCAATGTTCACATAGGAGTGTTGAGCTATATTCATTCCTTTTAAGCAGCCAGGCTTGTGTGTGTTTTTAGGGGCACTCACATGGCGCCCTTTCCACCCTCACTGCTGGTTGTGCCTGTTTGATGTTGCGGACTTCTGTGTTAAGTGTGTCCACTCTCCAAATGTATCTCTGTCTCTAGAATATTTTAGAGTAAACCATTTATTGTTTAAACGCTTGTTTTTAGTGAGGAAGAAATCTTTAAAATGGGCCATACAGACCCTGCTATAAATGTTGAACAATGGCACGTGTAATGTTTAACACGTAGTGTTTAAAGTAGAAGACAGTTTAATTTAGAAATCCTGTTGGAATGCCAACTTAAATTACGACCATCTGTACACATATGGAAAAGAATGAGAGTGAAGGTACAGAATTGGAATTTTGTCTATTTTGTAGAGATTCTGTAACGTATCAGGTACAAGTCTCACTTCATGATTTAAATGCATGAAGCTGAAATTAGAAAACTTGACAAAAACATGCCTTTGAATAGTGAGCCTTTATCCTCCTTGAAATAGTGACTCATTCACTAAAACGTCCACCTGCAACTTTGTCAAATACATTTGTTGCATTAGTCCTCAAGTGAGCTCAGTTTTCCAGACAGGCAGATTATTACTGTTTAAAGTTTGTCCTGATGATGTTGGTGAACAGGGAAAATCCTTTGACGTGGATCCTCTGTGTGTGTTACACATCAGACGCGGCCTGCCCAACCCTCTGCCTGTAACTGGGAACCTTGACTGTCAGGATCATTGTAGAGAACCTTGAGGAAAGCAAAACAAGCCTCTGGAGTAGCAAAAGATGTAGCTGATTTCATGCAATAAAACTTACACATTTTTCTTTAAAATGCTTCCCTCGGAACGTCAGCTTGCTGACTATCTTAGAATCGCTGTAGTCCGCTGACAGCAGTCGTGGGAACAGGTGCATGGCCTGGCTGATGCAGGAGGGTCTCAGAGTGGAGCCACACTCCTGACACTGAAGGAGGGGCTGGAGCCATCACGCTCGTGACTCGTGCAGATGGCCTTGGCTGACCTCCAGAAGAGAAAACGTCAGTATCCAAGGAGGAAAAAGTCTATTAATTTCATGAGTGTTTGCCTTCGCAATGGCTAATACCCTGAGTTTGTGGCACCTGCTGTCTCTGGAATGAGGAGTCTTCCCTTCCTGGCAGACAAGCTCTAGATGGGAACAGGAGCTGTGATTGCTGGATTGAAGAGATTTCCTTCTTGGGGAGGTGGCCTTCGAGCCTGACATGAAGGAAGCTGTGACTGGCGGGAAAGGGCCTTGGAGACAGTGTATTTACCAGGAGGGTCGGTGACTGAGAACCATCCTGTTCCGAGTGTTGCCATTCTGGTTCTAGAGTAAACTTGGGGAGAGACAACAGCCAAAAGCCCCGAGGAATATTCTGTGATGTTGATCACGTCTGGTAGATTTGTTGCTGAGACTCTGAAATGAGAAGCCCGGGAGGTGCAGGTCTATCAGGCCGTGGGACGTGAGACAGCTGCTGCTTCAGGGGTTGGAGTCCCCGTGCCAGAGGCTCAGTCCTGCAGAGACTTCTGCACAGTGGGCAACTGATGCCTCCGGTTGATTGTGAGTCCCCCAGATGAATACCCATGAAAGGTACCGTGTCAGCAAAGAGTCAAACTCTGTGAAGCATTTGGAGATTTATTCTGAGCCAAATGAGTTACCATGGCCCTTGATACTGCCCTCAGGAGATCCTAAGAACGTATTCCCGAGGTGGTCAGAGCCCAGCCTGGTTTTATAGCTTTTAGGGAGGCATAAGACAATCAATCAAATAAATGTAAGATGTACATGGGTTTGGTCTGGAAAGGTGGGACAACTGGAAGCAGGGGTGTCCAGGTCATAGGTAGATTCGAAAATTTCCTGATTGACAGTTGGTTAAGAGAGTTGTCAGATAAGGGGTTGTGGAGACCAAGGCTTTGTCATGTGGAGGAAATCCTCCAGGTAGCTTTGGAGAGACTAGATTGTAAATGTTTCCCATCAGACTAAGCGTCTAAGTTCTGTCTAATTCCAGAAGGGAGGTGGGGTGATGAGGCAAGTCCGACCCCCCAGCGATCATGGCCTGGACTAGTTTTTCAGATTACCTTTGGAATGCCCTTGTCAAAAGCAGGGGCTGTTCAGATGGCCAAAGGGGCTTCGAATTCTAATGTTTTTAAAACCAGAAAGTGATTGTGTTTTTTTCTGTGGATGACAGCCAGTGTAGTAATTAATATTTTATTAGCAGATTAATTTGGAAGTCAATGTGTTTTCAAGTATGTTAATTATTAAGTCATCAACAAACAGAGAAGGGCTTACTTTGAAACCAGCCTGAGACTCAAGAGGCTCATCAAAGAAAACGTTGGACTTGGGAGAACTGATTCACGTGTTTACTGTGCCAAGTTTCAGGCATTATGAGAAGTCTGTGCTGATACATTGTGACTTGAGAACTTAAATCTTGATGGACTCTTAAGAGTGAGGCTTTTTTTTTCTTTTCTTTGTAAATGGTCAGTGTTTCTGTCTCCTGTGTTTTGTCTTCCAGCCGCTGAGCACTTTAGCTTTGTGTTCACGTGGCCTTGTTCTCCGAACCACCTGCTTTGTGGCTCCTCTGTCCTGCCCACCTTGATCGCGTCTTCCCTGCCCCGTGGGTTTTATCCCGAGGACTGTTCTCCGCTGTGGGGAGGGGAGGATCAGTGGACACTGGCTTTACCGCCTCATTTTCTGTGTAGCTCCCAGTTTCTCAAAATCTTAATTGTCTTGGATTCCCTGTGAAACTGGGAGTCAGGCCTTGGGCGCAGTGCTGGGTGGCCTTGGGCGCAGTACTGGGGCAGGAGGGAGAGATGAGAACAGGAAGGATGGGTTTGTCAGGGGAAGGAACCCCTTGCCAAATTCCTGTGTCTGTTTTAGGTTAAAGATGAATGGCCGGATGGTGGATGTCTCACCTGCTGTGGCTGGACCTCGCTGTGCTGAACCCTGAGCAGGGGCCCCAGCAGCTGCCTCCTGCCAGGCCGGGGCCACAGGGCTGGGCTTCTGCCTCTGGGAGGGCTCGTGCCAAGGTGCAAGGGTCTGCACCGCTCGTGTGTGACCTGAGGGGCATGTGGGAAGCTTTTCTGTGCTCCTCACCTGGGAGAAGTTGAGCTCATCTGGGCTAGAGCCTCTGGGGAGGTAGGAAGGCAGAGGCCTGGAATTCCTGCTTTCCCCAGACAGCAAGAAAGCTCAGCGTTGCACCTGCTCTGAGATGCCCTCAGCAGCCATATATAGTTGATTTTAACATGACGGAAGGTGCCAATTAACCCGGCTCTGTGGAGAGCTTTGAGGAGTCCAGGCCCTGGGCCCCGGGCTTTTTAATATGTTCCTTCCTGAACAAAAAACAACAAAAGATCCCTGTGGCTGATGTCGACTGCGTGGGGTAGGACATGCCGAGCTTGGGTGGGGCTTGCCCCTGAGTTTCCTTGGTGCTCCTCCCAGCCCCCACGGACACCAGCCTCTCCAGGCCGAGGCTTGTCCTGTTTAGACCCTCGTTGGTGGGGTCTGTGGTCCTGGATCGAGGGCCCAAGCACTTCTTTCATATTATTATAAATGATTCACCAGAGATGCACGGCTGTGCCCAAACATCTCACGAGCATGAGATACAGCCAGTGTCGCCGCCGCAAGCTCATAATTCTAGTGGAAAGAGGAAATTTTACTTTTAATGTGCTCGTGTGACTCAGATGCAAATATTCAATTCCCATTAAACTTTCAAGACCTTGAGATCCTCTGAGATTCCTTGGAAAGCCGTTCCTTGGCCCCACGACTAACTCTCCTGTGGAAGGAGGCTGGGGTGGTCCGCGGGGTCTGGGATCCTGCTGCGTTCTCCAGGATTCCTTAGGTTTCATCATTAGTCCCAGCTCTTCAGCAGGTGGAGCTGATTGACTCTGACATTTCCATTATATTGTTCTTGTGTTGCCTCAGTTAACTTAGAATAACCAGTATTTACCAGAAATAATTGATGGCGAGATGGGAATTATTGGTGATTCCCTGACATAGGCAGCCTGTATAGATAAGCGTGTTACACGGTGTCTAATTTCTGAGATGTTGGTCCACACCTTCTCAGGAACACACTTTCAGGGGTAGATTCCTGTGCAGGAGAAGCTGCTTTTCCCCGAGACGCGGTGGCGGCTCCTGCACTGGCATGGCAGGGTGGCTGTGTGACTGGGCAGGGCTGGACATGCTCCTGCGCTGGGCGCCCACCTCCGCCCTACATCTGTGTCGAGGGTGCCTGCCTTTGTTCCCCCAGGTCGAACTCATAGAATTGTATACCTTCCTGACACATTCCTGCATAGAGATGATTAGATCTGGGGGCTGAATCTCAATCTGACATGCATGTAGGTAAATTATTGACGTGAATGACTTGGGTCCTCCACCTTCAGGGTCAGGAGGCACGAGGTGGGTTTGGAGACAGCTGCCTGGCCTCAGGAAGTTTCTCTCAGAGCCTGTTTCTTTCTCTAGCAAAGTAAATGATGCCTACCTCACCGGGCTTAACACACGCTCAGTACTCAGATGCTGTCTGATCTTTGTTATAGTTAGTATTTGGGGAACAGCGTGGCTGGTAAGAAAATGTGTTATCTTTACAATTTATACAATGTCATACAAGGCAAGCGTGAAACCGGGACACTACCTTAATCTGAAGATGCTGGTGCTTAGTCTTCTCCTCAAGCATTTTGTTGTCATTCTGGCGTGTGTCAGCCAAGTCATATGACGGTACCGCGTGCGTGATGCCAGCTCAGTTACCTTGGAATGGGGAACCTGAGGCTGCCAGGGAGCATCCCTCCTGCCTCCAGTCCTCGGGGGTTTCTCTCTCTCTCTCCTTTCCTCTGTCCCTCCCTGTCCCCCAATCCTCCTCACCACTCCTGCTCCCCTCCCTACCCTCCTCACTTACTCTACAACAGAGGTCTAGACTTTGACAAATCCCAGCTGGGCCTATTTATCGCTTGGCTGGGAAAGCAGAGGGAAAGGGGCCCAGTTACTACAAAAATAGAGAATTGAAATAGAATGTGAGCTACTTTTGCGTCTTGTTTTTTATTTTAATCTGAATATAAAAGGCAAGTGTCAAACAAAATCGGTGCTAACTGCGCCACTCAGCTCCGAGTCTGCTTTGTCGGGGCTCCGTGGGTTCCCACGCCGTGGCCTTCTCCATGAGCGTCTGGACACGCCGTGGCTGTGAAAGGAGCATTCAGTTATGGTCCTTTGAATGTTCCAGAGTCATGTTTAATAAAAATCTTCACGTTTACCCACAGCCAAGTTTTGATTTAATAACAGGTACTGCAGGTCTCTGGGTGGGGCTGAGCCTCTGTTTTAGAAGCAGCTGCACCATCTGAGGGGCAGGTCCGTATGGGCTGGCAGGCGGCCTGGTCCTTGGAGCACAGGGTGGACCTGACTCAGTCCTGGCAGTGGGGGGCCTTGCAGTTCTAGGATGTAGTGATGCAACCTGTGGCATAAATAAAAAGCCTCATGTGCCCCCATGAGAAGCTGGGGCTTCCCCCTCAGTACTGTGGTGTGCTGTGTTTGTGATCGTGCAGATGTAAAAGGGTGAGGGAGATGTCTAAAAACCAGGCTCCCAAAGACAGCCCTTCATGTCTGGTGCTTTCATGTGTATATGCACACGTGTTTGACGCGTGTACACCTTCACACGTTCACCTCTTTCATGCGTGTACACCTGTTCCTGTGTTCATACACCTGTTTCGCGCATGCGCCTGTTTCTCCTGTGTATGTGCCTGCGCGTTCACCCTGTATTGCGTCATACGTTGTATTTTACATATTGGGTATTTTCAGTTTGTATCGTGAGCTTGTAACGACGTCGTGAAGAAAAGAGGGGGCCCTGGCAGCCTTTGGCTCTGAGAAACGTGATGTCACGGGAACAGATGAGACAGCCCGGGTGAGGCCGGCAGAGGCCATCGTGGCCTTGGGAGTCCGTGCACATCCACTGTCTGTCGCTGTGTGACAAGTGACCCCAAAACCTAGGGGCTTAAGGCAACATACACGTACGACTGTGCAGCTTTTTCAGGTTGGAAATTCAGGGCAGCCCTGCTGAGCGGCTCTGGCCCAGTCCCCCGGGTCACTGTGAAGATGCTGTCCAGGGCTGCAGCCATCTGTAGGCTCAGCTGGGCTGGAAGTTCTGCTCCAGGATGCCGTGCTGACGTGTCTGCGGGCAGAGGCCTGGTCGTCCACACCTGGCCACTCCCCGGGGCTGCCAAGTGCATTCCTGCCCAGGGCCGCTCCTTTCCCCAGAGACGTAGCAGTGCTGGTCTTTATGCCCAGCGTCAAGGTGGCCGGGTCAGGAGCAAAGACTTGTTTCCCCTACTCGGCGGCTACTCCTGCAGGGCTGGGAGACAGTGGAGCTCGCGCAGGAAGGTGTTCGCTGAAGACCGTGCTCTGTGACTTGACGGGTGTTCCTCCCAGGAGAGTGAAATGGAGACTGGACGCCGGAAGCAGCATCCTGCGTGACCCCATGTGTAGTGGGGTCACAGCAGAGCTAAGTCCTTCCTTTACAGATACTTTTCAGAGTCTACCCGCCTTTAGATTCTCTGATTAACGTGTCTGAGGAGGGTCCCAGGAGTCTGCCACCTGCCAGGCCAAGGAGGTTCCCTGCATGTGGCTCTCCCCTGACACCTTGAGAAACGTGACTCGAGAGAATCACCGAAGTTTCCTAAATGAGTCACCTGCTTTCTCTTCTCTTTGCTTTCATGCCCCCCCAGGGTAGGTCAGTCCTGTCCGCCACAGCGATACCGGCATGCTGGAGTTCCAAGGAGATTGGGGGTGTGTGTGGTCCCCCAGGGAGATTCGGTGACTGAGGATGCTGTCATAGCAGCCAACATGTCCTTATTGTTTTCACTTTTAATGAAGTTCAGTTACTAGGTTTTCTGAGGCACAATGATGTCCTTGTGAAAAATTGGTGATCAGGGAAGCAAGCAAGTGTGGGAAAATGATCCTGCCCTTAAATCTAAAAAACGATGAAACAGCAAAGAGCCCTGAAGAGCCCATGAACCTCCTCATGGGGCGGTGAGGAGACACCTCAGTAATGGCTTAAAAAAAAAGTGATAATACTGAAGAAAAGGTAAACTAAATTTTGGGTCTCCTATGGGTAAAGAGATTGTGGTTTACATTTTGGAGGTATGCGTTTATATACTTATTTATTTTTCTTTGTTGGATTTAGAATTAGTTGAAATAATTGTGTTTTTTTAATTAAAAAAATTGGGGTATACGAAGTCTAATCCCTTTGTGACATTTCTGTACTGTGAGACTCCACATACAAAAGTGAAACCCAGACTGTCTGTCTCTAATGAACCAGAGAGAGGTGGTCATCTCCTGCAGGCCGGTCTGGTCTCCAGGCATCTGGCCATCCTCCCAGTCTTGGGCACACCTGCATCACTGGTGCTTCCTGCCAGACTGTGACTCTGCCCAGGTTTCAGGAGCACCCGGAACTGTTTTCCTAGGGGCTCCTGCTTTGTCCTGGCTCCTGGAAGCACAGGCTTTTGACGAAGGACTCTCCCCACTGCCAGGTAAATTGGTGATTGCCCCATAGTCTGTATTTATCACATGGGGCACAGAGAGTCTGGGCGTGCTGTCCTGGCCCTGGAGCCAGCTCTAGGACTGCCCGGCGGCATTGCCTCCACCCCTCATCTGGGAACAGGGCGGTGGGGAGGAGAAGGGAAGCAGGGTCTTGACCCTTCTGCGTCTCGAGAACACGAGAACACATCGTCTCATTGCCTCACACCATTCACAGCCCAAGCTTGTGTGAAGTATTATTTTATAACCTCCCCTGACAATGATGTATTTTATATAAGCAGCACATAAAGTGGTAATTTAATACCCTATCGAGCAGGATTAAACAATAAGGAGCAGATATCACTGTAGAAAAGTTACTTTATCCGGGAAACATTTATCTACTGCAGGTGGATGTGAATCATGGCTTCCTCCTCGGTGGCTCCTGATGAGCCTGTGAAATTCTGTCCTGTTCACCACTGTTAGTTATAAGCTACACCTTTCCTTCTATGATGTTAGTTACAAGCTCTACCTTTCCTTCTATGATGTTTATTTCTTGCCTGATCAGCACTGTTAGTTACAAGCTATACCTTTTCTTCTGTGATGTATATTTCTTGAAGGCATGGACTAAATCCTAATTCCACAGTATTCGATGCACATACTCAAGAGATACTTGTTTGAATGAATGGATTAATAGAAAATAGAAGTGGTGACTTCACTTTATTTCATTATGTCAAACTTTGTCTACACGGAAAATTATATGGTCCTTTGGAAAAACAGGGCCTCTGTGCAGGGTTGTTAGAGATTGTGAGAATGCCGCAAATGGCTCTGTGGCTCTAGGCTCACAAAGGGCTTGAGGGACTTGGTGGCGCACCTGTGTTGAAAACTGAGTTCTGCAAATCCATTCGAGTGACCTGCCAGCACACACAATCCTACTTCCCAGTTGATTTCTGCACAGAGGCTTCTCCTGAATGCCCCAGGTGAACGTGGGTTCAGCCAGCACTGCTGGGCTTCCACAGCAAGCCAGGGTGCTGCAGGGACGAGAGAGAAGAGGGGCAGGACCAGGATCTTCCTGGGCCCCAGTGCCCGTGTGGGGACGCTGCCTGGCCTGGCTTTTCTGGGGGAGGTCAGGGAAATGATGGCATGGAGGGACTGTTGGTATGAGTCGCTTGCTCAAACATAGATCCCAGGTCTGTGTGGGAGGCAAATAGAAATTTATGTGGGTATCATCAGTAACATAGCAAACATGGGCTTCTTCACTAGGGTGGCTGACCCTCTTGCTCATCTGCTGAGCAAAGGCCCGGCCCGGCCCGGCCTGGCCTGGCCTTCTATGCCTCCACAGTGAGCTTTTCTCAACCTCTGTCCACTCCATGGAGATAGCCGGAGCCAGGGCAGATATGGGGTGTTTTCCACTTTTTATTTATTTTTTCTTTTTTGAGATGGAGTCTTGCTCTGTCGCCCAGGCTGGAGTGCAGTGGTGTGATCTCGGCTCAGTGCAAGCTCCACCTCCCAGGTTCACGCCATTCTCCTGCCTCAGTCTCTCGAGTAGCTGGGGCCACAGGTGTCCGCCAACACACCAGGCTTATTTTTTGCGTTTTTAGTAGAGTCAGGGCTTCACCGTGTTAGCCAGGATGGTCTCAATCTCCTGACCTCGTGATCCACCAGCCTCGGCCTCCCAAAGTGCTGGGATTACAGGCGTGAGCCACTGCACCCGGCCAGGTATTTGTCAGTTTTTGAAAGCTACATTTAAAGAATGAAATAGACCGAACAGAATTACTTCCTTTTGAATATTTAATACTCAGTCTACCAGAACACTTAAATATAGTTAATGTATTCAAATAATAAGAAAGAACTTTCCCTCTGTTCCAAAGAAAAAGTATAAACAACCTTTTACTTGTCAGGGATTTCACTATGTTTCTAAAAAGCCAGCAAGCACTTTTCCTGAAATAGACCCATCTCTTCCTCTGCATAGACCCTATGAACATTTTAGCTACATTTCTGCTGTATCTTAATGTGATAGATTGTAGAAAATTCCTTGCTACTGGAACTTCACGATGCTTTCCTTTGAAACATCAAATAGAAAGTATGGATAGTAAATCTCAGACTAGTTGCAATTATCAGTCTTGGTAGAGCTGCCACCCACAGCCTCTGTCAATTACAACAGAGTGTGTCTCCCCAGCAACCCGGATTAGATTGCGGACCAAGCCAGGCTCACCCAGGATTCAGTGCAACGTCTTTCAAAGCTGTAGTCACTGCCCCTGGAGGAGACTTGAGAAGTCCTCCCTTTGATGCCTGTGCAGGGCTGTTCTCAGATCACAGCAGCTGCAGCAGCATCTCAGAGGATGCCAGCAGGGGTGTCCTGGGTATTGACATCACGGTAGGGGCCTGCAGTGTCTGAATGAAATGGGCCGTGAAAGTGAGCACCCTAGAGGAGTCCACAGCCACGTTTCAAAGGTGCAGTGGCCCGAGGTGAACCCCAGAGCACTGAGGAGCCTGGAGTTGACCTGTCACGACTTCATTGAGAGAGCTGACGGAATTCCGTACCTGTGCGGGCAAAATATGGCTGTTTGCGCTTGGCCCCTTCTCAGTCCAGGGCTAGGGAGGTTGTCTGCACAGCTAGTGGGAGCTTAACTTTGTGCACACTCGGGGTTGGGTCCCACTCCTTTCTGTGATCCCAGGGAAGATAGACATGCCGAGCTCTCCTGGAAGAGGGCCCTGACGAGTGGAAGCTGAGCTTCAAGATGGTCGGCCTTGTGGTGTGCGTGGCGGGTTCGGAGTCGGTGTGTGCTGAGTGGGGGCCCGGCTGCTGCTGTCGCTATTGGGCTCAGCAGACGCTGCGGGGGACGTGGCTCCTGTTGTACGTGGTGGTTTTCTCCTCACAGGAGTGGGTTTCCCTGCTGTGAAGGTGTCGGGGCTGTGACAGGCAGCCTGGCAGGAGGAAGACGCTCGTGGGGTTGTGCCCCGAAGCCCCCTTCCTCTTGAGGAGCATGAAGGGGGTTTGGGACCCTGCTTCTGGCTGCGCTCCCTTGCTAGGTTCTTGGCCTCCGGGGCCAGGAGAAGCTGAGTACAGGCCTGAAACCTGGACCCCTTCCACAGCCTCCGTGGCGTTTGTGGTGTTATGCGGGGCGAGGCCCTTGGAACTCCAAGCCCTACGCTGGCATGCCCGCCCACTGGGGCGTCTTGGGCATCTGCTGTGTGCTTGGCTCCGTGGTGGGGTGGGCGGTAGCAAGGGCTGTGGGGTAGAGTGGACACGGTACGCGGATGATGAGAAGCGTCAGGGAGGCAGTGAGAGCACAGCTGAGACCTGCAAGGAGGGGACTGGCTGTGGGTGTTGGGGCTCAGGGAGCTGCCTCTACCCAGAGCCACAGTGGCCAGTGAGGGCAGAGCAGGGGACCGAGGCCCAGGGAAGCCGTGTGTATGGTTCGCATCAGGTGTGCGGGTCTGCCGGGCTGTGCGGCCCTTCTCAGTCCTGGCTGGGCCTGGGGTCCCAGAGGGAACGGAGGGTCTTTGCATCTCCCTCCTCTTGCTTCCCTGCTGCTTCCTGGTCAAGGGATGCTTCTTTATTGCAACTCTGGCAGTTATTCTGCATATTAAGAGGAGTTTCACAAAATCGTAGGGGGGGAGGCGGACTAGGGATTCATTTTTTTTTCTCCCCCTGATTTTACACGGAGCCTTCTACTACCCCTTAGTGTGGAGGCAGAGTGCAGATGCTCTACAGTTATCTATCCAGGAAGAGAAGAGCTGATGGGAAGTCACAGATCTGATCATTGCAATAGCACTGACATTTTTAAGTGGGAGAATGCTGATGTCTATAATAATCAGAGTAAAACTTCAGTAGCTTCAACATAAAGATTCTGAGATGATCTTAGAGCCATTTCATCCCTAGATCCTTCTGCAGTGTGGAGTGTGACATCTCTACCAGCCTCTGGTCAGTGGCCGCCTGTGGGTAACTGAATGCTTGAAGTGTAAATGAGAACTTCTAATTTTATTTAATTTTAGTCAAATTTAAATAGCTATATGGCCCGGGCACCGTGGCTCATGCGTGTATTCCCAGCAGTTTGGGAGGTCGAGGCGGGTGGATCATGTGAGGTCAGGTGTTCAAGACCAGCCTGGCCAACAAGGTGAAATCCCATCTGTACTTAAAAATACAAATAAAATAGTCTGGCGCGGTGACAGGCGCCTATAATTCCAGCTACTCGGGAGGCCGAGGCAGAAGAATCACTTGAACTCGAGAGGCAGAGTTTGCAGCAAGCCGAGATCGAGCCACTGCACTCCAGCCTGGGTGACAGAGGGAGACTCTGTCTTAAGAAAAAAAAAAGATTTTAAAAAACCCTACATGCCCCTAGTTGCCTCTGTAGGAGACGGCATGGTTCCAGAAGGTAGACTTTGTGCTGAGGACTCTGCAGCGTCAGGCTGGAGACAGTCTCCCTTCCTAGCAGCGTGGGCCGCTGGGCTGCTCTTCTACCAGAAGGGATGGTGGCGTCTCTGGGAGGTATCTGTAGACTCAGATCTGTGTGGATTAGTGACTTGTGTTACTCACAGATACTTAATTTTATGGGTAAATGAATACCTGGACTGGCTGCAACTTCAGGGCGAGATTCGGGAGTAGGGAGTGAAAAGTGACGACGGAACCCTGGGCTTGTCCTGCTGCCCCCAGGACCCGGTCGGGGTGCCTTCTCGTCTGAAGTCCCAGCACGTGGTCAGGGTACCCCTTGCCTCTGAAGCCCCCAGGAAGTGATCGGGGCACCAATCCCCTCTGAAGCCCCAGCACCTGGTCGGGGCACCCCTCCCTTCTGAATCCCCCAGTACCTGGTCGGGGCGCCCCTCCCTTCTTAAGCCCCCAGACCCTCCTGGCCTGCGGTGCTGCTTCTCCAAATGCTGTCCTTGGCTGTTTTCCAGGAGTCACCTGCACCAGAGCAGGCTGCGTGTGTCATTTCTTGTCGGATCTGGGGTGTCAGTGAAGCTCATTTATCTTGTCTTCCTCCTCATGTGCCGTATCTCACCTGTTGACTGTCTGAGTTTGTGTGAGTGCGTGTTGTGCGTTCTCAGGCTGTACTCGGTGCTTAGGTGACAAGAACGTCTTAGAGCAACGGACTGTCTGCTCCAAAGGACGCTGGGCATGAATCGAGACACAGTTTACTTGTGGGGTTTAAATTTCCTGGGTGTTGGAGGCAATTAAGGGGAAACAAGGTCTAAAAAAGCCCCTGCAGATGAGGAAGGCAATAATGAAAAAAATTACTCTATACACACTTAGCAGTTGATTTAATTTGTAGGTGAATTTTGCATTTCGGGAACTACTAAAGGTACTGTTTGTAGGGATTCCTTGATGAGCTTCTTGTTTTCTGTCTAGAAAGTAAAGTGGATCGGTTTTGCCTTTAATGCTGACTGACTAGAATCTACTTCCTTTTCCCCCCATTCACGTTAGGGTGGGGATTGGACTGGAAGAGCTGTAGGATCTCTTTATTTCTGATCTTAAATGAATTTTTTCTTCAATGCCCTGTTCTTTGGTTTGGGAAATGTGCTCAATTTGTACCGTGCTTTAAATGTACACAAGGGTCGAAATTGCTACTTTTCTTTAAAGTTAGATATAACATCTTAAGTAAAATGTCATCTATAAATCAGGCACAGTCTGGGGCCTGGAGACCCCTCTTGTCGCTTCCTTCCAGCTGTGTCTTCTTCCCTGGCCACATTGCCCTGGCCACATCTCCTCCCCACACCACGCCGTGTCATCCGCCCACCACCTCACCTCTGGTCACAACACCTCCCTCCCGGCCACATCACCTGTGGCCTCACTGCCTGCCTCCCTCCTTCCTGGTGGCCTCCGTGGCTCCCACTGTCTGCCCTCCCGAGGGTCTGTTCAAGGCTCCTTCCCCGTTTTCCACTCCTGAGTGGGTCTCGGGGCCTAGATGTTTCACAGGATGCAAGTTTCTTCCCTTCCAGCCGTGGGTCTCTGAGCGACAACTCCAGAGAGGGCACTAAGCTCTCCTTACCTACCTGGGGGGCCCTGAGCCCTGACCACCGACCACCAGGGCTTTTCTGCAGTGTGTGGGGCAGACTCATGCATGAATTGGACTAAAAAGATGCTTCCAGGAATCCTTGTTTTAAGTGCACTGGAGCAGAGATGGGGAGAGGGGACCACCTGGTTTGCTCAGAATTTGGTCCTGATCACAGCCAATGAGGCAACATAAGCACCTCCTAAATGAAGCGTTCCACAGACTGATTTTACACATGACAGCAAGGCTTCACACAATGAGTGAGTTTGAGCTGCATTTGAAGGAAGAACAGGTCCCTGTAGGTGGAAATGAAAGGTAAGCGTGACCCAAGCCATCAGCAGCAGCGGGGGTGGGGTGGTGCAGACTCCCCATGGATGGTGGGCATGGCTGAAATGCAGGAGAGGGCAGCGGTGCGAAGGAACAGCAGGGCGGCAGTAAAATTCCCCTGCAGAGAGGGGACGTGACTGAGATATTATCACATGTATACAACTGAGAGATGATTTGAGGAGGATTTCTGGGAGCCTGTGGGAAGAGCACGTGGTCATCATCAGTTCTCGGGATCTCTTTTTATGAAGTGAAAATAGTCTTGCCTCTGCCTATCTTGTGAGCTGTTGTGACGATCAAATCGGATAATCTTCAGCGAGCCTTGTAAATGCTAAAGGTTATGACAGACTGTTCCAGCCCCCTTGTCTCTACCCTCCTTTCCTCCTGGGTAACGTGAACCCTGCTGGGTACCTCACTATCTGCCTGGTTTCCTCCTCCATAACGTGAGCCTTGAGTACTTGCTGGGTACCTCGCTGTGCACCTTCCTTAGTAACGTGAGCCCTGAGTATTTGCTGGGTACCTCGCTACCTGCCGTACAGCTGGCTGTAGAATTGTCAAACGCACTTGGCTGGCACATAAGCAGAAGTGCTCGCTGGGCCTTGGGAGGGCTTTGTGACATGTGGGTGCCTTCTGTTCCCTGTTAGGCTGGAGCTGCAGGAGCCCCCCTAGACCAGATAGAGGACCAAGGCTGTGGCCTCGGGGTGGGGGCTGGGGGAGCTCCCTGGGTTTATTGTGTGGGTGAGAGCAAACTTCAGTCCCGCTGTGGCATTGGGATTCAGGGTTCCTTCTGGAATGTTCTGAGTGAGAAACAGGAAGTGCGCACAGGTGCGTCTTCTGCGGATTTTATGGTTATCTCTTGGGAGAGCACTGGTGCCTCTGAACTATGAACCTGCAGAACCACTTGTTCCACTAACGGCCGCCTTTATATAAAGAATGACTTACAAAAGATGCCACTTCAGATGGAGGTATTTGCAGGTGTGGCCTGAAAAATGAACAAAATGACTTTCATCTCAAGGAAAGTACCTTACATTTTTTCCCAATGATAGACATTTGAGCTTTCCAGCGAATATTAAAACATAAAAATCTTGTGTCCACCACTTTCTCATGTGATCAATGGTGATACTGATGTGGGGGTTTTTTTTTTTTTTTTTTTTTTGGACATATAATGAAATGTGGAAGCCGCTCATAACTCTGAACCAGTATTTTCTAACCAATGTGTGATTACAAAATCGTGTGCTGGTAAAAGCCATTCAAGTGCAAGACGGACCAGTCGACTTAGAAGGAATTGGGGCAGAAAGGCCCGTCGACCAGAGCACAGACTCTGTGTTGCAGACAGCCTGTACGGAAGTGCCACTTGTTACATTTGGCAGCAGAGAATACCTAAAATGATCTGAAAACACAATGAAAATACTGCTTCCTAATTGTATATCAGTATGGGGTCGGACTTTCTTCATAAACTTCAGCCATGGCTCTGCAGCCCACTGAACGCAGATGCAGGCATGAGAATCCTGCTGTCTGAGGTGCAGAGATGTTAGGTGTTTTCACAGTAGCACAAACTGTTGCCACGCTGCTGCTTATTTTGGAAAATGGTTTCTTCTTTAAGACTGTGTTAAGATGTAATGACTTTATCCTTGTAAAAGAAACTAAATTATGTTCTTTTTTTTTTTTTTTTTTTTTGAGACGGAGTCTTGCTCTGCCACGCAGGCCGGAGTGCGGTGGTGTGACCTCAGCTCACTTCAACCTCTGCCTCCTGAGTTCAAGCGATTCTCCTGCCTCAGCCTCCCTAGTAGCTGGTACTACAGGTGTTCAGCACCATGCCAGGCTAATTTTTGTATTTTAGTAGAGACGGTGTTTCACCATGTTGGCCAGGCTGGTCTCGAACTCCTGACCTCAAGTGATCCACCTGTCTCTGCCTCCCAAAGTGCTGGGATTACAGGCATGAGCAGCCACCACTCCCGGCCTGATGAGAAAACTTTTTTGTGCTCTTTAATAAAGTGCAAAGGGTTCCTGAGACCAAAAAGTTTGAAAACCACTGGCTTAAACCGACAAAATTGTCCATGATTCTTCAGTGTATCTTCTAATCTGTTGATGGAGAGAGGACAGCAAGGGTTGCTTTACTTTTTTCCTTTCACAACTCAATGGTGCTGGGACAACTGGGGTATCCACATAGAAAAGGATGGACTGGACCCTTCCTCACCCTACATGCAAAGCTCAACATGGTTCCAATGTAAGGAGCTGACTGAGACCCATTCTGTCAGTCTGCTGGGTACCATAACGGACACCACAGACCATGCGACTTAGACAATAGCATCTTATTTCCTTTTTTCTGGAGACTGGAAGCCTGGGATCAAGGTGAGGGCAGGGTTGGATTCTCTGGGGCCTCACCCCATGCTGTGTAGACAGCTTCTTCTCTGTGTCCTCACAGGTTTCTCTTACGTGTATGCAGCACTGAGGACTGTGTCTAAATTCTCTTAAAAGAACACCAGTCATACTGGATCAGGGCCTACTTTTAAGATCTTAGGGGACCTAAATTGCCAAGTTAAAGGCCCTGTATGTAAATACAGTGACATTTTGGGTTTCTGGGGTTGTGACTTTAACATGGAATCTTGGGGGAGGGGGACAGTTCAGCTCATAACACCTTTAGGGGAGAATCCTGGAGAAACTGTTAGGTTGGATTAGGCAATGTTTCCTTGGCTGAGACGTCTAGAGCTATAACAAGCAACTGAAGGGAAAAAGACGGTATCAAAATTAAAAATGTTCAATTCAGAGGATACTATTAAAGTAAAAAGACAACCCACAGAACAGGATACATTATCACGATAAGGACCTGATATCAAGAATATATTCAAAAACTCTTAATAAAAATCCAATTTAAAAATGGACAAAGGATTTGAATAGACATTCTCCAAAGAAAGACATACAAATGCCTTAAAAAGCACATGAGATGTTTAGCAGAATTCGTCATCTTAGAAATGGAAATCAAAACCACCGTGAAATAACACTTCACAACCACCGTGATGGGTGGGTAAAACCCCAGTATTGGACAGTGACATGTTGGTGAATTGGGGAAAACTGAAATCTTGATATATTGCTAGTGGGAGGGGAAGTAAAATGGTGCAGTTGATTTGGAAAAGTCTGACAGTTCCTCAGAAAAGCATGAAATCACCGTACGACCCAGCAATTTCACTCCTAGCCATATGCTCAAGAAAACTGAAAACATTTTTCCAAAAAGTATGTCATGCCTGAATCTTCACAGCAGCATTATTCATAGTAGTAGAAACAGTCCAGGTGTCTGTCAACCGGTCACTCACTGAGATTCCACTCACCTTAGACGTGAAAGATGTCAGCACCGAAGGTCACACCAAAGGTCATGCACTGTACGATTCTCCTCACAACAGGTGTCCAGAATGGGCAAATCCAGAGAAAAGGAAGTTGGCTGGTGATTGCCAGGGGCTGGTAGAAGGAAGGAGCCAGGTGCTGACTCTTAATGGGTTCAAGGTTTCTTTGGCCTGTGGTGAAAAAGTCCCGGAATTACATACTAGTGGTTGATGTGCAGCTTTTAGAATATGCTAAAAAGACTGAATTGTATTCTTTAATATTGGGGCTTTTGTGCTTTGTAAATTGCTTTTCAATTTAAAAAGGAATTCAAGAAGTTATTTGGTGTTGATATGATAGTATCCAAAACAAGTTACTATGTAACTCACGTCCCCAGAGTTAAACTTCATTTTCTGAGGATCTTGAAGTGTTTGAGGCTAGGAGACACAACGATCCTATACTGTATGTTACACCCCATCTTACTGATTTCTATCTCACATAACCATATTCAGGAAAAACCGACATGTAAATGTGAGCTGAATGCTATGCAGAGGCACATTCCTCTTACCCGGATGATCTTTAGTGGTACAGTAAGAGATGAGATCATAGCAACGTTAGTTTAGTTAGTTTTAATTTCCATGGCAACAGGAATTTGGCACATGGGATGAGTTAGATCTCCCTGCACAGCTCCTAACGGGGTTGCCCACTTCTGTGTGGTGTCTCTGTATATTCTCGCTGTGGAAATAAGTGATAGCACCTGCACAAACACTTGTCCGGAAGCGCACACGAAGATGGTGAAGGCAGAGGACAGGCGAGAGGGAAGCATGGCTCAGCCCTGGCAAAGAAGACCGTTATTCCAAACGCAAAATATTCAGGAACACAATCCTTGGGAAGACTGGTGATGTCTTTAGACCTCACCACTATCGGGTTGTATCTGTGCAGCCAGTTACCAGAGCCGCAGAACGGCGTGTGTTGGTATTGGTGTCATCACTCAACGATTCTGACTTTTCCTGGTGCTGAGGATGACTGCATGTGGCAGAAGCAAAGTGCTAATCTAGCACAGGTCATCATATCCAAGTTCTTTTCTATGAAGGCGGGCAGGGTTAGGAACCACCCCACCCCACCCCACTCCCCAATCCTATAAGAACTGGGATCTGATGATCTGTGCTGTCGAGAGAGGCAGGGTTAGAACACCTCGTTCCTCAATCCCATTGTTGAAAATAATAGTTGGATTGGGAGGGTTTTTACTCCTAAGGTTGAAGCCGTGCATTTCTGGAGCCTGGGCTGTCAGTCATGGTGGCTGGGGAATGCTGGGGCTGCGGTTGTCTGGCTGCCGATAGCCCTGCTGGTGGGTCCTCCCTCTTTGACACCGTTCATTTCTGAAGCTTGCTTTCCCCGGTGTTGGAAGTAGCAGCACTGGAGGAATGGCCGTCTTCCTACAGTGAAGCTCTGGCAGGAGAGGAGAAGATACGGAGCGTCTGTTCAAGGACGTGACGTTCTGGGCACTGCACCATGCGTTCTGCTTCTCAGCTGTGCCTCCTGGTTGATGTTACCATCACCTGGCATTTCCCAGGAGGTAACTCGCGAATGCCACACTGATGGAACAGTGCGGCTCGAGTCCAGGGCCGCTAGAGCACATCAACAAGGTCAAGCTGGACGCATGTGCTTGCTGACAGGAAAATGACAGGAAATGACATGTCAGTTCAGGAAAATGACAGGAAATGTCATGTCAGTTCAGGAAAATGACAGGAAATGTCATGTCAGTTCAGGAAAATGACAGGAAATGTGTTTGCTGACAGAAAAATGACAGGAAGATGACAGGAAAGAGGCCCATGAGGAGAGGAACCAGTAGATTCAAGGCAGTTAACCGAAGGAGCGAGCCATCACAGGCTGGGAGGACACCCCAGCCACAGTGGATGTCAGCGGTGGTGGCTGGACTCGGGGTCCGTGAATGTTGCATGATCGAACGTGTTTGGTACATTCTCAGCTCCTGCCCAGGTGCCTCCCAAGCATCAGGTGTTGTGGCTCCCCACACCCTTCCCATCTGTGTGTAGCATGACCACCACCTTCCTACCGTGTGTTTGTCCTATCACGGCTGCTGTGCCTAACGGACGCTTTGCTTTCCAGCTACTTTCCTATAACCAAAGCCCTTGAACGACTTTGCGTTTCAGAGACGACAGGGTATTAGTTTTTCATGATTGCTCTGAGGATTGCCGAAAGCAAATGTAACTTACAGGATGGAAGATATTGGAGACAGTAATTATAGATGACTTTTCTCAGTTTTTTGATTGTGGTAAAGTTACACAGCACTCTATTTTTAAGTGTATGGTTTTGTGGCATTAAGTGTGTTCACACTGTCGTGCTGCGATCACCGCCATCCATCTCCAGAACTTTCTGGTCTCCCCACGCTTGAAACTCGGTCTACCAAACACTAGCTCTCCTCCCGCCCCAGCTCTGGTAAGCACTACAGGTTGCTTACAAAATAAGCTTTTTCAGTAAGAGAAGGGGCAAGGAAAAGAGCTCTAAAGACTGTCTTGAGATTTGAGGAAGTGTTTTAGGTTTTGTTGTGTGGTTCCCGGTGTAAAGGAGCTATTGAAGACGTGGGAAGGCGAAGGTCTGTGATCTCAGGAAGTGCTGGGCTGGGCAGCTTTCCCACTGTGACGGGGGCACTTGCCCTCAAACCTGCCTGAGATAATCGCGTGAGGATGGTGCTGCATTGTGACAGCTCTGAACTTGGTCTCCTTGAACGTTGCCAGGTACATAAGCTTTGGCGGTTACCGTCTAGTGTCTGTGGGAGACCTAGAATTTGAACATTGTTGACTTTAGGACACACTCATTTTATAACACTCTACCTGTTCTCATCAATAGGAAATATGCTGTGTCCTTTTTTTTTTTTTTTTTGAGAGGGAGTCTCGCTCTGTCGCCCAGGCTGGGGTGCAGTGGCCGGATCTCAGCTCACTGCAAGCTCCACCTCCTGGGTTTACGCCATTCTCCTGCCTCAGCCTCCCGAGTAGCTGGGACTACAGGCGCCCGCCACCTCGCCCGGTTAGGTTTTTTTGGTTTTTTTTTTGTATTTTTTAGTAGAGATGGGGTTTCACCGTGTTAGCCAGGATGGTCTCGATCTCCTGACCTCGTGATCCGCCCGTCTTGGCCTCCCAAAGTGCTGGGATTACAGGCTTGAGCCACCGCGTCCGGCCTTTTTTTTTTTTTTTTTTTTCCCCCCTTAATATTCTGTGTTGCCGTAACAGTAGTTGCAGCGGACGCTACTTCTGGTTCATGGTCATCACCAAACACAAGCTTCAGGAAACCGTGTGAAAAATGAAGGGGAAAGTGCTTTTCTGCAAAGGGCTTTTTTGAACATCTTGTTTTTTTCTGGAATATCTGTTTTGGTGTAAAACGTTTTCATATTTAGGGGTTTGTAACGTGTTTTATACTGGTTAGCTTTGAAACCCCATGTTTTTGCATGCCATGGGGCTGCTTTATCCTGTTATTCTATGATATAGCAGGTTGGCAAAACTATTGGTTATTTCACTTTAAAAACCAAAGCAGCTTACAGATTGAGTGTGATTCTTGTAAGAATTTAATTGTAAAATTGATTTGTGTTCAACAAGCTTACTGGAATGGCTAGATCCGTGGACAAAAAGATAAGAACATGTCAAGTCTCTGGGCCAGGAAGGACTTCCAAATAATACAAGTGATACACATTAATTTCTTAACAAAAGATTAGATTTAGTACATAACTGTTTAAAACCTCCATATTTTCTATTATAGCCATTCCACAGTGCCCATGGGGGTGGGCTGCAGGACTGCCTATGGAATCCAAGGTCTTTGGGCGTTGAGGTCCCTGCAATAAAATGGCATCGTGTTTGCATATGACATATGCACATCCTCCTGCAGATAGTCATGTCAGGGTTGCTCGTAACAGCTATACCATGGACATTCCATGCGAGTAGTTGTTTAATGAATAATAAAGTCTGAATGCTTAGTACAAATACATTAAAAAATATGTTGATCTATGGTTGGTTGAATCCACAGGCCTGGAACCCCGGGAGAGAATACAAACTCTAGAAGCAAAACGAACAAAGCACTTGAGGTCAGCAGTGACGGGTGTGGGATCACACTGAATCTCATGTGTTTTGCTGTCTGTGTCACTGTGTCCCGTGTAAACGGGAATCATTTGTAGCTTAAGGTAAAATAGGTAACAGGAAACACTACAGAGTGGGCACGAAGGCGCGCCCCTCATTACCCCGTGTTACAGCCAAGCGTCTGCCTCCTAGGGAAGGATTTGTTCTGTGGGGAGACTAGATGTTGATGATTTCCGGATGTGTGAAGGGAAACTCCCTCCGAGAAGCGTGGCTTTGGCCGGAGCACATCAGACGAGAGTTACCGTGGCATGGAGTTTCCACAGTGGCCCTCAGGCCTGCTGCTTCTCTCCTCTCCCCACCCCTGGCCCTGACTCTTACCAAGGGAGGCAAGTTCAGCTCCAGCTGAGCCCCGCACAGGGCTGTGGGTCTCTAGGGCAGGTGCCCACCTTCGCCTGAACAGGCTGTGTCAGAGGAGGGTCTGGCTGTACTTGAGCTGTGAGAGATGCTCTCAGAGATCCAGCATCCTGAAAACCCAGGTGCTGAAGGTTCCTTCTCTTCCACCATCCTGCGGGGAAGGGGGTCTTATCCTGCTTCCCCTCAACCCAAGCTGACTTCTTGTCTGTTCTGTACACCTAGGTTTTCAGAACAGTTTTGTTAATCATCTAGCAGACAAACAACCATAAGGTGACAGCCTGGGAGGGTAGACGGCGCTGGAAGGTAGTTTCCTGAATAACAGCGTTCAGTTTCCTGTTTTGCCATCATTTGACCCAAGGCCCCAAGATAATTGAAATATTGTCAGCCAAACACCGATTTTTTATCTGAGTTTTTTTTTTTCTTTTTAAGTTATGGGTGCAAACTTATAACCAGGGACCTGACAAAAGAGAAGGATTTATTTGCAAAGTGAATGTCGGGGATGGTTGGCATTTGCCAACTCTGACTAGCAGGGACCCAGGCTGCTTCCGTTCTGCCGCCCGACTCCTGATCCTCCAGCTCCTGCCCCTGTTCCCACCAGCAGGAAGAGGAGCGGGAAGGTGCCTTTTCCCCTTTAAGGGGGTGAGGTGAGAGTTGCACCTGCCACTTAGCTAGTCCCTGGGGTGATTCTCCAGCATGGGTGGGAGTTGGGTTTGGAGGCCTGAGCCCCGTGAAGCTGGGGTTGCTGTTCCCTGAGCAGCAGGAAACTGGACTCTGGGAAGTGGGGTCAGAGGGTAGCATCCTCAGGAGGGGCCTCTCGTCCCATTTGACATCTTCACTGCAAAAGGGGGTGTGGGCTTCATGGTCCATTGACAAATAGAACGTTACTTTTTTTTTTTGAAGCACATAGAACCCTAATTCCTTTGGCTTTTACTAAAGTGGCATTTTGTAATTCCACATGATTTCATTGATATACTCGCAGGAGAGAATGCTTCCTGTAAACCAGAAGGATCTCTGCGACAGTCCTCGATCCATAGAGAGTTCATTTTCCCAAGGTTATAGACACAGCCTTAGGAGGGGTTGAGGACACACTGCGGCAGCCTCAGGAGGTCCTGGACATGTGTCCAAGGTGTTTGGGGCACAACTTGGTCTTACACATTTTAGGGAGACGTGAGACATCAATACATGTGAGACGTACGTTGGTTCAGTCTAGGAAGGATGGACGGCTCGAAGCGGGGAGGGATTTCCAGGTCACAGGTAGATCAGACAAATGCATTTCTGGTGCATCTTTCCAGAGGAAGCAGTCAGATCCGCATTTATCTCCGTGTGCAGATGGTGACTTTGAGTTCTGTCCTCTGTCCATGAGGAATTTCCTTGTGGATCGGTTGTGAGGGAGGTACGTGGCTTTTCCCCCCACCCCCAGTAGCTGTCTCTGTTAGGAAGAGCATGGGAGGCAGGTTTGGTCTAAGCTCTTCCTCACCTTGACGTCCCTTTACCTTAGTGATTTTGGGGTCCTGAGATGTATTTTCAACTTCATGTTTCTGAATACACTGGCACTCTAAACAGTGTTGTAGGAGGCATCTAACTTACTTAGAAGAAGAATCTATTTGGAAGGACTTGAGCACCTTCGTCCTTGAGAGAACCAAGCCTTTGTTTAGTTTGCTTTGCCCTGAGGCTGTTACGCTGTCCCGGGCTGTGCGGCCTTAGAAAGCTGTGCCCCTGTGAGCTACTGCCTGTGGAATCTGGTGACTTTGAAGTTAATCCAGCAGCTACATATTTTGGAAAGCAGATTCCCTCTTAAAGTGTTGGTGATTATGATTCTAGCACTAGAATTTCAGTGTGTATTTTCCACCCTTCTTACTTTGTCTCCTCATACACTGAGATGCTGCTGCATTTGCTCTTAGGCTTCACGGAGGGAGGGTCAGTTCTGACCCTTTCTTAGATATTGACCTTGAACGGACAGAATCGAGATTCAGGAAAACTCTCGAGCTGTGAGAGTGTGCTGATATCTATGTAAGTGGGGTTCATGTGTCAAACTCAGGTTTAAGAAAAACCAATTCTAGGCTGGGCATAGTGGCTCACACCTGTCATCCCAGCACCTTGGGAGGCTGAGTTGGGCAGTTCACTTTTGAGCCCAGGAATTCCAGACCAGCCTGGGCAACATAGCAAGACCCTGACTCTACAAAAAATTAAATAGGACAGGTGATGTACACCTGTGGTCCCAGCTACTCGGGAAGCTAAGCCTGGAGGATGACCCAAGCCTGGCAGGTTGAGGCTGCAGTGAACCATGATAGCACCACTGTACTTATGGTGCACTGTGCCTGAGTGGCAGAAGAACAACCACCCCCCCACACACAAAATATCAATTAATGCAGTGGCCAGTTCTGCTGGGACCACCTGTTAAGACTACTCTGGGTCTCATGGTTTGAGAAGCGTCTGTCCGGGGTCGAGAGGGAGTAGCTTGAGGGCTTAGAAGCCAGTTCTTGTGGTTGAGCGTGATTGCGGGTGTGGAGTTGGGGGCAGGGCTCTCCACGGCATGAGTGGGTAAATGGATAGGCTTCCAGGACGAGCCCCTGTGACTTTGCCTGGTTTACATCCGTCCAATACAAATCCACAGGCTCTTACTCTAGAAGCTTCTGCAGGGCCTGATGGACTGGCCTGGGGACAGAGGGTGCCCTCAGAGCCTCATGGTGCCGTCTGGTTTAGGAAGAGCACTTAGTCACCTAGATCTAGGATTTATGGCACTACAGGGGGACTCCTCACACTCGGAGCAGCATCCATCTGCATTCTAGACTTGGTTCTAGGCAAAGTATTTTGGAGCCTGTTGGTACCCTGTGTTCTGTTTATGTGTAAAACAAGTTAGAGTTATAACTAGTTAAAACCTATTTTTAACATTTTGTCACAGAATATGGCAGTTGTGGTGGAGCCTGGCCAGAGACCCCCACACTCAGACGCTGTTGCTTGCTGGAGTTGCAGGCGTTGCCTGCATCGGCTGCCCCTCCCGGCGTGTCTGTGTTCTTGACACGGGCGCCCATCGAGGCTCGGCCTGTGAGAATCGTGCCACCGTTTGTCTCCGTGTTCCTCTGAGGTTCCGCAGACTTCACAGTCCCGTGGCAGAGCGTACGGTATCTGCTTGCATCCTGATTTCCCCAAACCCCAGGACAGGCCAAGAGTTCGTTACACACAACTGCAGAGGGCCCCGTGGTGTGGATTTGCGGTGACACAGCCTTTCCCCAGCTTGGCCTTCGTCTCCAGAGTTGGCTTTAGGGCGATAGAAGCTTCCTTCAGACTGGGGGGCCCTGAAGCTTTGGTGCTAGGAATTCGGTGACCAGCACGGATGATACCCCATTTCTCTGCATTTGTAGCAATAGTTGTTAACACGACCACGAGATGTACAGAGGAAGGAAAAAGGAGGTTTTATTTTCAGAGTAACACTCTGTGCTTTGGGAAATGTGGTCTTGGGGGAGCTGTAAGCACACGCCCCTCAGGAGGAGAGGAGGCCGCGGCATTACACGTTCCGGGGTTTGTTGGCTGTGTGTGTTCATCGGGCTCAAGGAATGTCTGAACGTTTACAGGGAAAGTGGGGTTTGTTCATCCGGTTCGTGCAATGTCTGAACACTTACAGGGAAAGTCTAGCACACATGCAGTGAGTTAACCTGTAACATCCATGTTCGCCTTGGGGCGAGCGTAACATTTGAAATGAGGTGGACTGGGCGTGTCATGTACAAAGGTGAGCTGTTGAGCGCAGACGTTTATGCGCAGCCTCAGTCACAGCCAGGACTGGCTCAGGGTCTGCAGCTTGTGGCGGGAAAGGACATTCACGAGGTCATTCTGTCCAGTTGGGGCTGCCGGCAGGGTCCCGGTGGGGGGGTTGTCTGGTCAGCCAGCCTCTGGAGTCCACCCAGGTCCCGTGGACAGCGTTCCTCTAAACCAGGCTTCTGATTGTGGAGGAGTCTTCATGCTGGTTAACATACTGTACAGGAGTAGTGCCGTGGGGCTTTGGGGTTGACCTTCCCTATGATGCCAGTTACATTTCTCTCCAGATCTCATCATAGCCACAGAGATTGTACCTCGTCTGACAGCTGGGGGTGCCATGTTGATATAGTAATTTATTGCATTAAACTTTTTATTACTATTTTAATAACCTTTTTTTTTTCTTTTTCAAGAGATATAGGGTATTGCTGTGTTACTCAAGCCAGTCTTGAACTCCTGGCCTCAAGCAATCCTCCCACCTCAGCCTCCCAAAGTGCTGGGCTTATAGACGTGAGCCAGTGCGCCCAGCCTACAGCCATGTTTTTAAAACTCAGCAGTTCAAAAATCCTACTCCTTTCACCCCCTCAAGCAGGCTGGTTGGCCTTGTGCAAACTGGGGTGTCACGATCTTAGCCTCCCCCTTTTATTTTTTGCTTTGGCCTCAAGTTCTGATGGGAACAGCAGTTACAAAATGGGCATTAGGTGATTCTTCTGTTACTAAAGCCAGAATTCTCACCAGTTGGAGATGTTTCTCCCCAGGATCCCAGAAAGCTGCTTTGAATCAAGCCCGTAGTAAATAAGTAAGGAACTAAACTCTTGGTCCTCTGCTTAGTACCAGGGGAATGGGTTAGTTGCTGATACCCTTTGATCTGTGCTCACGTGCTGCATCTCATCACGGGAAGCAGAGTCGCCCTGTGGAATAAAGCCCGGCTCAAGGTGGCGCGTCGAGACGCTTGGGGCTGTCAGTCCCTTATACAGCGGCAGACTTGGAGACTCAGTATCGCGTGCAGAGCCCAGGCAACCGGAGTGCATCCACCTTAGAGACCACATGGACGGTCGGCAAGGTGGATGTCCGGGCATATGGCCTTGACAGGCCCACTGCGAGGTGAATTAGGAATTCGTTAGCAAAGAAATCAAACTCGCCTTTGGGTCCCAGCTGCTTGGAAGGCTGAGGCGGGAGGATTGCTTGAGCCAGAAGGTCAAGGCCGCGATGAGCCATGATTGTAATACTGCACTCCGGCCTGGGTGACATAGCGAGACTCCAAGTCAAAAAAAAAAAAACACAAAAAAAAACCCTCAAACCTTACTCTTCATAGCAGGAGGGAGAATTTGTCAAAGTAACTGCAACAAAATCTTAGATGATATAATTTCAGTGGCTAAGTGAGCTGTCCAGCCCACGTGGCTGGCTCACAACGCAACAGAGCCAGGTGCTGCTGCAACTGCGCCCCTCCCCACCCGATCGCTTGTGGACATTTTCTGTTTTCCCATATCTCCCTTTTGGATACATAGCTCGCTACTTTATAGCTAAGCATCAGTAAAACAGGTTGTCTATTTTGAAAAGTAACTATTATGTCTTTTAAGGACAGAAAATGAAGCAGGTGACAATAGCATGGCAACCTGGTGAATAGATTTAGAGGAATATTTAATACCTGGCACCACTCTGAACCCTTCTTCTCTCATGCTTAGTTACAGCTACCGCCTTCTATGACAATACACTTTCAGCTCTGTGAGTAGGAATTAAACATATTCTAAATCAGAAGTTTTAGTTAAGCAGTATTTTACGTGAATGCCCAGATCCTAAGTGTTCACTGTACTGGTGTGTGGTGTTGAAGAAGGAACGAGGGCTTGGGGCTGCGTTTATGGTGCAGCGTCCGCGTTCCCATATGTGAGATGAGGGCCATGAGACACGGCCTGGAAGGTTCAGACTGTGGGATTGAAGGGATCTACCCACTCCTGGAAAGCCTCAAGTCTAACTTGACTTGGGCTGGTTTTAGGGAGATGCTGGCAGCGCTGTCCTCACAGGTTACCGGGAGGGGCTCTGGCACCGTCCCCGTCAGGTGTCTCATGATCAGCCCAGCTTGCTCATCTCAGAAGCTGCTGGTCGTGTTCTCGTTCCCGTTGTTTGTTGCGTGTTTTTTAGGGTTCTGTTCATCTGGGGACCTAGGAAGTTTCACAGTGAGAGGAGAGCCGCTGAGCCGCCTTCCTGCCTGGACGCCAGCCCCACGGAGGACCGTAACTGCTTGAGGTTGGCTTCTGCCCCCGGCCTCACCTGTGGAGGCATTGATGCAGTGGTACTTTCTAAGCTCCTGGGGCACACAGTGCTGTTGTGTGGATCCACAGGCCACTGTGGCGTCCAAGCACGTGCTCCCGGAGGAGAGGACTCTGCGGGCACTGATAGTGGGAGCTGGCTGAGAGTCCAGCAAGTGAGACTCCCTGTGACGTGCACAGCTGCCATCTGCACAGTCCCTCCTGAGGCCAAGATGGTCGTGCGATAAATGCACAAAGCGCGTCTCCAGCAAAAAGCCGCCAAGTGTCCACATCCAGGATATCCACCAAGGTGGCCTTTTGGTGTTAATACGATGAATGTGAGCAGCAGGTGGTCTGTGTCGAGTGTGACTGTGCCACTGCAGTTTTGTTCTCATGTCTTGATGAGCATGAACGGTTCCTGACGAGGGTAGATAAGGATGCTGTGACCTGAGACTCTGCAGTATTGTAGCTTGAGGAACCAAGGAGTTCTTCTCTCTTGCAAAGCCATCAGGGAGGATGTTCCAGGCTGGTGACTGCTCCATGAGGTATTCAGAGATCCAGGTTTCTTCCCGACCCCTGCTCTGCGTTCCCAGGGACATGGCTGTCCTTGCTGTGGTTGGGACTGGGCGATTGCCATGCTGGCAGGGGAGGCTTAAGGTGAGAGTGTCCCTGATTTACCTAATCTACATAATGACAGGGAGCCTGGGAGTAAAGTGTAGCCATGGCCTGGAGGATGGATGATGGATGTTGGTGAACGACTGGCTGCACTCACCGCAGCTGGGCCCAGGAATGGGGAAGGATGGCTGAGTATGCTATTCAATGGTACCTGGTTCTTTCAGATTTGACTTCCTTATGGATTTTCTGCTGTAAAGAGGAGAGAGCCTGTGGTTCTAGGCCAAGCATCTCACTCATCTCATAACATCTTGTATCCCTCAGCCAACATTTATGTCAAGTTTTAGAAGTCCTATCAAACTGGCAAGCATTTCTCAATTTGGTTTAACCATTGGATTTTATATCTGTGTCTGCATCTCTATTTTACATCTATGTGGTTATTTGACACTCTGTAGTACCTTTGTAATAGGTTCTATTGGGTGGAAGTTACTTTCAACAAACCCTTGCTGCTACTTGAATTTTCAAGGTTGAAAGTAGAAAGGAGAGAATAAAAACTACATCTTCTCTAATTTTAAAATTTGTTGTTTCTCAAATCACACCAGAAGTACAGATATTACAAATTACAAAAGCAGCCAGAATCAAGGTTAAGAGATTTCTGGGCGATTCTGGCTAATCAGCAGTATTTGCTGAGGTGTGTGCAGCAGAGCAACATGCCAAAAAGCCCGGGACGGGGGAGAGATGGGAGGCCAGGCTGTGACTTCGGAGGTGCTGTTGCCTCAGGGAGAGGAGCTAGATGTAGAGAGGATAAATGGACACAGGTGTGACCACCGCCATCCTTGCGGTGGCACTGAGGTCTTTGTACAGGGACCTTTGTGAGCTGAGTTAAAAATTGAAACTGAGAGAGTGCAATGCATTCTTAGTTTTTAAAATAAAATGCTAATAGAGAACGTTTTGTTTGTAAGAATGTAAAATGTTACATCTTTGTTAAAGAAGAATAATTTGCTTCTGAGATCTTTGTGACTGAGATTTGAAATCTTAAGTATGGTTTTTTCTTCCATCTTTTATACATATGCACGTATACACATATATGTAAGGTATATAAAAGGAAAATAAGCATATCTGTATTCACATTTATATACACTTCCATAATGTGTATACTTCTAGTCACACATAAGTCTAAGAGACTATGACTTGACTTGATAACCATGAGAGGGTAATTAAATAATTTATCTGCTCTTAGCCTTGCTTTTGTATGTGAGCAGGGACCCTGGAAACGCGCCTCCCGCGTTCCAGGCCTCACACAGCCCGTGCCAGGTTTTGGAAGCAGGAGTTTATCTGCAGCCACTTCGGGAAACATGTGGTTGCCAGGATTGCCTAGAGCTCCAGGCTGTCTCCAGTCCCAGCCTCCCTGGGGTAGAAGCTGCCCTACCAGGGGCCTGGACATGGACGTTAGGGCCTGGAGCCAGGGACCGCTCCTGAAGCGGGGGGCTCCCCTCACGATTGGGCATGAGAACCGAGGATAGGAGGCGGAACCAGCCTCGGGCCAGTGCACGGCCTCCCTGAAGTGCTTGCGGGAAGCCCCAGCTGTACTTTGCTGACCCCATAGACAGCACCACACTCTGTGAGATCCCCCTGGCCCACCCCTCAGGTTCCTAAAATGATGAAGGTTTCCTGAGCTGTGAATTTTTAGGTCTAGGCTAAAAAGTCCTGGGACAGGCTCACAGGGTTCTTTATGTAGAAATGATGAGTGTGCTGGTGACTCAGAGCAGGCACTGCACCCTCACTCCAGGGTCCTTCGTGCCAGGTGGAAACGAGCGTGTGGGTCACCCAGAGTCCCTGCATCCTCACTCCAGTCACTGCTCTTTGGTTTCTTAATTAAAAGCCTAAAAGCCTTGATAATGAAAATGCATTCTCCCCAGAGAGTCGAGTTTCCGGTTATGGAGGCTCACCTGTAAATGCCGTGCCAGGTCAAATATGCTGAGATCTGGGCCAGGTCCTGCTTCCTGCTCGCGGCCAAAGCAGGTACTTCATTTGGGAGGTGACCCAGGGAGATATCTGAGAGGCCTGCCGGTCCCCGAGGGATGAATCCGCTGGCCTTCACATTCTGCTCCGGCCTCCATCAGCTCCTTCCTACCTGCAAACTGCCGGCTTTGACGTTGCAATCATTGGAGATATGTTAGGGACTTGGTATGGGTTGATGCCCATAGGACCAGCAGATCGTGAAAAGGTGGGAACCATGGCTGGGAGGGTGGTGACCACAGCCAAACTGAGAACCGTGGTGGGCTGGGAGGTCCATCTTCTGTCTGAAGTGTTTTTTAAAATAAAAAACAGTGTCTCAGGAGCATGAGAGGGGAGGCCACAGACGGGGAGAACGCATCTGTAAAAGACTCATCTGAGAAAGGCTGTTATCCAAACCGTGCAAGGAACTCTCAAAACTCAACAAGAAAATGAACAACCTGATTAAAAATGGACCAAAGACCTGGACAGATACCCCAACAAAGAAGATACACAGATGGCAAATCTACACGTGGAAAGATGGCCCGCGTCTTATGTCATAGGGCGAGGCGTCACTGTGCACCCATCGGCCTGGCCAAAACCTGAACTCCGACACCACCACGTGCTGGTGGGTGTGTGGGCATCAGGACCCTCACTCATCGCTGGGGGAAGTGGGGCAGCTCCTGTGGGAGGCAGCATGGCGGTTTTCCGTGGAACTAAGCTCTCCGACCACAGAAGCAGTCACAGTCCTGGACGTTTACTCGGAGGAGCTGAAAGTTTACTTCCATGCGGAAATGTGCACACAGACATTGACAGCAGCTTTATAATTGCCAAAACCAGAAAGCAACCAAGATGCCCTTCTGTAGGTGAATGGATAAACTGTGGTATGTCAGATACTGGGATATTATTCAGCACTAAAAAGAACTGGACCCCTAAGCCATGAAAAGACACAGAAGGATCATAAACGCATGTTGCTAAGTGAGACTCCAATCTGGAAAGGCTGCCTGCTGTCTGAGTCCAACCACAGGACAGTCTGGAAAAGGCAAAGCTGTGGAAACTAAAACAATCAGCGGCTGTCAGGGGTTGGGGAGGGGAGAGATGAATGGGAGGAGCATAGGGGGTGTGTAGGGTGGGGCAGCAACTCCAGGTGGGGCTTTCATGGGGGATCCATGCCGTTCCACGTCTGTGAAACCCACAGAGTGAGCAGCAGCAGGCCGAGTCCTCGTGTGAGCTGTGGACTGTGGGTGGTGGTGCCGTGTTGATGCGGGTCTGTCGGTCGTACAGACATGCTGGTCTGGTGAGGGCAGGAGAATGATGGAGGCTGTGCCTGTGCTGGGAAAGGATATGTGAGGACTCTCTGTACTTTCCTCTTGATTTTGCTATGAACCGAAAACTGCTTTTAAAAACGTCTATTGAAAAGGCAAACAAAAAAGTGCTGGCCAGACAACATCAGTGTGAGGGTGTGGCCTGTGTTCTACGTTCAGAATTTCCCTTTTAGAATACACGTATCTAAATTTTTCAAAGTTAAACCTTTGCATTAAGTAACTCACTACCAAGTTACAGTATCAGCTTGAGCACTGCCAGGATGGCCAGGATCCTGTATCCTGACCAGCTTCTCCCCTTACAGGTGCAGTTGACGTCCATGGCCACATCCCAGTAAGCGGCAGGGCTGGAATCAGGAGTCAGGCTTTGCGGGACAGAGAGGAAGTGAGATCTTGTAAGCACGTGGCTGAGGGCGGGCAGGGAGGAGCCCGTGGTGCAGGGAGCCGGCAGGGATGACTTTTTGACCAGTTTTCCTTAACGCTGAGGCCTTCTTAGACTTGGGGAGTTGGGAGTCCCCACTCTCGGGTGCCTCAGAAACCAAAGGCTGCTTGTAATGCTCAAGTTCCAGATGCCTCAGGGGAGGTACCTGGGTTGTTGGGTACAGTTCCGTTATTTGCTGCTCGGTGGGATTTGCCCGCAACATTTCTGATTGTTTTTAAGAGCTGATGTTTGAGCTGCTTAAAATCACATATAGATGTCGATTTATCTATAAAAGTTAAGAATGGAATTTGAGTGCAAAGAGTTGTGAAAATGCTCAAGGTTATGTACTAATGTATACATTACATTTGTGGAAATATTTGAAAGTGCAGGATTTACATTAAACACTTCTCTTGATTTTTGTAATATCTACCTGTCATTTTTCCATTTGATTAATAGATGTCAGAGGGCTTAAATTTTGAGTGCCTGAATTCACTGAAATTAAAACTTCTTACATCAAATGTAATTGAACTGAATGTAGCAACAGTGCATGCTTTTATAAGTACTGATTTAAAAATATATAAAAACACATATCCATGAACATGCAGATGGGGGCAACATATTAAACCATGGAAGTAGAATTAGTATTGTTTTCTGAGAAGACAAATTTTTAAAAAGCTAAGGGGTCTTATAACTTTCTAGTTTCCAACTTATTTACCCTAAAGTGGAAGATTGACAGCAGCAGAAGAGGAGATCCTGGGCCAGTGCAGGCTCTGGGAGCAGCGGGGTGAGTGCTGGAAGGAGCTGGCTGGAGGCAGAGCCAGGGAGGGGCTCAGACAGGCCAGGACGGCCTCAGGGCACGCGGCTCAGTGAGTGAGAAAAGGTTCACATTTCTTGGAGAGCCCTTGACTCTGCCCACGGAAAACCCAAACTCCTTCCAACGGGGATGTGCATCTCATGTAAAAGTTGTTACTCCCAGAAAGAAAACCAGTGGATGTAGAAATTTTACGTATGCAGAAATTACTTCAAATTTGTTTCTAACCTTATCCTTTTCTTCCCCCATCTTAATGTGTGGTGACTTTCTGCAGGTGACGCACACGTCTTAGGAGAGCGCTGTATTTCAGTTGCTGTTGGCTCTGATGTGACTTTGTGGTGTCCGATGTTCTTGTTCTGAGGTTCTGCCCAGAACGTGGCTCCTCCCTGCTGAGCGTTGCTTGTTGAAGGCCCGTGTGGAAACTTTCCCTGTAAGCTCGTTGACCGCAGCAGTCTTGGTTAAGAAACCTTTGGACCTCCTGAGACTTCACACAGCCTTCTAACCTTTCTAGTGTGTCCTTTTCATTTTACTGTTCCCTATTAACCCAGATGTTTTCCAGAATGTAAGTAATCTGCTGAATGCAGGGTGGGGGGTGCCCTCCGTTGGCTCTGGGGAGAAGCATTGCTGTTTCTCCGGGTGGAGCTTCCCGCCCACCATGGTGTGCTCCAAGACGCAGCAGGGTTCTTTGGCAGAAATAATCGTCGAAGGCCTGCGTCTCCGTGGCAGGGTGGCTGTGGGTATGGGACCTCGCGGCCATACCGGCCCCTCCCCATCAATGGCACCACGGAGAGGAGCAGGGGGAGGCCTGGGATCTGTCTCCAGAGTCACAGCTGTGCTTCCGAGACTGCGTCGTCCGTATGTAACTAGACATGCAGAGAAAGTGTTGGAGATAAGCAGGAGACGGTGTCTGTCCCTAATGAGCTCAGGCGTGCCCTTGAGAGGGTCAGGTTTCTGTGCGGCTGATCTGGACTCAGCCTGGCTGTGGCAGTGCAGGTGACTGCTGGGCTTTGGCAAGGCTGCACCCACTATCCGTCTGAAATGGCCCCCTTCCCTGGCTCGCGGTGCCAACTGGGCCCCCAGGCCTGAATTCCCGCCAGGACGGAGGCCCTGTGTATGTGTCGGGGAAGGGGGAGGTGGGGGTCCTACTTTATTGCCGTATCCAATGCCACGCGGGGTCAGCACTCAGGAAACATGTGCTGTATGGGTCAGCGATTGAGTTCAGAAACCTGGAAAATTCAGCAGTGTAGGCTTTGGGCATGACCCGTCCAGCCTTGGGGCTCTTTCTTTCTCTGAATTTCCTTCCATGGCATCCTCCTCATCCCAGGGGCCCCTGTTCCCATATGGCTGTTGGCAACTTCACAGTTTCCTCTGCCTCCCCTCCCGGGCTGTGGTGTGGCTGGGGCAGCTAGTAGCTGTGCAGACCCCACAGCCAGTAGATCATTGGTGCCAACGCCTTGGGCCTGGTTTACTTGAGTCAAGGACGGCAGTACATGGCTGAGCCCACCCCGAATGCCTGGATCGGAAGGCCTTGGGTTGCAGAGGGGTGGGGGTTGGATATTGAAGGACAACCTGCAAAGCAGAAGGGGAAATGGCAGTGCTGATGGGCAGCTAGAGGAGTCTGTGCAGAGCCTGGGACCCAGTGCAGACACAGAGCTGACATGGGCAATGCAGTGACACGGCCACCGTGGAAGTGGGCAAAGTTACAGGCTTCAGACCGATATGGAGGGGCTGGTCTAAAACGATCCTCATTTTCCTTTAATCCTAACAATTGCTGGCTTACAGGGTGGGGGAGTGAGATCTGTGGTGGCCGCGAGGAGAGACAGGGATTTTAATTAAACCCCTCTTTCTGGGAGAGGGGAGTAGCCGTTTCTGTAGGGCGGTGAGCATCGTCATCTCAGGCAGCTCAGGCTGCTGTAACGAAACACCATTGACTGAGCGGCTTATGAACAACAGGAATTTGTTTCTCACAGTTCTAGCGGCTGCAAGGCAGGATCAGGGTGCCGCACGGGTGAATTCTGGTGTGGGCTCTTTCCTGGTTGGCACACACCTTCTCTCTGGCCCTGACACAATGGGAGGGTGAGGAATTTGCTGGGCCCCTTTCTGAGGCACAAATCCCATTCAAGGGTCGTCTCCAGCCTCGGGAACTCATTACCTCCCAAAGACCACCTGACAGCATCACATTGAGGCTGAGGATTTCAACCTGTGTTTTGAGGGGCAGGCAGGCAGTTTGTAACCGTCACCCTCTTTGTGTATTTCTGACTCAACATTGAGTCTGCCTTTGGCTCTCCAGTGGACAGAGCCTGTGTGGACACTGAGCAAGGTCAGAGCTGCAAGCATGTGCACATCGGGGGCAAGGGAGCTGCCAGGGGTGTGAGAACGGGGTTTCAGCATCAATCGGAGCTGCTTTCCTGGCAAATGTACTCATAAGCTATCCTGGCAACATTTGCTTTTCACGAAGAGTCGATGAGGCAGTGGGGGCAGCAGGCGGTGTTGCCAGAAGCTTGGAGCTGATGAGCAGCAGAGAAGGGGCAGAGGCCACGACCTTGGGGTAGTCAGCAGTGCCAGGTGTCTGCCCTCCAGGCCTCACGTCTGTGACTGTGTAGAGACCGAGCCGACCGGGGCTTGCCGGCCAGTGTGGCTCTCATACAGGTGATTATCGCGTTGTGCTTTCTATGTAATGTTCCCTCAACCCCATGCCCACCCCACCAATTTCTGTGCCTAGCAGAAATGATGCTGCGTTTCCTTGATGAAGCCTTGAGTTTCCTGTGGAGATGTAGGAATAGCATGATTTGGCTCACGTCAAAGTACTTTGCAGTGAAGCTGCACGGAAGAGGATTCTAGGCTTCCATTTGACGTTTTCAACAATGCCTGAGTGTTACAGGACCGTCTTGCTTGTTAATAAAGCACCAGATGAAAAAGGCTACTGGTTAATAAAGGAGACTTTTTACATTAGCACAGAGAGGGTGGCTTGAGATAAATTCAGCGTAACGTAGGTGTGTTTGTAAGCCATCAAAAGGACCATCTCTCTGCTGGCGACACATGTTTTCCGGTATTGGTTTTGTTCTGTAAAAGGATGACTGGCATTCGGCAGAGTCATTCCAGAATTCACCTGGAAGGCGTCCACATGGTGCCTTGTTTTCTCCTGACATTCTGGGCACCACGAGGAATCATTCCTGTCTTCAGCACTAGCAGGAGACTTTTCCTGAACACCTGCTCCTCTTTGGCGTTGTGGGTGTGAAGGGGTCAGAGTGACCCTGTCTTCATGGAGTTTTCAGACACCATGGGGATAGTGTGGCTCGAGTGTCGGGCTCAGGTGGGAGGGAGACTTTCCCCAGAAAACAGCTGCCGTTTCCAGGACGGCCCTCGACCCCTCCTCCCTCTGTTCCTCTGCGTCATGTCTGAATTAAGGCTGTTCTATCGTAGCGGGGGTGTCATGTTAACTGGAAGTGTGCTTTTTTACTGAGCAGTAAGTAAATTAATGGTACATTTTCCAAGGACAGCGAGGTTTGATTTGATGAATCCAGTGGGGGAAAGGAGAAGGGGCTTGGCTGTGTGGGGATGTGTGTGATGGGAGCAGAATGGAGTAGCCATGCAGGCTGTTGGGATGGAGGGGCCACGCCCGCATTTCCATGGATCCGTCGCTGTTTGTGCCACTAGACCTGGACCTCTGTCTCTACTTCTAACACCCGCATAGTGAGGAAGCCCTGATGGGCCTGAGTTGTTACTTCCCATGGCCATCGCTGGGAAATGCCCCGGACGCCTCTCCTGGCTGGTGACGGCCCTGGGCCTGGACACTGGCTTTGTCCTGAGTTGTTTCTTCTTGTGGCCATCGCTGGGAATTGCCCCGGACACCTCTCCTGGCTGGTGATGGCCCCAGGCCTGGACACTGGGTTCGTCCTGAGCTCTGCGAGGGACTTGGGCTCCACGTGCAGCAGACATCTGTGCATCCCTTTGGATGTGAGATGTTGGCGCTCGGCTTGGAGGCCAGCACAATCTGGGTGTGGTCAGGATCCAGTTCATCCTTTGGAGAGAGAGAGCAGCTGCCCGGGGACCCCTCTGAGGTACATAGTCATGCAGCGCCCTCACAGGATGCCCGGTCCCCCGAGAACTTCCCGCCATTCCCCTGGACCCTCAGGTATGGGAGTCAAGTGTGGTGTGTGTGTCACAGGCGGGGGTACTGAGGACACCACGTGCCTGCTCGTGCGAAGACCTGAAGTGCTGCGTGAGCTCGTTCCCAAGGGGCCGTTGGCATCTGGGGGCCTGTGGGTGTCTTTCCACTGGCAGGAAATAATGGGTGGCCCATGTTACCTTTTGTGTCTTTTTTTTTTTTTTTTTCTTTGCCGAAAAGCCCTAATGCCAACGTCGCTGTCCTGCTATTGGAACCGCCCACCTCAGGCTCAATGGCCCTCCTGTTTCTGGGCTGCTGCAGTGTTGTGTTGGGGTAACTGTATTAACTTCGTTTGAATTTTCTTCCTGTTCTTTTGGAATAAGTGTTGATAGTTTGTGCTGCTTGTTCACCCCAGAGGCGAGGATGTCCTTTAGGCCTGGAGGAGCACAACCCCTGCAGGGAGGTGCCGGGCCTCTACCTCTCATGTCATCAGCAGCCCTCTCCACACGTCTCCTCTTCGCTCCTCGTGCCCACGGCTGGGGTCACGGGCCGCTCGCTCTGCTGTTTGAGATCCTCGGAAAAGGTGTTTGCCCTGAAGGGAGATTGGGGGTGTGTGGCTGATTTTAAATAGGAGGAAATGATTGTAACAGAATGAGCAATGCCTAGCACTTAGTCTCAGGCTTGAGAAATTGTGTTTTAGAAGCAAGGTATCCCCAACTCCGGTTTCCTTCAAATTAAATCTTTTAAAGAGTCCACAAATATAAATAGTTAAAGCCTAAAACTATGCAACAGAGGGCCTAGAGCCCAAGCCACTGCCACCTCTGACTCCAAGACACCTCAAAAACTTGGCCCTCCTCCTCAGAGAACCCCCCTTCTGCTCCTCCTTCCACACTGCTCCCTCCACAGTGCTCCCTCCACACTCCTCCCTCCACACTCCTCCCTCCACACTCCTCCCTCCACACTCCTCTTCCGCCCCCTCCCCTTCTTCCTTCCCCTTCCCTTCTTCCTTCCTTCCTCTCCCCTTCTTTCTTCCTTCCTCTCCCCTTCTTCCTTCCTTCCTCTCCCCTTCTTCCTTCCTACCTCTCCCCTTCTTCCTTCCTTCCTCTCCCCTTCTTCCTTCCTTCCTCTCCCCTTCTTCCTTCCTTCCTCTCCCCTTCTTCCTTCCTTCCTCCCCTTCTTCCTTCCTTCCTCCCTTTCCTCCTCCCTCCTCTTCCCCCTCTTCCCCCTCTTCCCCCTCCCTGTCCTTGGGCAACCTCCATGGAACTCTGGTTCAAAGTCACTGGTCTGTGGGGCCGCCCATTTGATAGATGAGCACGCTGGGGACCAGACACAAGTGACTGACCCAGACCAGCTCGCATGTCGTCTCCTGCCTCCCGTAACACCGGGTTGTCCCTAATGGAAGAGAGTCAATGATGCTGCTTCACTGATCTCCAGGGAAAACAGGTTGATAACAGGTTATAAACATGGGAATGTTTTGGAAAAAGCGTCGTCCACGTGTCAGCTCCATCTCTCCTTCCCGGAAGATGTAGGGGAAACCTGCCTTCAGCCCACCCTCATCCCATAACAGGACAGAGGACAAAGGGGCAGAGACCCAGGTCCTGTCAGTGCCCTCAGGAAACCCCCCATTTCCTCCTCATGGTGGACGTGGAAACCATCCCACTGGACTAGATTTTCCCGGGAAGCCCCTTTACCCCGACAGCAAGGAATCTGGTTTGAGCACACACCATTCTCGGTGCCATGACTTTCTGCTGCTGAACCCTGCATACGTGGCCCATTGATCTTGCTAGTCCAGTGTTACTGGGTCCTGGGAGTTTCTGTGGGCTGATGGCAGGTGTTTACCATTGTGTTCAGAGGGGAGAACAGAACTTTATTTGTCGAAATCAGATGATAACCATCGCCATGTGATTCCTTGGGTTGGTTTGGGTGGGGGGTGCTCAATGCTTTTCCTGAGGGCTAAGTTCTAGTTTGAGACCGTCTCTCTTTGTCGCCCAAGCTGGAGTGCAGTGGTGCGATCTTGGCTCACTGCAACCTCCGCCTCCTGGCTTCAAGCAGTTCTCCCTGCCTCAGCCTCCCAAGTAGCTGGGATTATAGGTGTGTGCCACCACGCTTGGCTAATTACAAAAATGTTTAATATAGGCTGGGTTTTGCCATATTGGTCAGGCTGGTCTCGAACTCCTTGCCTCAAATGATCGGCCCACCTTGCCCTCCTAAAATACTGGGATTACAGGCTTGAGCCACTGTGCCCGGCCTGATCCTGACATCTTTTAAAGCTGCCTTCATGTACCAAAAGCCAGTCTATGTTTGAAAATCAGTCTTGAAGAGCCTAGGAGGAGAGGGATAAGCTTCAACTAGGTGAATAACTATGCATATGTTAAAAATATGGGCCAAAATCTACCCCAAATGTTAACTCTTCTGCTTTGCGTATTATATCCATTTATAGTTATTTCAGCACTAAGATTTTTAAAGACTCTTTTGATAATTATGGAGAAATTACTATTAAAACTCAGCTGCATTTGTAACACTTCAAAGAACTAATTGGATGACATCATTTTTCCCAGAGGCATTTTGGATTGTTACATAATTAATGTTTATCTCTTTGCCAGAAATCTTTTTTCTTTTCCAGAACAGATACCTGAAAAGAAACTTTCCTTTGCATTAAGTGTTATTTCACTGTGTGACAATCAATTTTTGAACGTGAGAACAAGATCATCATGTATTTTTGGGATAATTCTTGCTTAATAGTGATAATGCTAAGTGTTAAAATTATGCAACAATTTGTTTCTTTGAAAATTACTATTTGCCTGCTCACCAGGTGGGAGCTGATGAGAACGTGGATGTAAAAACTAAATTGTATTTAGCTTGTATAAAAGAAGTTTAAAAAAAAAAAAGCTTTTTTTTTTTTTTTGTGCTACTACTGAAGTTGCTTCGTTGTGGAAATGAGGTTATTGCAGGCACCTAGAATTTTATCTCCTTCACTTGTACAATGGGAAGAAATTCTCCAACAAGCACAGGAATCTGACTTTCTGATATTGAGACTCCTAGGCATCAAGCCCCGTGGAAAGGTTGGTGATTACGTGAGCGTTGGCGTTGATGTGGGTACCCTCCAAGCCGGACGCAGGGAGCAGGGAAGGGCAGAACAGGCCCCTCAGGAGCCATGAGAAAATCAAGTGTTGGCAGCAGTGGTGAGGGTTGATGTCAGGGGCCAGGAGGAGGTGGTGAAGGGAGCATGTGCCTCAAGGCAGCCCTGGAACCCGTGGTCCCTGCAGTGAGGTCTGATCTGCAGGGGACGTGGACGGCCACGTGGCAAGGCCCACGGACAGCCTGGACTTGGCTGCCTCAGAACTCTGGTGGACGTTGCAAACGGCCCCACAGGGTTGCAGTGCACATTCCTCGGACAGAGAGAAGACGCTTGTAACTGTTCTCGGCACGAAGCCAGCGCCCTGTGAACAGTGGCCACTGCTGTTGTGACTGAGTGCCGTCCAACTGGAGGCATTTCCTCTGCTCAGTTCACTTAATTGGGCCAGGAATGGGGTTGCCCTGCCTTCAACAAGCTTGACGCATTGAACGAGGACTCAGTAAAGTACTCTGTAAATATGCTCTCCTGGCTAGAGTGAGCAAAGCCCAGGGAGAGAGTGGTTCCTCAGTATTAGACAGGTGTTTGGCAGGGCCAGCTGTGTGGCTGCCAGAGCGAATGTGACCAGGAAGCCTCTGTCCCCCCCGGAGGTGGCCAGCGTAACTGTTACACGTGCCGTAGGTAGAAAGTGGGCACTGCTGGGAAACTTGCTCATGTTGCTGTTTCCTGATTGGAAATTCAAGGTTTCTGAGCATCCTACATCGAATTTGTACATTGCTGAGACTGTACACCTTTCAACACTTGTTTTTTCCTGCTTTTCGGATCTATACAACCTGGCATTTGGCCGTGGCTTCCAGAACAGGCTGGATGCAGAGTGAAGTCCTCTCCTCACTGTCAATCTTTGCAGATGTCTTTCTTGAGAGTCTCAATTAGGTTTTTACTTAACTAGACTTTTAAAATTGCCATGCACATAACTCTACCAGTTACAATCGTGAGCTAACATGGGTTTTTGGTTTTACTTTGATGAATGTTTAACATTTGCATGCTGGATGTGGGGGTGGAGGTCATTTATCTGCTTTTCATTTCCTTCTTGGTTATACTTAGTGACTTTCAGGTACGGTGTGGAAAGCCTGGCACAGGGTGAATTGCAGGCTGCAGTGTGGCGCAGTGGACGAGAGGCGCGGGCTGCAGTGTGCACAGTGGATGAGAGTGAAGCTATTTCTATCCTCGAGGGAAACACACAGGAAACAATTTAAAAAACTGATCATCTAGCTTGAATGAGGTCCAACAAATTCAGTTTGCAAAGTTTAACTTCCAAGTTAACTTAGTAACTTTTCCCCCAAGTCATTAATTTAGTAGCTTATGTTTATTGCCTAAAGCAAGTGATAAATTCTAAAATGAATGACTAAACATGTAATAATTTAGGCATACAGCACCTGAAGGGAAAACTGCCAGTATGCTAAAATATTGGATACAGATGCTCAAAAAATATAATGTAGCATTCTTACAATGCATGTGCTTTTAGCATGTAACTTGGTGAGTAGTTTTGAGCTATATTTGTAGGAATGTGTATCTTGAATACTTTAGGACACCACTGGAGATGTGTGCTTGAGAGGTATAAATACTGGATGTTCTTCTCCCTTCCCTTAAATGAAAAACATTAGCTCCCTTCCTTTTTATTTTTATTTTTTGAAATGGACTCTCGCTCTTGTTGCCCAGGCTGGAGTGCAGTGATGCAATCTCGGCCCACTGCAACTTCCGCCTCCGGGGTTGAAGTGATTCTCCTGCCTCAGCCTCCCCAGTAGTTGGGATTACAGGTACCCACCACCATGCCCCACTAATTTTTGTATTTTTATTAGAGATGGGGTTTTGCCATAGTGTCCAGGCTGGTCTCAAACTCCTGACCTCAGGTGATCTGCCCACCTCGACCTCCCAAATTGCTGGGATTACAGGTGTGAGCCACTGTGCCTGGCCAGCTCCCTTCTATAATGATTTTACAGTTGTTTTTGCTTTTTGTTTTTTTGAGACGGTGTCTCACTCTGTCGCCCAAGCTGGAGTGCAGTGATGCAAATCTTGGCTGACTGCAGCCTTCACCTCCTGGGCTCAGGTGATCCTCCCACTTCAGCTTCCTGAGTAGCTGTGACTGGACACACGTCACCACGCCCAGCTTTATTATTATTATTATTATTATTATTAGTAGTAGTAGTATTTTTAGTAGAGACAGGGTTTTGCCATATTTTCCAGGCTGGTCTCGAGCTCCTGGGCTCAAGCAATCTCCTGGCCTCAACCTCCGAAACTGCTGGGATTACAGGCGTGAGCACCACATTTGGCCCATTTTTTTTTTTCTTCCAGGATTAGGAGTCGACTTTCAGAAAATCCTTCAACCTTGCAAGCTTAATTTTCCATAAAAATATTCCTCTAGGATAAAAACAAGACACAAAGAAGTACGTGTGGACTGCAGTTAAAAATTTTCAACACAACTTAGCTTAGGAAAGTTGACATTTACAAAGAGCAGGAGGCCTGTTCAGTGCCTTCTAGGCACTGGGAATGGCGGTCTGTGGGCGACCCTAACATGTGCGGCGTCCTGAGACGTGATCGTGGTGTTCACGCTTTTACCGAGGGCTTCCCAGGGGTACCAGAGGCTGTTCTTCTGCAGTCGGCCAGCCAGGCAGCGGCTGCTGGAGAAGGAACAAACAGTAAAAGACAGATGGACATGGTGTTATTGTGGCAGAGAGGTTAAAACCAGGGTCACTTTGTTCTTACAGTTTTAAAAAGCTAATAATGAAGTCCTTAAATATGTTCAGGATTTCAAAGCAGTTGTGGGTGTGTCTGTGTCTCTAGCTCCCGTTCGGGTGCTTCCTGCGAAGAGAGCTCAGAGACGCCACCTTTCCTTGATGAGGTGACAGGGCCTGGAGAGGTGTGAACCCCGTGGTGGGGGGGAAGACTGACCTGGGGTGAGGCTGGGTCAGCGTGGGGATCCACCCCCACTCCACGTTCCTGTAGGGAATCCACAGTTCTAAGTCTTTATGATAGGGGTAAAAATAACCTGGAAGAGGTGTTATTTTTTAAGAAGTAAGTGCCATGCTCTTTTTTCCTCATACTTTTCCGTGTTTAAGCAGCATTGAAGGATTAGGCACTAGTAGCATGTTGTTTTGGAAACAATGTTGTTGGTTATTTTACGTTGAATATGGTACTAAGGTTGCCTGGTAACAGAAGTTTTCCTTAAACAACATAGAACTCTGTTGAATCTGTTGCCCCATTGGCTGAGCCGTCTGAAATCAGTGCAGTAGCAGCTGAAGAGGCCTCTTCCCCTTGGAGGAAGCCGCTGGATTGGCAGGAGGCACCGCTCTTGATTTGAGGGAGTGAGGCGCCTTTGCAGGGACCCCACGTGGCCCCTGCAGCTCTCTCCTGCCCCCTGCTGGTTGGCCAAGCAGCCTTGCGACAGTGTGCTCATTGTGAATGTTCACTGGGGCAGGCCGAGGCTTTTGTTCCAGAAACACTGACTTCAGAAACGGCCGGCTGTGTGTGTTGAGCATGGCAAGAAAGACTTACGTGTGTCTTAAACCTCTTGAACAAAGCAAGTTGATGTTTCAAATGCATCTCAAAGGCTAATGACTTTGCTATGGTCAATATTCAGGAGAAAAGAGGGTTTGATGAAACAGAAAGACAGGAGTGGCAAGTGACATGCTTGTGCCCCGTATGGCTAAGCGATGTCCTGGCCGTTCCACACCACGGCCTCTGAGCAGCCAGCCTGCAGATACTGGGTCAATTTAAATATCCCTGATCTCTGTAGAGGTTTGATCAGGTAGCCCAAGAGCAGATAAACACAAACGCTGACTGGAAACCCTGGCACACGGAGACACTGGAAACAGCAAGCTGCTATTAACATCATAGTAAGAGACAGTCGCCTGCTCTCAGGGGTGTCCGTTTCTTTTGCTTCTAGACGTTCATCTGCGTTACAATACAGTTTTGCTCAGTTTATCCCCATTACTCCACTGTCTTCGCCGTTAAAGTCTCAGTCAGCACTTAGCTCTGACACTGCAGGAGTTTCACTGTGCGGCTGACCAGGCCTACCTGGCTTGGCTGTAAAGCAGGTGAGATTTTCCGGAAGGCAGTGACGAGAACCCGAGGCAGGAAAGAGTATTGCTGGTCTACATATGGCAGTGCCCCTGCAGCAGAGCATGTACGTGCACGTTCAGGCTAAACAGGTGTAGGAGAGAAGAAAACCACCTACAATTAGTCACTTAAAATGCCACACACCCAACCCTTGAGACCCTAGCACATAGAGTAGTAGTGGTCTTGGAGATGGCAGGTGTGCTGAAGTCTGATTTTCTCACTTAGCTTTTCCAGCAGCGTTTTCCTCATCTCTAAGCTGGGGCTAACAACTGCCACGCGTAGATTTGTGCATGGAACCGTGCGTGTAAAGTGGGGTAGCCCCCAGGACCTAAGAAGGACTCGTGGTCAGTGTCGGTGGTCATGCGTGCTGTACGGGTCCCCCAGGAAGATGATTGCTACATATAACTCCCTCCGTTCAATGTCACTGAATGTAAAAGGTGGGACATTGGCTTCTGATGTGTCTGGTTTGCTGCAGGCCACGCTGCACCCCGTGGTTCCTGAGCCCTGAGCTGAAGTACATCCTGCTGCATCGCCTGTGTCGCTTTTGCTGTGTCACTTAGAGCTCCTGCCCTGGGAAACTTCCTCGCGCCTGACGAGCACCACAGTTTGCAGCAAGACCTGTCCAAAGCGTGGACTGCGAGAGCCCCGCTGTGGTCCTGTCCTCTCCATGTTGGGAGCGACTTTGTGGGGTTTGTCGGCCCTTCTCTCGGGTGTCCTGTGTCTCATGGATCAGCCGACGAGCCCCGTCTGGAGGAGCACTCTGCAAAACGTTGCCGGCCACCCAGATCTCCTAGCGCAGAGTGAGGCCACATCTGCAGACTTGACCGCACAGAGTCCCGAGGCATTCGGCAAGAAGGGGAGTGGGATGTGTGTGAGATCCCACTGCGGAAGCCGGCTCTGCTCCGTACTCTGCGTGCGGGGTGCCTGATGTTCAGACCTGCTGTGTCTATCGGGGGCCATGGCGGGGTGGTGGGAGTGGGGGCAGGGAGCAGCGCGGATGGATCCAGGAAAGGACTTAGTTGAATCCCAGCTGCCCACATACCTGTTGCTGGTCTTGGACAAGGTCCCTAGTTTCTCTGGGCTTTCGGTTTGATTGTAAGACTAGGACGCCGCCCCAGTCTGAAGATGTCGGTGTGTGCGGGAATGCCTGGCGCAGTCACCATGGGTTTTCCTTCAGCCTCCTCCGTGCCCCTCCCTGGGTCAATCAGTATCCATGCGTGCCACAAGTAAATTACAGTCCCTCCGAAAAACCAGTTGACCCGAGTTTTATGGTCGAGCATGGTGAGTGTCCTTGCCAGGAAATGCCACTAGATGTCTTGGGCCTGCTCCTCTACCTCCACAGCAATCCCCGGAACAGGCTGGTTCAGGACGTGGGAGGTGGGAGTCAGTGTTGTACCTAGGACAGGCTGAAGTCAAAGGCTCATTTGCTCTGTGAGGGGTGATCAGGATGACACATCAAGTGGAGCCCCATGGCTGACCCTGGAGGTGGACGGTCGGGTCGGATTGGCTGCCCTCCAGCACGTGTTTCGAGTGATGCCTTCCCTGGGTTACGCAGCCCTGATCTGTAGCGCACAACTTCCCAGCTCCAGCCAGTCTGGTCTTGCCGTCTCCTTCCAAGAAGATAGGTGCGGCGCAGTTGCCTTTAAGCGGCTCCTTCTGGACACCGCAGGGCAGCAGCAAGCAAGCATGGGCGACTTTTTTCTTACGTTGACCACAATACGCCGGGCCAGCTTTGCACGATCCCATTCAGCATCACACGTGTGCATCGGCCACTCACCTGTCCATCTGCCACAGACAGGCTTGCACAGGACCATTGAGTGGCCTTTACGGCAAAGAGCCTAAAGGGCTCACAGGAAACCTGGACCCAGCGCAATGGTAAGAGCGCAGCAATACCTGTCATTGATCAAGGGGTATTCTGGGCCCGACATGGTGTTAAGTGATCCAGTTCGGTTAGCACTCTTAGAATTAACCCCCTTTTGCCTATCAGGAAATCGAAGACGGAGGGCATTAACGCCAGGGAGCAGGGAGTAAGGGGACACACAGAGGGGCTGAGGGGCTGGGCATTCTGAGCCCACGGATCTGCCCACAGGCCCCGGCTGCACGGGCACCAGGGCTGCTGCTCTGGAGGGGATGAGGAGCTCTGGGGAAAAGATGGAGCCTGACGTGGGTAAGATTTGGATATTTTCAGAAGAGATTTTCAGCCTGGAATGAGGGTGTAAGTGACTGAATCGGAGTGATGAGCCAGATAGCCCGGCTGCGGGAGCTCCCCTGTGGGGTGAGGGAGGAAGGCCTTGGGGGCGTGTGGCTGAGCAGAGGCGCTGGGTCGCCAGGAGCCGCCGCGGGTTTGGAAAGGGGGAGAAACGCAGCGCCCTGCACTGCAAGGGCACCGAGACGTGGTTGTGGTTCTTCCTGACCGTGACAGGCACAAATGGTGCTGATGGTGGAATGCACGGAGTTTGCCTTCAGAGAACTCCTGCTGTCTTTTAAAACCTGGGCCTCTCATTTAAACTTGGTGGCCTCAGGTGAATGGTCAGAAACAGTTTCTGATGAGGTTGCAGAGACTGTGCATGGCCTCTGATTGTGCACATCCTGTGATTGTGTATAGTCTCTGATTGTGGCCTCTGGCCTCTTTGTGGCCTCTGATTGTGTGGGTCTCTGTGTGTGGTCTCTGTGCAGCCTCTGATTGTGTGTGGTCTCTGATTGTGCTCAGTCTCGGATTGTGCGCGGCCTCTGATTGTGGGTTGTGTGAGTTTCCCGGGATTAAGTAGATGAGCCTCGTGCTGGGGCAGGTGTGCCTTGTGTTGGGCGTGTGGATAAAGAAGTTTAACCCATCTCCTCTTTGAGAATGGCAGGGCAGTAACAAAGGCGGTTGATTTATACATGGCCATCCTCGTGAGGTGAGGACCTGAAAGGTTTACTGCTTTCCCGGAAAGCTGCTCTGGGCGTCACCATCACTGATCATGGACAGCAGCTCAGAAGCCCCCTTAAGGTGCAGGGAGGGACCGGCGCTGGTCCTGTCTGTGCCCAGGCTGCTGGTCACCCTGACGGCCAGGCGATGGCTGCCTGTGCACGAAGCTGGGGTTAGAGTGCATTTGGGCAGTGTCGGCTTTGATTTAGGTCAAGACTGATCAGTCTTCCTAAAATACTAGCCATGAAAGCTTTCATAGATTGTAGTTCTTTGGGAGATTTATATGTGGTTTTTAAAGCACAGGGCCCATGGCCAGTGTTGAATTACATTTTGTTCAGTGTAACTGACAGGACACTGGACCTGAGTCTCAGGCCTGCCACAGGGTTCAGGGAGCTTCAGAGAGGGAGATGTTTGTGCTCAAGTTTTCGCAGATGGGATGGGACATGGGCATGGGGCTGGAATGCTCTAACCTTCAATCTTCAGTCATCGGTATCACCTGTGCACACGCATATCGTTTTCAAAGATGGACAAGCTTTTGGGAAATATCTGAAGACTTTTCCAGTTTTGAAAGAAGCCGGGATGACACTGGAAACGGCAGGTGTCTTGGCTGCTGATCAGGTCCATCACCACGCACATGGTCCCTAACCTGGCCCACCTCTGATCATGCACAGCGGGTGACGAGGTCCATAACCTCACACTTCTGTGCACAGCAGGTGACCAGGTCCCTAACCTCAAAAGCTTCTGATTGGGTGCAGCTGGTGACCAGGTCTGCAACTTCGCATGGCTCTGATTGTGCAGAGCTGGTGACCAGGTCACTAACCACCCACACCTCTATTCATACCCAGCGGGTGACCGGGTCCATCACCTCACACCTCTGATTGTGCATAGTGGGTGACCAGGTCTGGAACCTTGCACACCTCTGATCGTGCACAACGGGTGACTAGGTCCATGACCTCACGCCTCTCTGCACAGTGGGTGACCAGGTCCATAACCTCACACCTCTGATCGTGCACAGCTGGTGGGCACAGGACCCACTTCAGTGAGGGGCTGACTTCCCAGGTGTGAAGGGGGAATGCTGTGTGGCTCGCTAAGCCCCTCCATGCTTTGGGGGCTCCAGGCTGTGGCCGGCAAGTAGGAAGTTGTCCCAGGAGGCTGCTGTGTGTTGGGGATGGGAGGCAGCTGCAGGGTGGAAGTACGATGTTGTCGTAGGGGGCCACTGTGGGGGGGTGGGACGGGAGGCAACTGCAAGTTGGAAGTAGGATGTTGTCCCAGGAGGCTGCTGTGTGTGGGGGAGGGAGGAGGCAACTGCAGGGTGGTGTGGTGGTCCCCGTGCCACTGATTTCAGGTTAAAATAGAATGTGGACCTCTTTTTACCATAGTTTTTAATTACTCCGCTAGTTTGTGTTGCTGTCTCTTGCTATGAAGTCCACAGTCTGATGTCTCTGTGGTCCCCATGTTTCCCTTCTGCTTGTGTTACCCGATCCTGTGGGTCAGCTGTGAGGAAACCACTCTCCACTCCTCATCTGGAGTGGTCTCGAGCTGGGTGTGCTGGTCTCCTTGTGGGCTAAAGTGTTCTTCTGTTACTGTTTTCTCTGTTTCTTGACCAAATTTAGCAGACTTGCGTATGATGCAAACACTTTAAAAAATGTCTTTTGCCTTTATAAAGAAAACACCTGCATTGCTTTAAAATGAACCTTTCCTGTGTCTCCATCCTTCCTCACAGATTGCTCTGTGTTAGAAACTCGGTGGTGTGTGTGCTTCATGGCCTCATTCCATCAAGCACTGTAACCTCTGATTGCAAAAGTGACTATACTCAAGGCAAAAAACTTTGCAAATGTTGAAAAGAAAGAACAAAAACAATATATTGTTCTCTTGTCATCCTGAAATGGCTACTCTTAAGATTTTGATGTAGTTCAAACTACATCAAAGTCTCACCTACTCCTGTGCCAATATTCATCCTTCAGCTCTGCCTCCGTTCTTCCTTTCTTTTTTCATGCTATGGGGTCTGCTTTGGAGATGTTATCTACTTTCATTCTTCCAAAGTCAAGCTTCTAGCTTTGGTTGGAACTGCAGACCCATTTACCCATTCAGCAAATACTTTCTAAGCACATGGATAGTCACTGAGAATACCGTGGTTCACCAACATGACTGCGGCCCCTGCTCACACGAACTTGCGGCCTGATGGGGAGAATGGGCACTAATATGACAATCAGTCTAATGGGTTTCTGATGAAGAATTGAGGAAAGCGCACCAAAGAAAGGGAAGCGGGGTTCTCTAAATTTATGCTGTAAAAGAATCTGGCGTATCTTGGGATGAGAGGTAGAAAACCGATGCATTCTGGAAGGTATGATCCCCTTGCAGTCTGGAGAGAAGTAGAGGTTGCTTGTTGAGGGGGGTGGAGTGTAGGGACACCACGGTCTAAACAGAGATGGGGGTGCGTGCAGAATGCCTCTTGCAGCAGGAAACAGGCACGTGCAAGGAAGTAAACACGGGAGAAAGTGGCACAAGACAAGAATGAAGGCAGGCAGGCAGGGGCTGGGAGATGATGGTAGATGCTTTATTCTCTTAATAACAGCAACAGGATGCTGTTGAAAGCACTTGGGGGAGGTGGGGAAGTGGGTATGACATGTTTTGTGTTTGTAAAATTATCACATTGTCTTACCAAACTATACTCCCTATTTTTTATTTTTACATTTTACTTTAAGTTCTTAGATACATATGCAGGTGTGTTACATAGGTATACATGTGCCATGGGGGTTTGCTGCACCTGTCAACCCATCATCTAGGTTTTAAGCCCTGCATGCATGAAGTATTTGTCCTAATGCCCTCCCTCCTCTTGCCCCCACCCCCCAACAGGCCCCCGTGTGTGTCGTTCCCCTCCCCGTGTCCATGTGATCTCATTGTTCAACTGCCACTTATGAGTGAGAGCATGTGGTGTTTGGTTTTCTGTTCCTTTTAGTTTGCTGAGAATGATGGCTTCCAGCTTCATCCATGTCCCTGTAAAGGACAGGAACCCATTCTTTTTTATGGTTGCATAGTATTCCGTGGTATATACATGCCACATTTTGTGTATCCAGTGTATCATTGATGGGCACGAGATATCCTCTTAACATGTGCTCCAGCAATTGCACTCTTAGGTATTTATCCAAAGGAGTTGAAAACTTGTGTTCACAGAAAAACCTGCACATGGACATTTATAGAAGCTTTAATCATAATTGCTAATTTTATTCCAGCTTTATTCATAATTGCTCAAACTTGGAGGCAACGAAGAAACCAAAATGTTCTTCACTAGGTGAGTGGATAAATAACCTGTGATATATCCAAACAATGGAATATTCTTTAGCACTGAAGGGAAGTGAGCTGTCAAGCCATGAAAAGACACGTAGGAACTTTAAACATGCACGGCTACACAAAAGAGGCCCCTCGGAAAAGACTAAATACTGTAAGCTTCCAACTAAAGGACATCCCGAAAAAGGCCAGACTATGGAGTGAAAATGTCCGTGCTTCCCAGGTGTTGGGAAGAGGGAGAGATGAGGAGGTGAAACACGGAGATTCTTAGGATTTTAGTGCAACTGCTCTGTACGATGCTATCATGGTGGATACATGTCATGACATATTTGTTCAAACCCATAGAACAAGCACCAAGACGGAGCCCTCATGTAAACTGTGGACTCTGGGTGACAATATGTCAACGTAGGTTCTTCAATTATTACAAATGCTCCTTCTGGGCAGGAGTGTTGTTAGTTGGGGAGGCTGTGCACGTGGGGGAAGGGAAGGCATATAGAAGGTCTCTCTGCACCTTTCCCTCAATTTTTCTGTGAACGTGAAACTGCCTAAAAGATAAAGTGTATTTTTAAAAAAAAATAAAGGAAAAAAAGGAAACAAAAAGTCCTCACAAAAATCAAATGAGAAAATGATCACACTGGGTGCTTCAGGTCAAAATGGAAGAACAAGGGCTGTATTTACCATCCCACCTGATGACTTTTTTCTCACTGCTTTTCAGCATTTTTTTGGAGTCTAGTCAGTGCAATAAGGCAAGTTAAAACACATAAAATGCACCCTTATTAGAAAATAAGATTTAAAACTATCTGTATCTGCAGGTGACGTGATCACCCGTGTGGAAAATCTCCTGAAATCACAAAAAGCCACTAAAACTAATAATAATAAATTCCTTACTAATAAGTGAGTTTGGGTTTAGCTTGTATCTTGCAAACTTTCCATAAGCAGTATTTATCTCTTTATACACTGGCAAAGAAATAATTGGAAATGGAAATTTACAAAGTAATATTAAGACTAAATCTGACAAAAGATGTGTAAGATCTATGCACTGTAAAGCCGGCAGTGATGCTGAGATAAATTAAAGAACTAAATAAATGAAGTGATATACTGTGTTCATGGATCAGCAGGCTCAATATTGTTAAGATGTCAGTTCTGCCCTTGTGGAGCAGAGGTTTAATGCAATTCCAATCAAAATCCCAGCATGATTTTATTTTTTTTTTTTTCAGTAGAAATGAACTAGCAGATTCCAAAATGTGTCTGGAAATTTAAAGAACCCAAAAGAGCTAAGACAACTTGGAAAAAAAATGGTGGAGGACTTACCTGAACTATCAAAACTGGGTTAATGAAACCTCCTAGAGGGTCTAGTAATAATCTCACAAACATGTTACCTATACATAGTGGATTTTTGAAGAAAGGTTCAAAGACATTAAATTAGAGAAAGGACGATAATGATGATAGAAGGATTAAATACTACAGGCCAAAAAGGGAAAAAAGAGCTCCTGTTAAATATCTTCACATTGTTGGTGTCACTCATGCAATTCAATTCACATTTTGTATATCTAAAAGTTGAACAGACTTCTTCATTCTCTTTCCCCAATTCACTCCACAGAGATGCTGATGTCTTTCCGTGGAACTTGGAAGTTTGCTATTCTTTTTAAAATGACTCTCTTAGACACTGTTTCTGCAAGAAGTTGTGGGACTGTAACTTACAAATACTGTTCTAAACCTTGGAATCACACGTTTCCCTTTTTCTCTACTTATCGTTTCTAGTCAGTTTCCCATTTCCTCTTCTTCATATTTACACTGCATTCCTTCTAGTTCAGGCTCTTGTTACCCCACTTGATCTCTTGATGTGGTCACCTGAATGTCCTTCATGTTCCAGCCTCCTGGAATCCTTCCTTCATGACCCTGAAGAACTGCCCTCCAGACCCGCAGGTGTGACCCGGAATCAAGGATCTCAAAGCCGAGTGGGATCTGAGAGGCTATCTAGACCAATCCTCCATTACAGACGTAAACCTTTTGATGACTTCACTTCAGAGCCCAAAATATTTGCACTGCAGGCAGAATCACCTAAATCACTTAATGTGATGTTCAGTCTTCCCGTGGTATCTTCCTCTCTGCATCTCCCTACTTTCGGTCAGCCATTTCTCACTCATGACACCGAACCCTTCATTCACATCACATTATTGTTCTTCTCCACACACACTTGTTTGTTTTCTGCCTGGGTTTTTTGTTACATTCTTCCCTCTACTGGCAATATCATTTTCCAAGATCTGAGTACAGAATTTTAACGTATTCCTCAGAATGACTCACATATCACATATTCGACCAAATGGCTGCAGATTCTGTCACTTCCTCTCTTGTCCTATGGCAACCTGGAGAATCTTCTTCTCTTAGCCAATAGGATTTATCATGGTCCTTCTTTATCTTAACAATAGTTTAGCAGGACTGAGAACTGGGAAGTAGATTTTTCTCCCAGGGGTGAGAACTGTCTTAGTTTAGCAGATCTCCCTGGGTCTCCATTCTGGTTGTAGAAAAGCAGCCCATAGGGCATGGTGGGGAGGAGAAGAAGGGGAACTAAGCTGTGTTGCATGAAGATGGACAGTTGTGACCCTTACTCCAGGGTTGGGAGTTGAGGCCCCTAGGAAGGAGAAGCTGTAAGGATGAAGACGAGGCATAAAAAGTGATGCAGGCCGGGTGCGGTGACTCACGCCTGTAATCCTAGCACTTTGGGAAGCCAACGTGGATGGATCACGAAGTCAAGAGTTCAAGACCAGTCTGACCAATATTGTGAAACCCTGTCTCTACCAAAAATACAAAAATTAGCTGGGTGTGGTGGCACATACCTGTAGTCCAGCTACTCGGAAGGCTGAGGCAGGAGAATCACTTGAACCCAGGAGATGGAGGTTGCAGTGAGACAAGATCATGACACTGCACTCCAGCCTGAGTGACAGAGACTTCATCTCAGGAAAAAAAAAAAAAAAAAAGTGATGCATAGTAACAAGACTGCCCGAGGAGAAGAGGCAATCAGCAACCACCTCCAGGGTGGGATGGCTGAAGACCCTTTAAGAACAAAGGTGTCTACTTTCCTTCTTTAGGATGCTCTATCGTGATTTAATGAACCCTCCCAATCTACTGTATTCAGTATTTGGCATGAGTCAATTTAGGGGAATTCTAGAAAACATAGCTGGCTGTTATCAGGTTAATGTAGATTGGGAGGTAGGGAAAAACCCCAGGAGACACGTAGGAAGGACAATACGTGAAAACAGAAGAAACTTGGAGTCAGTTCACCCTTCAAACAAAATCCAGTTTCCAGAAGACATTGTGAGGGCTGCTGGGTCTTCCTCGCCTGCAGATGGGGGATTCCAGATAATTATTATACTTGAATCTCACAGGATGGGGTGATCACCACCTGCTCTCAAATGGGATGAGTTACAATATCTTCTATCGGGAGGCGGTAAATAAGAGGTTAGGTACACGTCTGTAGTCATCACAATTTTGTCAAGATTGCTATTTTTACTTCCATGTCATAGATGGGGAGCCTGATGCTTGTGGAAATGATTTGCTCAGGGTCTCACCATTAAAAGTGGCAGAGGAAAGATTCCAACATGTTTTAAAAGCTGCAAACTGAGCTGACTCCCATCCATGCTGTCATACCGACTTTGAGATTTCAATCCTCCTGAAGGCAGGAAACTTATTCCATTTGCTTTTATACCCTCCATAACACTAGTGAGCAAGTTTTGCTCAAAGTAACATGGAATATTTTGCTGACTCAAGGGGAAAAAGTAAGAGACTTAAATGACACCATCACAAGTCAACCTTCAAGGAACAGAGACATATTTAGCATTAGCTGTCTCAGTCAAATCAACATAGACATGCACGTTTATCCTTGACATGGCAGTAAGACAGCAAACACAATTGAAAAAATGAGCCAAGTGTAAAAAATGTGTCACAAAGGGATGGATTTAGACAGGAGAGCAGTGAAGTAGGTTATAAAATGGTCAGCATAATCCATTTTCATGAATTATTAGCTGAAACATGCAAAGCATTTAGGATTTCTGGGAGAAGTGTACAAACACACCAAATGTTTGTCCGACATTTTCTTCACTGCTGCTGTCTTTCCACAGGGCTGGAGATGATGTTAACCAACGGCCTTGGGAGGAGAGATTGCAGCTGAGCCCACACCCTCTCAAACTCCTTCAGACTGTTTCTGTTTTTGTAGACTTTACCATTAACAACAAATCCTAAGATTTACTCAATCAGTACAGCAGTCGTTGGCCCGAGTTCAAATTTCTGATTCGAAGGAATCTGCACTCTGCCTGCCAGGATCGACTATTAATGGCTTCGTCCATAGAGGAGCTGTGTCTTTGCTCACTATGGAACAGTATTGAGGCTTCGAAAGGGGTATTTTGCTGGTCACCTCCTTGGTCATCCTTCTGCTCACCAAGAGCAGATACTGTTCTCAGCCCCTTACATTTACAAGGTCGTTTAATTCTCACATAGCCCTTTCAGATAGATGCGACTATTACCCCCCTTTTACAGAGGAGGAAACCGAGAGGCAGAGGACATAGGTGAATTGTCCCAGATCACAGAGCTGGCTATGGAGCTGGGACTTGCACCCGGCCAGCCTGGCTCCAGAGTTCACTGCCCTCCTCCTGTACAGCACGTGTGACCTGCAGTAATCACCGCCCAAACAGGCAGGCACTGCGGAGAGCCAAGCACACCTCTTCCGACTTCAGCACGGAGGACGGTTCGTTTTCATCCTGGTGTTCAGCTCAGGACTGTTTTTATCACAAGGACGCACCACCCAGAAAGCTCAGTCATGTGCCGTTACCTTCTACGGTCATGGTTTTCTACTTTTTGGCCCCATTTTCCTGAGGACTTGGCCTGCTGGGACGTGAATGATGCGTTACTACTGTAGAGACAGAGGTTCAGGTCTAGTGGCACAAACAGCGACGGACCCCATGGAAATGCGGGCGTGGCCCCTCCATCCCAACAGCCTGCATGGCTGCTCCATTCTGCTCCCATCACACACATCCCCACACAGCCAAGCCCCTTCTCCTTTCCCCCACTGGATTCATCAAATCAAACCTCGCTGTCCTTGGAAAATGTACCATTAATTTACTTACTGCCCAGTAAAAAAGCACACTTCCAGTTAACATGACACCCCCGCAACGATAGAACAGCCTTAATTCAAACATGACGCAGAGGAACAGAGGGAGGAGGGGTCGAGGACCATCCTGGAATCGGCAGCTGTTTTCTGGGGGAAAACCTCCGTCCCCCCTGAGCCCGACACTTGTGCCACACTATCCCCATGATGTCTGAAAGCTCCCTGAAGACAGGCTCACTCTGACCCCTTCACACCCACAACGCCAAAGAGGAGCAGGTGTTCAGGAAAAGTCTCCTGCTAGTGCTGAAGACAGGAATGATTCCTCGTGGTGCCCAGAATGTCAGGAGAAAAGGCACCATGTGGACACCTTCCAGGTGAATTCTGGAATGACTCTGCCGAATGCCAGTCATCCTTTTTCAGAACAAAACCAATACCGGAAAACATGTGTCGCCAGCAGAGAGATGGTCCTTTTGACGGCTTACAAACACACCTATGTTACGCTGAATTTATCTCAAGCCACCCTCTCTGTGCTAATGTAAAAAGTCTCCTTTATTAACCAGTAGCCTTTTTCATCTGGTGCTTTTTAACAAGCAAGACGGTCCTGTAACACTCAGGCATTGTTGAAAACGTCAAATGGAAGCCTAGAATCCTCTTCCGTGCAGCTTCACTGCAAAGTATTTTGACGTGAGCCAAATCGTGCTATTCCTACATCTCCATGGGAAACTCAAGGCTTCATCAAACGCAGCAGCATTTCTGCTAGTTACAGAAATTGGTGGGGGGGGGGATGGGGTTGAGGGAACATTACATAGAAGGCAACCCCGATAATCACCTGCATGAGAGCCACACTGGCCGGCAAGCCCCGGTCTGCTCAGTCTCTGCACAATCACAGACTTGAGACCTGGAGGGCAGACACCTGGCACTGCTGACCACCCCAAGGTCATGGCCTCTGCCCCTTCTCTGCTGCCCATCAGTTCCAAGCTTCTGGCAACACCGCCTGCTGCCCCCACTGCCTCATCGACTCTTCGTGAAAAGCAAATGTTGCCAGGATAGCTTATGAGTACATTTGCCAGGAAAGCAGCTCCGATTGACGCTGAAACCCCCTTCTCACACCCCTGGCAGCTCCCTTGCCCCCGATGTGCACATGCTTGCAGCTCTGACCTTGCTCAGTGTCCACACAGGCTCTGTCCCCTGGAGAGCCAAAGGCAGACTCAATGTTGAGTCAGAAATACACAAAGAGGGTGAAGATTACGAACTGCCTGCCCCCCAAAACACAGGTTGAAATCCTCACCCTCAATGTGATGCTGTCAGGAGGTCTTTGGGAGGTGATGAGTTCCCGAGGCTGGAGACCCTTGAATGGGATTTGTGCCTCAGAAAGGGGCCCAGCAAATCCCTCACCCTCCCATTGTGTCAGGGCCAGAGAGAAGGTGTGTGCCAACCGGGAAGGAGCCCACACCAGAATCCACCCGTGCGGCACCCTGATCCTGCCATCCAGCCGCTAGAACTGTGAGAAACAAATTCCTGTTGTTCATAAGCCGCTCAGTCAATGATGTTTCGTTACAGCAGCCTGAGCTGCCTGAGATGACGATGCTCACTGCCCTACAGAAACGGCTACTCCCCTCTCCCAGAAAGAGGGGTTTAATTAAAATCCCTGTCTCTCCTCGCGGCCACCACAGATCTCACTCCCCCACCCCAAAAGCCAGCAGTTGCTAGGATTAAAGGAAACAGAGGATTGTTTTAGACCAGCCCCTCCATATCGATCTGAAGCCTATAACTTTGCCCACTTCCATGGTGGCCGTGTCACTGCAGTGCCCATGTCAGCTCTGTGTCTGCACTGGGTCCCAGGCTGTGCACAGACTCTTCTAGCTGCCCATCCAGCACAGCCATTTCCCCTTCTGCTTTGGAGGCTGTCCTTCGATATCGAACTCCCACCTTTCTGCAACCCAAGGCCTTCTGATCCAGACATTCGGGGTGAGCTCAGCCATGTACTGGAGTCCTTGACTCAGGTAACCCAGGCCCAAGGCGTTGGCACCAACGATCTACTGGCTGTGGGGTCTGCACAGCCACTAGCTGTCCCAGCCACTCCAGGGCCTGGGAGGGGAGGCAGAGGAACCTGTGAAGCTGCCAACAGCCATACGGGGACAGGGGCCCCTGGGATGAGGAGGATGCCATGGAAGGAAATTCAGAGAAAGAAAGAGCCCCAAGGCTGGACGGGTCATGCCCAAAGCCTACACTGCTGAATTTTCCAGGTTTCTGAACTCAATCGCTGACCCACACAGCACATGTTTCCTGAGTGCTGACCCCGCGTGCCATTGGATACGGCAATAAAGTAGGACCCCCACCCACCCCTTCCCCGACACATACACAGGCCTGGGCACCCAGTTGGCACCGTGAGCCAGGGAAGGGGGCCATTTCAGACGGACAGTGGGTGCAGCCTTGCCAAAGCCCAGCAGTCACCTGCACTGCCACAGCCAGGCTGAGTCCAGATCAGCCGCACAGAAACCTGACCCTCTCAAGGGCATGCCTGAGCTCATTAGGGACAGATACCGTCTCCTGCTGATCTCCAACACTTTCTCTGCATGTCTAGTTACAAACGGACGACGCAGTCTCGGAAGCACAGCTGTGACTCTGGAGACAGATCCCAGGCCTCCCCCTGCTCCTCTCCGTGGTGCCATTGATGGGGAGGGGCCGGTATGGCCGCGAGGCCGCAGACCCACAGCCACCATGCCACGGAGACACGGGCCTTCGACGGTTACTTCTGCCAAGGAACCCTGCTGCGTCTTGGAGCACACCATGGTGGGCGGGAAGCTCCACCCGGAGAAACAGCGATGCTTCTCCCCAGAGCCAACGGAGGGCACTCCCCGCCCTGCATGCAGCAGATTACTTACATTCTGGAAAACATCTGAGTTAGTGGGGAACAGTAAAATGAAAAGGTCACGCTAGAACGTTTAGAAGGTTGTGTGGAGTCTCAGGAGGTCTAAAGATTTCTGAACCAAGACTGCTGCGGGCAACGAGCTTACAGGGAAAGTTTCCACACGGGCCTTCAACAAGCAACGCTCAGCAGGGAGGAGCCACGTTCTGGGCAGAACCTCAGAACAAGAACATCGGACACCACAAAGTCACAACAGAGCCAACAGGAACTGAAATACAGCGCTCTCCTAAGATGTGTGCAGAAAGTCACCACACATTAAGATGGGGGAAGAAAAGGATAAGGTTAGAAACAAATTTGAAATTATTTCTGCATACATAAAATTTCTACATCCACTGGCTTTCTTTCTGGGAGTAACAACTTTTACATGAGATGCACATCCCCGTTGGAAGGAGTTTGGGTTTTCCGTGGGCAGAGTCAAGGGCTCTCCAAGAAATGTGAACCTTTTCTCACTCACTGAGCCGCGTGCCCTGAGGCCGTCCTGGCCTGTCTGAGCCCCTCCCTGGCTCTGCCTCCAGCCAGCTCCTTCCAGCACTCACCCCGCTGCTCCCAGAGCCTGCACTGGCCCAGGATCTCCTCTTCTGCTGCTGTCAATCTTCCACTTTAGGGTAAATAAGTTGGAAACTAGAAAGTTATAAGACCCCTTAGCTTTTTAAAAATTTGTCTTCTCAGAAAACAAAGAATACTAATTCTACTTCCACGGTTTAACATGTTGCCCCCATCTGCATGTTCATGGATATGTGTTTTTCTATATATTTTAATCAGTACTTATAAAAGCATGCACTGTTGGCTACGTTCAGTTCAATTACATTTGATGTAAGAAGTTTTAGTTTCAGTGAATTCAGGCACTCAAAATTTAAGCCCTCTGACATCTATTAATCAAATGGAAAAATGACAGGTAGATATCACAAAAATCAAGAGAAGTGTTTAATATAAATCCTGGACTTTTAGATATTTCCACAAATGTAATGTATACATTAGTACACGACCTTGAGCATTTTCACAACTCTTTGAACTAAAATTCTGCTCTTAACTTTTATTGGTAGATCGACATCCATATGTGATTATAAGCAGCTCAAACATCAGCTCTTAGAAACAACCAGAAATGCTGTGGGCAAATCCCACCGAGCAGCAAATAACGGAACTGCACCCAACAACCCAGGTACCTCCCCTGAGGCATCTGGAACTTGAGGATTACGAGCAGCCTTTGGTTTCTGAGGCACCCGAGAGTGGGGACTCCAACTCCCCAAGTCTAGGAAGGCCTCAGCGATAAGGAAAACTGATCAAAAAGTCATCCCTGCCGGCCCCCTGCCATGGGTTCCCCCCTGCCGGCCCTCAGCCACGTGCTTACAGATCTCACTTCCTCTCTGTCCCGCAAAGCCTGACTCCTGATTCCAGCCCTGCTGCTTACTGGGATGTGGCCATGGACGTCAACTGCACCTGCAAGGGGAGAAGCCTGTCAGGATACAGGATCCTGGCCATCCTGGCAGCGCTCAAGCTGATACTGTAACTTGGTAGCGAGTTACTTAATGCAAAGGTTTAACTTTGAAAAATTTAGATGTGTGTATTCTAACGGAAATTCTGAATGTAGAACACAGGCCACACCCTCACACAGATGTTGTCTGGCCAGCACTCTTTTGTTTGTCTTCTCAATAGACATTTTTAAAAGCAGTTTTTGGTTCATAGCAAAATCAAGAGGAAAGTACAGAGAGTCCTCACCTATCTCCTTTCCCAGCACAGGCACAGCCTCCATCATTCTCCCGCCCTCACCAGACCAGCATGTCTCTACGACCGACAGACCCGCATCAACACGGCACCACCACCCACAGTCCACAGCTCACACGAGGACTCGGCCTGCTGCTGCTCACTCTGTGGGTTTCACAGACGTGGAACGGCATGCATCCCCCATGAAAGCCCCACCTGGAGTTGTTTCCCACCTTCCATATCCCCTATGCTCCTCCCATTCATCTCTCCCTTCCCCAGCCCCTGGCAGCCACTGACTGTTTGACTGTCTCCACAGCTTTGCCTTTTCCAGACTGTGCTGTGGTTGGACTCAGACAGCAGGCAGCCTTTCCAGATTGGAGTCTCACTTAGCAACATGCATTTAAGATCCTTCCTTGTCTTCATGGATTAGGGGTCCAGTTCTTTTTAGTGCTGAATAATATCCCAGTATCTGACATACCACAGTTTATCCATTCACCTGCTGAAGGGCATCTTGGTTGCTTTCTAGTTTTGGCAATTATAAAGCTGCTGTCAACGTCTGTGTGCACATTTCCGCATGGAAGTAAACTTTCAGCTCCTCCGAGTAAACGTCCAGGACTGTGATTGCTCCTGTGGTCGGAGAGCTTAGTTCCACGGAAAACCGCCACGCTGCCTCCTACAGCAGCTGCCCCACTTCCCCCAGCGATGAGTGAGGGTCCTGATGCCCACACACCCACCAGCACGCGGCAGTGTCGGAGTTCGTGTTTTGGCCAGGCCGATGGGTGCACAGTGACGCCTCACCCTATGACATAAGACGCGGGTCATGTTTCCACGTGTAGATTTGCCATCTGTGTATCTTCTTTGTTGGGGTATCTGTCCAGGTCTTTGGTCCATTTTTAATCAGGTTGTTCATTTTCTTGTTGAGTTTTGAGAGTTCCTTGCACGGTTTGGATAACAGCCTTTCTCAGATGAGTCTTTTACAGATGCGTTCTCCCCGTCTGTGGCCTGCCCTCTCATGCTCCTGAGACACTATGTTTTATATTTTGAAAAACACTTCAGACAGAAGATGGACCTCCCAGCCCACCACGGTTCTCAGTTTGGCCGTGGTCACCACCCTCCCAGCCCTGGTTCCCACCTTTCCACGATCTGCTGGTCCTATGGGTGTCAACCCATACTAAGTCCCTAACATATCTCCAATGATGGCAACGTCAAAGCCGGCAGTTTGCAGGTAGAAAGGAGCTGATGGAGGCCGGAGCAGAATGTGAAGGCCAGCGGATTCATCCCTCGGGGACCGGCAGGCCTCTCAGATATCCCCCTGGGTCACCTCCCAAATGAAGTACCTGCTTTGGCCGTGGGCAGGAAGCAGGACCTGGCCCAGATCTCAGCATATTTGACCTGGCACGGCATTTACAGGTGAGCCTCCATAACCGGAAACTCGACTCTCTGGGGAGAATGCATTTTCATTATCAAGGCTTTTAGGCTTTTAATTAAGAAACCAAAGAGCAGTGACTGGAGTGAGGATGCAGGGACTCTGGGTGACCCACACGCTCGTTTCCACCTGGCATGAAGGACCCTGGAGTGAGGGTGCAGTGCCTGCTCTGAGTCACCAGCACACTCATCATTTCTACATAAAGAACCCTGTGAGCCTGTCCCAGGACTTTTTAGCCTAGACCTAAAAATTCACAGCTCAGGAAACCTTCATCATTTTAGGAACCTGAGGGGTGGGCCAGGGGGATCTCACAGAGTGAGGTGCTGTCTATGGGGTCAGCAAAGTGCAGCTGGGGCTTCCCGCAAGCACTTCAGGGAGGCCGTGCACTGGCCCGAGGCTGGTTCCGCCTCCTATCCTCGGTTCTCATGCCCAGCCGTGAGGGGAGCCCCCCGCTTCAGGAGCGGTCCCTGGCTCCAGGCCCTAACATCCATGTCCAGGCCCCTGGTAGGGCAGCTTCTACCCCAGGGAGGCTGGGACTGGAGACAGCCTGGAGCTCTAGGCAATCCTGGCAACCACATGCTTCCCGAAGTGGCTGCAGACAAATTCCTGCTTCCAAAACCTGGCACGGGCTGTGTGAGGCCTGGAACACGGGAGGCGCGATTACCCTCTCATGGTTATCAAGTCAAGTCATAGTCTCTTAGACCTAAGTGTGACTGGAAGTATACACATTATGGAAGTGTATATAAATGTGAATACAGACACGCTTATTTTCCTTTTATATACCTTACATATATGTGTATACGTGCATATGTATAAAACATGGAAGAAAAAACCATACTTAAGATTTCAAATCTCAGTCACAAAGATCTCAGAAGCAAATTATTATTCTTAAATTCTAAACAAAGATGTAACACTTTACATTCTTACAAACAAAACGTTCTCTATTAGCATTTTATTTTAAAAACTAAGAATGCATTGCACTCTCTCAATTTCGATTTTTAATTCAGCTCACAAAGGCCCCTGTAGAAAGGCCTCCGTACCGCGGCAAGGATGGCGGTGGTCACACCTGTGGCCATTTATCCTCTCTACATCTAGCTCCTCTCCCTGAGGCAACAGCACCTCCGAAGTCACAGCCTGGCCTCCCAACTCTCCCCCGTCCCGGGCGTTTTGGCATGTTGCTCTGCTGCACACACCTCAGCAAATACTGCTGATTAGCCAGAATCGCCCAGAAATCTCTTAACCTTGATTCTGGCTGCTTTTGTAATTTGTAATATCTGTACTTCTGGTGTGATTTGAGAAACAACACATTTTAAAATTAGAGAAGATGTGGTTTTTATTCTCTCCTTTCTACTTGCAACCTTGAAAATTCAAGTAGCAGCAAGGGTTTGTTGAAAGTAACTTCCACCAAATAGAACCTATTACAAAGGTACTACAGAGTGTCAAATAACCACATAGATGTAAAATAGACATGCAGACAGAGATACAAAATCCAATGGTTAAACCAAATTGAGAAATGCTTGCCAGTTTGATAGGACTTCTAAAACTTGACATAAATGTTGGCTGAGGGATACAAGATGCTATGAGATGAGTGAGATGCTTGGCCTAGAACCACAGGCTCTCTCCTCTTTACAGCAGAAAATCCATAAGGAAGTCAAATCTGAAAGAACCAGGTACCGTTGAACGGCATACTCAGCCATCCTTCCCCATTCCTGGGCCAGCTGCGGTGAGTGCAGCCAGTCGTTCACCAACATCCATCATCCATCCTCCAGGCCATGGCTACACTTTACTCCCAGGCTCCCTGTCATTATGTAGATTAGGTAAATCAGGGCCACTCTCACCTTAAGCCTCCCCTGCCAGCATGGCAATCACCCATTCCCAACCACGGCAAGGACAGCCGTGTCCCTGGGAACGCAGAGCAGGGGTCGGGAAGAAACCTGGATCTCTGAATACCTCATGGAGCAGTCACCAGCCTGGAACATCCTCCCTGACAGGTTTGCAAGACAGAAAAACTCCTTGGTTCCTCAAGCTACAATACTGCAGAGTCTCAGGTCACAGCATCCTTACCTACCCTCGTCAGGAACCGTTCATGCTCATCAAGACATGAGAACAAAACTGCAGTGGCACAGTCACACTCAATGCAGACCACCTGCTGCTCACATTCATCGTATTAACACCAAAAAGCCACCGTGGTGGATATCCTGGATGTGGACACTCGGCGGCTTTTTGCTGGAGATGTGCTTTGTGCATTTGTCGCACAACCATCTTGGCGTCAGGAGGGGCTGTGCAGATGGCAGCTGTGCACGTCACAGGGAGTCTCAACTCGCTGGACTCTCAGCCAGCTCCCACTATCAGTGCCCGCAGAGTCCTCTCCTCCGGGAGCACGTGCTTGGACGCCACAGTGGCCTGTGGATCCACACAACAGCACTGTGTGCCCCAGGAGCTTAGAAAGTACCACTGCATCAATGCCTCCACAGGTGAGGCCGGGGGCAGAAGCCAACCTCAAGCAGTTACGGTCCTCCGTGGGGCTGGCGTCCAGGCAGGAAGGCGGCTCAGCGGCTCTCCTCCCACTGTGGAACTTCCTAGGTCCCCACATGAACAGAACCTAAATAACACGCAACGAACAACAGGAACGAGAACACGACCAACAGCTTCTGAGATGAGCAAGCTGGGCTGATCATGAGACACCTGACGGGGACGGTGCCGGAGCCCCTCCCAGTGACCTGTGTGGACAGCGCTGCCAGCATCTCCCTAAAACCAGCCCAAGTCAAGTTAGACTTGAGGCTTTCCAGGAGTGGGTAGATCCCTTCAATCCCACAGTCTGAACCTTCCAGGCCGTGTCTCATGGCCCTCATCTCACATATGGGAACCCGGACGCTGCACCATAGACGTGGCCCCAAGCCCTCGTTCCTTCTTCAACACCACACACCAGTACAGTGAACACTTAGGATCTGGGCATTCACATAAAATACTGCTTAACTAAAACTTCTGATTTAGAACATGTTTAATTCCTACTCACAGAGCTCAAAGTGTTCTGTCCTAGGAGGCGGTAGCTGTAACTAAGCATGAGAGAAGAAGGGATCAGAGTGGTGCCAAGTATTAAATATTCCTCTAAATCTATTCACCAGGTTGCCATGCTATTGTCACCTGCTTCATTTTCTGTCCTTAAAAGACAAAATAGTTACTTTTCAAAATAGACAACCTGTTTTACTGATGCTTAGCTATAAAGTGGCGAGCTACGTATCCAAAAGGGAGATATGGGAAAACAGAAAATGTCCACAAGCGATCGGGGTTGGGGGGCAGTTGCAGCAGCACCTGGCTCTGTTGCGTTGTGAGCCAGCCACGTGGGCTGGACAGCTCACTTAGCCACTGAAATTACATCATCTAAGATTTTGTTTCAGTTACTTTGATAAATTCTCCCTCTTGCTATGAAGAGTAAGGTTTGTTTTTTTTGTTTTTGTTTTTGTTTTTTTTGACTTGGAGTCTCGCTATGTCACCCAGTCCAGAGTGCAGTATTACAATCACGGCTCATCGCGGCCTTGACCTTCTGCCTCAAGCAATCCTCCCGCCTCAACCTTCCAAGTAGTTGGGACCCAAAGGCGAGTTTGATTTCTTTGCTAACGAATTCCTAATTCACCTCGCAGTGGGCCTGTCAAGGCCATATGCCCGGACATCCACCTTGCCGACCGTCCATGTGGTCTCTAAGGTGGATGCACTCCGGTTGCCTGGGCTCTGCACGCGATACTGAGTCTCCAAGTCTGCCGCTGTATAAGGGACTGACAGCCCCAAGCGTCTCGACGCGCCACCTTGAGCCGGGCTTTATTCCACAGGGCGACTCTGCTTCCCGTGATGAGATGCAGCACGTGAGCACAGATCAAAGGGTATCAGCAACTAACCCATTCCCCTGGTACTAAGCAGAGGACCAAGAGTTTAGTTCCTTACTTATTTGCTACGGGCTTGATTCAAAACAGCTTTCTGGAATCCTGGGGACAGACACCTCTAACTGGTGAGAATTCTGGCTTTAGTAACGGAAGGATCACCTAAAGCCCATTTTGTAACTGCTGTTCTCATCAGAATTTGAGGCCAAAGGGAAAAATAAAAGGGGGGCTAAGATCGTGACACCCCAGTTTGCACAAGGCCAACCAGCCTGCTTGAGGGGGTAAAAGGAATAGGATTTTTAAACTGCTGAGTTTTAAAAACGTGGCTGTAGGCTGGGCGCACTGGCTCACGTCTATAAGCCCAGCACTTTGGGAGGCCGAGGTGGGAGGATTGCTTGAGGCCAGGAGTTCAAGACTGGCTTGAGTAACACAGCAATACCCTATCTCTTTAAAAAGAAAAAAAAAAAGTTATTAAAATAGTAATAAAAAGGTTAATACAATAAATTACTATGTCAACATGGCACCCCCTGCTGTCAGACGAGGTGCAGTCTCTGTGGCTGTGAGGTCCGGAGAGAAATGTAACCGGCATCATAGGGAAGGTGGACCCCAAAGCCCCACAACATTACTCCTGTACAGTGTGTTAACCAGCATGAAGTCTCCTCCACAATCAGAAGCCTGGTGTAGAGGAACGCTGCCCACTGGACCTGGGTGGACTCCAGATGCCGGTCGACCAGACAGCCCCACCCTGGGACCCTGCCGGCAGCCCCGACTGGACAGAATGGCCTCATGAGTGTCCTTTCCTGCCACAGGCTGCAGACCCTGAGCCAGTCCTGGCTGTGACTGAGGCTGCGCATAAACGTCTGCGCCCAACAGCTCACCTTTGTACATGACACGCCCAGTCCACCTCATTTCAAATGTTACACTTGCCCCAAGGCGAACATGGATGTTACAGGTTAACTCACTGCATGTGTGCTAGACTTTCCCTGTAAGTGTTCAGACATTGTACGAACCGGATGAACAAACCCCACTTTCCCTGTAAACGTTCAGACATTCCTTGAGCCCGATGAACACACACAGCCAACAAACCCCGGAACGTGTAATGCCGCGGCCTCCTCCCCTCCTGAGGGGCGTGTGCTTACAGCTCCCCCAAGACCACATTTCCCAAAGCACAGAGTGTTACTCTGAAAATAAAACCTCCTTTTTCCTTCCTCTGTACATCTCGTGGTCGTGTTAACAACTATTGCTACAAATGCAGAGAAACGGGGTATCATCCGTGCTGGTCACCGAATTCCTAGCACCAAAGCTTCAAGGCCCCCCAGTCTGAAGGAAGCTTCTATCACCCTAAAGCCAACTCTGGAGACGAAGGCCAAGCTGGGGAAAGGCTGTGTCTCTGCAAATCCACGCCACGGGGCCCTCTGCAGTTGTGTGTAAGGAACTCTTGGTCTGTCCTGGGGTTTGGGGAAATCAGGATGCAAGCAGATACCGTACGCTCTGCCACGGGACCGTGAAGTCTGCGGAACCTCAGAGGAACACGGAGACAAACGGTGGCACGATTCTCACAGGCCGAGCCTCGATGGGCGCCCGTGTCAAGAACACAGACACGCCGGGAGGGGCAGCCGATGCAGGCAACGCCTGCAACTCCAGCAAGCAGCAGCGTCTGAGTGTGGGGGTCTCTGGCCAGGCTCCACCACAACTGCCATATTCTGTGACAAAATGTTAAAAATAGGTTTTAACTAGTTATAACTCTAACTTGTTTTACACATAAACAGAACACAGGGTACCAACAGGCTCCAAAATACTTTGCCTAGAACCAAGTCTAGAATGCAGATGGATGCTGCTCCGAGTGTGAGGAGTCCCCTTGTAGTGCCATAAATCCTAGATCTAGGTGACTAAGTGCTCTTCCTAAACCAGACGGCACCATGAGGCTCTGAGGGCACCCTCTGTCCCCAGGCCAGTCCATCAGGCCCTGCAGAAGCTTCTAGAGTAAGAGCCTGTGGATTTGTATTGGACGGATGTAAACCAGGCAAAGTCACAGGGGCTCGTCCTGGAAGCCTATCCATTTACCCACTCATGCCGTGGAGAGCCCTGCCCCCAACTCCACACCCGCAATCACGCTCAACCACAAGAACTGGCTTCTAAGCGCTCAAGCTACTCCCTCTCGACCCCAGACAGACGCTTCTCAAACCATGAGACCCAGAGTAGTCTTAACAGGTGGTCCCAGCAGAACTGGCCACTGCATTAATTGATATTTTGTGTGTGGGGGGGTGGTTGTTCTTCTGCCACTCAGGCACAGTGCACCATAAGTACAGTGGTGCTATCATGGTTCACTGCAGCCTCAACCTGCCAGGCTTGGGTCATCCTCCAGCCTTAGCTTCCCGAGTAGCTGGGACCACAGGTGTACATCACCTGTCCTATTTAATTTTTTGTAGAGTCAGGGTCTTGCTATGTTGCCCAGGCTGGTCTGGAATTCCTGGGCTCAAAAGTGAACTGCCCAACTCAGCCTCCCAAGGTGCTGGGATGACAGGTGTGAGCCACTATGCCCAGCCTAGAATTGGTTTTTCTTAAACCTGAGTTTGACACATGAACCCCACTTACATAGATATCAGCACACTCTCACAGCTCGAGAGTTTTCCTGAATCTCGATTCTGTCCGTTCAAGGTCAATATCTAAGAAAGAGTCAGAACTGACCCTCCCTCCGTGAAGCCTAAGAGCAAATGCAGCAGCATCTCAGTGTATGAGGAGACAAAGTAAGAAGGGTGGAAAATACACACTGAAATTCTAGTGCTAGAATCATAATCACCAACACTTTAAGAGGGAATCTGCTTTCCAAAATATGTAGCTGCTGGATTAACTTCAAAGTCACCAGATTCCACAGGCAGTAGCTCACAGGGGCACAGCTTTCTAAGGCCGCACAGCCCGGGACAGCGTAACAGCCTCAGGGCAAAGCAAACTAAACAAAGGCTTGGTTCTCTCAAGGACGAAGGTGCTCAAGTGTTTCCAGATATTCTTCTTCTTCTAAGTAAGTTAGATGCCTCCTACAACACTGTTTAGAGTGCCAGTGTATTCAGAAACATGAAGTTGAAAATACATCTCAGGACCCCAAAATCACTAAGGTAAAGGGACGTCAAGGTGAGGAAGAGCTTAGACCAAACCTGCCTCCCATGCTCTTCCTAACAGAGACAGCTACTGGGGGTGGGGGGAAAAGCCACGTACCTCCCTCACAACCGATCCACAAGGAAATTCCTCATGGACAGAGGACAGAACTCAAAGTCACCATCTGCACACGGAGATAAATGCGGATCTGACTGCTTCCTCTGGAAAGATGCACCAGAAATGCATTTGTCTGATCTACCTGTGACCTGGAAATCCCTCCCCGCTTCGAGCCGTCCATCCTTCCTAGACTGAACCAACGTACGTCTCACATGTATTGATGTCTCACGTCTCCCTAAAATGTGTAAGACCAAGTTGTGCCCCAAACACCTTGGACACATGTCCAGGACCTCCTGAGGCTGCCGCAGTGTGTCCTCAACCCCTCCTAAGGCTGTGTCTATAACCTTGGGAAAATGAACTCTCTATGGATCGAGGACTGTCGCAGAGATCCTTCTGGTTTACAGGAAGCATTCTCTCCTGCGAGTATATCAATGAAATCATGTGGAATTACAAAATGCCACTTTAGTAAAAGCCAAAGGAATTAGGGTTCTATGTGCTTCAAAAAAAAAAAAAAGTAACGTTCTATTTGTCAATGGACCATGAAGCCCACACCCCCTTTTGCAGTGAAGATGTCAAATGGGACGAGAGGCCCCTCCTGAGGATGCTACCCTCTGACCCCACTTCCCAGAGTCCAGTTTCCTGCTGCTCAGGGAACAGCAACCCCAGCTTCACGGGGCTCAGGCCTCCAAACCCAACTCCCACCCATGCTGGAGAATCACCCCAGGGACTAGCTAAGTGGCAGGTGCAACTCTCACCTCACCCCCTTAAAGGGGAAAAGGCACCTTCCCGCTCCTCTTCCTGCTGGTGGGAACAGGGGCAGGAGCTGGAGGATCAGGAGTCGGGCGGCAGAACGGAAGCAGCCTGGGTCCCTGCTAGTCAGAGTTGGCAAATGCCAACCATCCCCGACATTCACTTTGCAAATAAATCCTTCTCTTTTGTCAGGTCCCTGGTTATAAGTTTGCACCCATAACTTAAAAAGAAAAAAAAAACTCAGATTAAAAAATCGGTGTTTGGCTGACAATATTTCAATTATCTTGGGGCCTTGGGTCAAATGATGGCAAAACAGGAAACTGAACGCTGTTATTCAGGAAACTACCTTCCAGCGCCGTCTACCCTCCCAGGCTGTCACCTTATGGTTGTTTGTCTGCTAGATGATTAACAAAACTGTTCTGAAAACCTAGGTGTACAGAACAGACAAGAAGTCAGCTTGGGTTGAGGGGAAGCAGGATAAGACCCCCTTCCCCGCAGGATGGTGGAAGAGAAGGAACCTTCAGCACCTGGGTTTTCAGGATGCTGGATCTCTGAGAGCATCTCTCACAGCTCAAGTACAGCCAGACCCTCCTCTGACACAGCCTGTTCAGGCGAAGGTGGGCACCTGCCCTAGAGACCCACAGCCCTGTGCGGGGCTCAGCTGGAGCTGAACTTGCCTCCCTTGGTAAGAGTCAGGGCCAGGGGTGGGGAGAGGAGAGAAGCAGCAGGCCTGAGGGCCACTGTGGAAACTCCATGCCACGGTAACTCTCGTCTGATGTGCTCCGGCCAAAGCCACGCTTCTCGGAGGGAGTTTCCCTTCACACATCCGGAAATCATCAACATCTAGTCTCCCCACAGAACAAATCCTTCCCTAGGAGGCAGACGCTTGGCTGTAACACGGGGTAATGAGGGGCGCGCCTTCGTGCCCACTCTGTAGTGTTTCCTGTTACCTATTTTACCTTAAGCTACAAATGATTCCCGTTTACACGGGACACAGTGACACAGACAGCAAAACACATGAGATTCAGTGTGATCCCACACCCGTCACTGCTGACCTCAAGTGCTTTGTTCGTTTTGCTTCTAGAGTTTGTATTCTCTCCCGGGGTTCCAGGCCTGTGGATTCAACCAACCATAGATCAACATATTTTTTAATGTGTTTGTACTAAGCATTCAGACTTTATTATTCATTAAACAACTACTCGCATGGAATGTCCATGGTATAGCTGTTACGAGCAACCCTGACATGACTATCTGCAGGAGGATGTGCATATGTCATATGCAAACACGATGCCATTTTATTGCAGGGACCTCAACGCCCAAAGACCTTGGATTCCATAGGCAGTCCTGCAGCCCACCCCCATGGGCACTGTGGAATGGCTATAATAGAAAATATGGAGGTTTTAAACAGTTATGTACTAAATCTAATCTTTTGTTAAGAAATTAATGTGTATCACTTGTATTATTTGGAAGTCCTTCCTGGCCCAGAGACTTGACATGTTCTTATCTTTTTGTCCACGGATCTAGCCATTCCAGTAAGCTTGTTGAACACAAATCAATTTTACAATTAAATTCTTACAAGAATCACACTCAATCTGTAAGCTGCTTTGGTTTTTAAAGTGAAATAACCAATAGTTTTGCCAACCTGCTATATCATAGAATAACAGGATAAAGCAGCCCCATGGCATGCAAAAACATGGGGTTTCAAAGCTAACCAGTATAAAACACGTTACAAACCCCTAAATATGAAAACGTTTTACACCAAAACAGATATTCCAGAAAAAAACAAGATGTTCAAAAAAGCCCTTTGCAGAACAGCACTTTCCCCTTCATTTTTCACACGGTTTCCTGAAGCTTGTGTTTGGTGATGACCATGAACCAGAAGTAGCGTCCGCTGCAACTACTGTTACGGCAACACAGAATATTAAGGGGGAAAAAAAAAAAAAAAAAAGGCCGGGCGCGGTGGCTCAAGCCTGTAATCCCAGCACTTTGGGAGGCCAAGACGGGCGGATCACGAGGTCAGGAGATCGAGACCATCCTGGCTAACACGGTGAAACCCCATCTCTACTAAAAAATACAAAAAAAAAAAAACAAACCTAACCGGGCGAGGTGGCGGGCGCCTGTAGTCCCAGCTACTCGGGAGGCTGAGGCAGGAGAATGGCGTAAACCCAGGAGGCGGAGCTTGCAGTGAGCTGAGATCCGGCCACTGCACCCCAGCCTGGGCGACAGAGCGAGACTCCCTCTCAAAAAAAAAAAAAAAAAAGGACACAGCATATTTCCTATTGATGAGAACAGATAGAGTGTTATAAAATGAGTGTGTCCTAAAGTCAACAATGTTCAAATTCTAGGTCTCCCACAGACACTAGACGGTAACCGCCAAAGCTTATGTACCTGGCAACGTTCAAGGAGACCAAGTTCAGAGCTGTCACAATGCAGCACCATCCTCACGCGATTATCTCAGACAGGTTTGAGGGCAAGTGCCCCCGTCACAGTGGGAAAGCTGCCCAGCCCAGCACTTCCTGAGATCACAGACCTTCGCCTTCCCACGTCTTCAATAGTTCCTTTACACCGGGAACCACACAACAAAACCTAAAACACTTCCTCAAATCTCAAGACAGTCTTTAGAGCTCTTTTCCTTGCCCCTTCTCTTACTGAAAAAGCTTATTTTGTAAGCAACCTGTAGTGCTTACCAGAGCTGGGGCGGGAGGAGAGCTAGTGTTTGGTAGACCGAGTTTCAAGCGTGGGGAGACCAGAAAGTTCTGGAGATGGATGGCGGTGATCGCAGCACGACAGTGTGAACACACTTAATGCCACAAAACCATACACTTAAAAATAGAGTGCTGTGTAACTTTACCACAATCAAAAAACTGAGAAAAGTCATCTATAATTACTGTCTCCAATATCTTCCATCCTGTAAGTTACATTTGCTTTCGGCAATCCTCAGAGCAATCATGAAAAACTAATACCCTGTCGTCTCTGAAACGCAAAGTCGTTCAAGGGCTTTGGTTATAGGAAAGTAGCTGGAAAGCAAAGCGTCCGTTAGGCACAGCGGCCGTGATAGGACAAACACACGGTAGGAAGGTGGTGGTCATGCTACACACAGATGGGAAGGGTGTGGGGAGCCACAACACCTGATGCTTGGGAGGCACCTGGGCAGGAGCTGAGAATGTACCAAACACGTTCGATCATGCAACATTCACGGACCCCGAGTCCAGCCACCACCGCTGACATCCACTGTGGCTGGGGTGTCCTCCCAGCCTGTGATGGCTCGCTCCTTCGGTTAACTGCCTTGAATCTACTGGTTCCTCTCCTCATGGGCCTCTTTCCTGTCGTCTTCCTGTCATTTTTCTGTCAGCAAACACATTTCCTGTCATTTTCCTGAACTGACATGACATTTCCTGTCATTTTCCTGAACTGACATGACATTTCCTGTCATTTTCCTGAACTGACATGTCATTTCCTGTCATTTTCCTGTCAGCAAGCACATGCGTCCAGCCTGACCTTGTTGATGTGCTCTAGCGGCCCTGGACTCGAGCCGCACTGTTCCATCAGTGTGGCATTCGCGAGTTACCTCCTGGGAAATGCCAGGTGATGGTAACATCAACCAGGAGGCACAGCTGAGAGGCAGAACGCATGGTGCAGTGCCCAGAACGTCACGTCCTTGAACAGACGCTCCGTATCTTCTCCTCTCCTGCCAGAGCTTCACTGTAGGAAGGCGGCCATTCCTCCAGTGCTGCTACTTCCAACACCGGGGAAAGCAAGCTTCAGAAATGAACGGTGTCAAAGAGGGAGGACCCACCAGCAGGGCTACCGGCAGCCAGACAACCGCAGCCCCAGCATTCCCCAGCCACCATGACTGACAGCCCAGGCTCCAGAAATGCACGGCTTCAACCTTAGGAGTAAAAACCCTCCCAATCCAACTATTATTTTCAACAATGGGATTGAGGAATGAGGTGTTCTAACCCTGCCTCTCTCGACAGCACAGATCATCAGATCCCAGTTCTTATAGGATTGGGGAGTGGGGTGGGGTGGGGTGGGGTGGTTCCTAACCCTGCCCGCCTTCATAGAAAAGAACTTGGATATGATGACCTGTGCTAGATTAGCACTTTGCTTCTGCCATATGCAGTCATCCTCAGCACCAGGAAAAGTCAGAATCGTTGAGTGATGACACCAATACCAACACACGCCGTTCTGCGGCTCTGGTAACTGGCTGCACAGATACAACCCGATAGTGGTGAGGTCTAAAGACATCACCAGTCTTCCCAAGGATTGTGTTCCTGAATATTTTGCGTTTGGAATAACGGTCTTCTTTGCCAGGGCTGAGCCATGCTTCCCTCTCGCCTGTCCTCTGCCTTCACCAGCTTCGTGTGCGCTTCCGGACAAGTGTTTGTGCAGGTGCTATCACTTATTTCCACAGCGAGAATATACACAGACACCACACAGAAATGGGCAACCCCGTTAGGAGCTGTGCAGGGAGATCTAACTCATCCCATGTGCCAAATTCCTGTTGCCATGGAAATTAACTAAACTAACGTTGCTATGATCTCATCTCTTACTGTACCACTAAAGATCATCTGGGTAAGAGGAATGTGCCTCTGCATAGCATTCAGCTCACATTTACATGTCGGTTTTTCCTGAATATGGTTATGTGAGATAGAAATCAGTAAGATGGGGTGTAACATACAGTATAGGATCGTTGTGTCTCCTAGCCTCAAACACTTCAAGATCCTCAGAAAATGAAGTTTAACTCTGGGGACGTGAGTTACATAGTAACTTGTTTTGGATACTATCATATCAACACCAAATAACTTCTTGAATTCCTTTTTAAATTGAAAAGCAATTTACAAAGCACAAAAGCCCCAATATTAAAGAATACAATTCAGTCTTTTTAGCATATTCTAAAAGCTGCACATCAACCACTAGTATGTAATTCCGGGACTTTTTCACCACAGGCCAAAGAAACCTTGAACCCATTAAGAGTCAGCACCTGGCTCCTTCCTTCTACCAGCCCCTGGCAATCACCAGCCAACTTCCTTTTCTCTGGATTTGCCCATTCTGGACACCTGTTGTGAGGAGAATCGTACAGTGCATGACCTTTGGTGTGACCTTCGGTGCTGACATCTTTCACGTCTAAGGTGAGTGGAATCTCAGTGAGTGACCGGTTGACAGACACCTGGACTGTTTCTACTACTATGAATAATGCTGCTGTGAAGATTCAGGCATGACATACTTTTTGGAAAAATGTTTTCAGTTTTCTTGAGCATATGGCTAGGAGTGAAATTGCTGGGTCGTACGGTGATTTCATGCTTTTCTGAGGAACTGTCAGACTTTTCCAAATCAACTGCACCATTTTACTTCCCCTCCCACTAGCAATATATCAAGATTTCAGTTTTCCCCAATTCACCAACATGTCACTGTCCAATACTGGGGTTTTACCCACCCATCACGGTGGTTGTGAAGTGTTATTTCACGGTGGTTTTGATTTCCATTTCTAAGATGACGAATTCTGCTAAACATCTCATGTGCTTTTTAAGGCATTTGTATGTCTTTCTTTGGAGAATGTCTATTCAAATCCTTTGTCCATTTTTAAATTGGATTTTTATTAAGAGTTTTTGAATATATTCTTGATATCAGGTCCTTATCGTGATAATGTATCCTGTTCTGTGGGTTGTCTTTTTACTTTAATAGTATCCTCTGAATTGAACATTTTTAATTTTGATACCGTCTTTTTCCCTTCAGTTGCTTGTTATAGCTCTAGACGTCTCAGCCAAGGAAACATTGCCTAATCCAACCTAACAGTTTCTCCAGGATTCTCCCCTAAAGGTGTTATGAGCTGAACTGTCCCCCTCCCCCAAGATTCCATGTTAAAGTCACAACCCCAGAAACCCAAAATGTCACTGTATTTACATACAGGGCCTTTAACTTGGCAATTTAGGTCCCCTAAGATCTTAAAAGTAGGCCCTGATCCAGTATGACTGGTGTTCTTTTAAGAGAATTTAGACACAGTCCTCAGTGCTGCATACACGTAAGAGAAACCTGTGAGGACACAGAGAAGAAGCTGTCTACACAGCATGGGGTGAGGCCCCAGAGAATCCAACCCTGCCCTCACCTTGATCCCAGGCTTCCAGTCTCCAGAAAAAAGGAAATAAGATGCTATTGTCTAAGTCGCATGGTCTGTGGTGTCCGTTATGGTACCCAGCAGACTGACAGAATGGGTCTCAGTCAGCTCCTTACATTGGAACCATGTTGAGCTTTGCATGTAGGGTGAGGAAGGGTCCAGTCCATCCTTTTCTATGTGGATACCCCAGTTGTCCCAGCACCATTGAGTTGTGAAAGGAAAAAAGTAAAGCAACCCTTGCTGTCCTCTCTCCATCAACAGATTAGAAGATACACTGAAGAATCATGGACAATTTTGTCGGTTTAAGCCAGTGGTTTTCAAACTTTTTGGTCTCAGGAACCCTTTGCACTTTATTAAAGAGCACAAAAAAGTTTTCTCATCAGGCCGGGAGTGGTGGCTGCTCATGCCTGTAATCCCAGCACTTTGGGAGGCAGAGACAGGTGGATCACTTGAGGTCAGGAGTTCGAGACCAGCCTGGCCAACATGGTGAAACACCGTCTCTACTAAAATACAAAAATTAGCCTGGCATGGTGCTGAACACCTGTAGTACCAGCTACTAGGGAGGCTGAGGCAGGAGAATCGCTTGAACTCAGGAGGCAGAGGTTGAAGTGAGCTGAGGTCACACCACCGCACTCCGGCCTGCGTGGCAGAGCAAGACTCCGTCTCAAAAAAAAAAAAAAAAAAAAAGAACATAATTTAGTTTCTTTTACAAGGATAAAGTCATTACATCTTAACACAGTCTTAAAGAAGAAACCATTTTCCAAAATAAGCAGCAGCGTGGCAACAGTTTGTGCTACTGTGAAAACACCTAACATCTCTGCACCTCAGACAGCAGGATTCTCATGCCTGCATCTGCGTTCAGTGGGCTGCAGAGCCATGGCTGAAGTTTATGAAGAAAGTCCGACCCCATACTGATATACAATTAGGAAGCAGTATTTTCATTGTGTTTTCAGATCATTTTAGGTATTCTCTGCTGCCAAATGTAACAAGTGGCACTTCCGTACAGGCTGTCTGCAACACAGAGTCTGTGCTCTGGTCGACGGGCCTTTCTGCCCCAATTCCTTCTAAGTCGACTGGTCCGTCTTGCACTTGAATGGCTTTTACCAGCACACGATTTTGTAATCACACATTGGTTAGAAAATACTGGTTCAGAGTTATGAGCGGCTTCCACATTTCATTATATGTCCAAAAAAAAAAAAAAAAAAAAAAAACCCCACATCAGTATCACCATTGATCACATGAGAAAGTGGTGGACACAAGATTTTTATGTTTTAATATTCGCTGGAAAGCTCAAATGTCTATCATTGGGAAAAAATGTAAGGTACTTTCCTTGAGATGAAAGTCATTTTGTTCATTTTTCAGGCCACACCTGCAAATACCTCCATCTGAAGTGGCATCTTTTGTAAGTCATTCTTTATATAAAGGCGGCCGTTAGTGGAACAAGTGGTTCTGCAGGTTCATAGTTCAGAGGCACCAGTGCTCTCCCAAGAGATAACCATAAAATCCGCAGAAGACGCACCTGTGCGCACTTCCTGTTTCTCACTCAGAACATTCCAGAAGGAACCCTGAATCCCAATGCCACAGCGGGACTGAAGTTTGCTCTCACCCACACAATAAACCCAGGGAGCTCCCCCAGCCCCCACCCCGAGGCCACAGCCTTGGTCCTCTATCTGGTCTAGGGGGGCTCCTGCAGCTCCAGCCTAACAGGGAACAGAAGGCACCCACATGTCACAAAGCCCTCCCAAGGCCCAGCGAGCACTTCTGCTTATGTGCCAGCCAAGTGCGTTTGACAATTCTACAGCCAGCTGTACGGCAGGTAGCGAGGTACCCAGCAAATACTCAGGGCTCACGTTACTAAGGAAGGTGCACAGCGAGGTACCCAGCAAGTACTCAAGGCTCACGTTATGGAGGAGGAAACCAGGCAGATAGTGAGGTACCCAGCAGGGTTCACGTTACCCAGGAGGAAAGGAGGGTAGAGACAAGGGGGCTGGAACAGTCTGTCATAACCTTTAGCATTTACAAGGCTCGCTGAAGATTATCCGATTTGATCGTCACAACAGCTCACAAGATAGGCAGAGGCAAGACTATTTTCACTTCATAAAAAGAGATCCCGAGAACTGATGATGACCACGTGCTCTTCCCACAGGCTCCCAGAAATCCTCCTCAAATCATCTCTCAGTTGTATACATGTGATAATATCTCAGTCACGTCCCCTCTCTGCAGGGGAATTTTACTGCCGCCCTGCTGTTCCTTCGCACCGCTGCCCTCTCCTGCATTTCAGCCATGCCCACCATCCATGGGGAGTCTGCACCACCCCACCCCCGCTGCGGCTGATGGCTTGGGTCACGCTTACCTTTCATTTCCACCTACAGGGACCTGTTCTTCCTTCAAATGCAGCTCAAACTCACTCATTGTGTGAAGCCTTGCTGTCATGTGTAAAATCAGTCTGTGGAACGCTTCATTTAGGAGGTGCTTATGTTGCCTCATTGGCTGTGATCAGGACCAAATTCTGAGCAAACCAGGTGGTCCCCTCTCCCCATCTCTGCTCCAGTGCACTTAAAACAAGGATTCCTGGAAGCATCTTTTTAGTCCAATTCATGCATGAGTCTGCCCCACACACTGCAGAAAAGCCCTGGTGGTCGGTGGTCAGGGCTCAGGGCCCCCCAGGTAGGTAAGGAGAGCTTAGTGCCCTCTCTGGAGTTGTCGCTCAGAGACCCACGGCTGGAAGGGAAGAAACTTGCATCCTGTGAAACATCTAGGCCCCGAGACCCACTCAGGAGTGGAAAACGGGGAAGGAGCCTTGAACAGACCCTCGGGAGGGCAGACAGTGGGAGCCACGGAGGCCACCAGGAAGGAGGGAGGCAGGCAGTGAGGCCACAGGTGATGTGGCCGGGAGGGAGGTGTTGTGACCAGAGGTGAGGTGGTGGGCGGATGACACGGCGTGGTGTGGGGAGGAGATGTGGCCAGGGCAATGTGGCCAGGGAAGAAGACACAGCTGGAAGGAAGCGACAAGAGGGGTCTCCAGGCCCCAGACTGTGCCTGATTTATAGATGACATTTTACTTAAGATGTTATATCTAACTTTAAAGAAAAGTAGCAATTTCGACCCTTGTGTACATTTAAAGCACGGTACAAATTGAGCACATTTCCCAAACCAAAGAACAGGGCATTGAAGAAAAAATTCATTTAAGATCAGAAATAAAGAGATCCTACAGCTCTTCCAGTCCAATCCCCACCCTAACGTGAATGGGGGGAAAAGGAAGTAGATTCTAGTCAGTCAGCATTAAAGGCAAAACCGATCCACTTTACTTTCTAGACAGAAAACAAGAAGCTCATCAAGGAATCCCTACAAACAGTACCTTTAGTAGTTCCCGAAATGCAAAATTCACCTACAAATTAAATCAACTGCTAAGTGTGTATAGAGTAATTTTTTTCATTATTGCCTTCCTCATCTGCAGGGGCTTTTTTAGACCTTGTTTCCCCTTAATTGCCTCCAACACCCAGGAAATTTAAACCCCACAAGTAAACTGTGTCTCGATTCATGCCCAGCGTCCTTTGGAGCAGACAGTCCGTTGCTCTAAGACGTTCTTGTCACCTAAGCACCGAGTACAGCCTGAGAACGCACAACACGCACTCACACAAACTCAGACAGTCAACAGGTGAGATACGGCACATGAGGAGGAAGACAAGATAAATGAGCTTCACTGACACCCCAGATCCGACAAGAAATGACACACGCAGCCTGCTCTGGTGCAGGTGACTCCTGGAAAACAGCCAAGGACAGCATTTGGAGAAGCAGCACCGCAGGCCAGGAGGGTCTGGGGGCTTAAGAAGGGAGGGGCGCCCCGACCAGGTACTGGGGGATTCAGAAGGGAGGGGTGCCCCGACCAGGTGCTGGGGCTTCAGAGGGGATTGGTGCCCCGATCACTTCCTGGGGGCTTCAGAGGCAAGGGGTACCCTGACCACGTGCTGGGACTTCAGACGAGAAGGCACCCCGACCGGGTCCTGGGGGCAGCAGGACAAGCCCAGGGTTCCGTCGTCACTTTTCACTCCCTACTCCCGAATCTCGCCCTGAAGTTGCAGCCAGTCCAGATATTCATTTACCCATAAAATTAAGTATCTGTGAGTAACACAAGCCACTAATCCACACAGATCTGAGTCTACAGATACCTCCCAGAGACGCCACCATCCCTTCTGGTAGAAGAACAGCCCAGGGGCCCACGCTGCTAGGAAGGGAGACTGTCTCCAGCCTGACGCTGCAGAGTCCTCAACACAAAGTCTACCTTCTGGAACCATGCCGTCTCCTACAGAGGCAACTAGGGGCATGTAGGGTAGGGTTTTTTAAAATCTTTTTTTTTCTTAAGACAGAGTCTCCCTCTGTCACCCAGGCTGGAGTGCAGTGGCTCGATCTCGGCTTGCTGCAACCTCTGCCTCTCGAGTTCAAGTGATTCTTCTGCCTCGGCCTCCCGAGTAGCTGGAATTACAGGCGCCTGTCACCGCGCCAGACTATTTTATTTGTATTTTTAAGTACAGATGGGATTTCACCTTGTTGGCCAGGCTGGTCTTGAACACCTGACCTCACATGATCCGCCCGCCTCGACCTCCCAAACTGCTGGGAATACACGAATGAGCCACGGTGCCCGGGCCATATAGCTATTTAAATTTGACTAAAATTAAATAAAATTAGAAGTTCTCATTTACACTTCAAGCATTCAGTTACCCACAGGCGGCCACTGACCAGAGGCTGGTAGAGATGTCACACTCCACACTGCAGAAGGATCTAGGGACGAAATGGCTCTAAGATCATCTCAGAATCTTTATGTTGAAGCTACTGAAGTTTTACTCTGATTATTATAGACATCAGCATTCTCCCACTTAAAAATGTCAGTGCTATTGCAATGATCAGATCTGTGACTTCCCATCAGCTCTTCTCTTCCTGGATAGATAACTGTAGAGCATCTGCACTCTGCCTCCACACTAAGGGGTAGTAGAAGGCTCCGTGTAAAATCAGGGGGAGAAAAAAAAAATGAATCCCTAGTCCGCCTCCCCCCCTACGATTTTGTGAAACTCCTCTTAATATGCAGAATAACTGCCAGAGTTGCAATAAAGAAGCATCCCTTGACCAGGAAGCAGCAGGGAAGCAAGAGGAGGGAGATGCAAAGACCCTCCGTTCCCTCTGGGACCCCAGGCCCAGCCAGGACTGAGAAGGGCCGCACAGCCCGGCAGACCCGCACACCTGATGCGAACCATACACACGGCTTCCCTGGGCCTCGGTCCCCTGCTCTGCCCTCACTGGCCACTGTGGCTCTGGGTAGAGGCAGCTCCCTGAGCCCCAACACCCACAGCCAGTCCCCTCCTTGCAGGTCTCAGCTGTGCTCTCACTGCCTCCCTGACGCTTCTCATCATCCGCGTACCGTGTCCACTCTACCCCACAGCCCTTGCTACCGCCCACCCCACCACGGAGCCAAGCACACAGCAGGTGCCCAAGATGCCCCAGTGGGCGGGCATGCCAGCGTAGGGCTTGGAGTTCCAAGGGCCTCGTCCCGCATACCACCACAAACGCCACGGAGGCTGTGGAAGGGGTCCAGGTTTCAGGCCTGTACTCAGCTTCTCCTGGCCCCCGAGGCCAAGAACCTAGCAAGGGAGCGCAGCCGGAAGCAGGGTCCCAAACCCCCTTCATGCTCCTCAAGAGGAAGGGGGCTTCGGGGCACAACCCCACGAGCGTCTTCCTCCTGCCAGGCTGCCTGTCACAGCCCCGACACCTTCACAGCAGGGAAACCCACTCCTGTGAGGAGAAAACCACCAAGTACAACAGGAGCCACGTCCCCCGCAGCGTCTGCTGAGCCCAATAGCGACAGCAGCAGCCGGGCCCCCACTCAGCACACACCGACTCCGAACCCGCCACGCACACCACAAGGCCGACCATCTTGAAGCTCAGCTTCCACTCGTCAGGGCCCTCTTCCAGGAGAGCTCGGCATGTCTATCTTCCCTGGGATCACAGAAAGGAGTGGGACCCAACCCCGAGTGTGCACAAAGTTAAGCTCCCACTAGCTGTGCAGACAACCTCCCTGGCCCTGGACTGAGAAGGGGCCAAGCGCAAACAGCCATATTTTGCCCGCACAGGTACGGAATTCCGTCAGCTCTCTCAATGAAGTCGTGACAGGTCAACTCCAGGCTCCTCAGTGCTCTGGGGTTCACCTCGGGCCACTGCACCTTTGAAACGTGGCTGTGGACTCCTCTAGGGTGCTCACTTTCACGGCCCATTTCATTCAGACACTGCAGGCCCCTACCGTGATGTCAATACCCAGGACACCCCTGCTGGCATCCTCTGAGATGCTGCTGCAGCTGCAGCTGCAGCTGCAGCTGCTGTGATCTGAGAACAGCCCTGCACAGGCATCAAAGGGAGGACTTCTCAAGTCTCCTCCAGGGGCAGTGACTACCGCTTTGAAAGACGTTGCACTGAATCCTGGGTGAGCCTGGCTTGGTCCGCAATCTAATCCGGGTTGCTGGGGAGACACACTCTGTTGTAATTGACAGAGGCTGTGGGTGGCAGCTCTACCAAGACTGATAATTGCAACTAGTCTGAGATTTACTATCCATACTTTCTATTTGATGTTTCAAAGGAAAGCATCGTGAAGTTCCAGTAGCAAGGAATTTTCTACAATCTATCACATTAAGATACAGCAGAAATGTAGCTAAAATGTTCATAGGGTCTATGCAGAGGAAGAGATGGGTCTATTTCAGGAAAAGTGCTTGCTGGCTTTTTAGAAACATAGTGAAATCCCTGACAAGTAAAAGGTTGTTTATACTTTTTCTTTGGAACAGAGGGAAAGTTCTTTCTTATTATTTGAATACATTAGCTATATTTAAGTGTTCTGGTAGACTGAGTATTAAATATTCAAAAGGAAGTAATTCTGTTCGGTCTATTTCATTCTTTAAATGTAGCTTTCAAAAACTGACAAATACCTGGCCGGGTGCAGTGGCTCACGCCTGTAATCCCAGCACTTTGGGAGGCCGAGGCTGGTGGATCACGAGGTCAGGAGATTGAGACCATCCTGGCTAACACGGTGAAGCCCTGACTCTACTAAAAACGCAAAAAATTAGCCTGGTGTGTTGGCGGACACCTGTGGCCCCAGCTACTCGAGAGACTGAGGCAGGAGAATGGCGTGAACCTGGGAGGTGGAGCTTGCACTGAGCCGAGATCACACCACTGCACTCCAGCCTGGGCGACAGAGCAAGACTCCATCTCAAAAAAGAAAAAATAAATAAAAAGTGGAAAACACCCCATATCTGCCCTGGCTCCGGCTATCTCCATGGAGTGGACAGAGCTTGAGAAAAGCTCACTGTGGAGGCGTAGAAGGCCAGGCCAGGCCAGGCCGGGCCGGGCCGGGCCTTTGCTCAGCAGATGAGCAAGAGGGTCAGCCACCCTAGTGAAGAAGCCCATGTTTGCTATGTTACTGATGATACCCACATAAATTTCTATTTGCCTCCCACACAGGCCTGGGATCTATGTTTGAGCAAGCGACTCATACCAACAGTCCCTCCATGCCATCATTTCCCTGACCTCCCCCAGAAAAGCCAGGCCAGGCAGCGTCCCCACACGGGCACTGGGGCCCAGGAAGATCCTGGTCCTGCCCCTCTTCTCTCTCGTCCCTGCAGCACCCTGGCTTGCTGTGGAAGCCCAGCAGTGCTGGCTGAACCCACGTTCACCTGGGGCATTCAGGAGAAGCCTCTGTGCAGAAATCAACTGGGAAGTAGGATTGTGTGTGCTGGCAGGTCACTCGAATGGATTTGCAGAACTCAGTTTTCAACACAGGTGCGCCACCAAGTCCCTCAAGCCCTTTGTGAGCCTAGAGCCACAGAGCCATTTGCGGCATTCTCACAATCTCTAACAACCCTGCACAGAGGCCCTGTTTTTCCAAAGGACCATATAATTTTCCGTGTAGACAAAGTTTGACATAATGAAATAAAGTGAAGTCACCACTTCTATTTTCTATTAATCCATTCATTCAAACAAGTATCTCTTGAGTATGTGCATCGAATACTGTGGAATTAGGATTTAGTCCATGCCTTCAAGAAATATACATCACAGAAGAAAAGGTATAGCTTGTAACTAACAGTGCTGAACAGGCAAGAAATAAACATCATAGAAGGAAAGGTAGAGCTTGTAACTAACGTCATAGAAGGAAAGGTGTAGCTTATAACTAACAGTGGTGAACAGGACAGAATTTCACAGGCTCATCAGGAGCCACCGAGGAGGAAGCCATGATTCACATCCACCTGCAGTAGATAAATGTTTCCCGGATAAAGTAACTTTTCTACAGTGATATCTGCTCCTTATTGTTTAATCCTGCTCGATAGGGTATTAAATTACCACTTTATGTGCTGCTTATATAAAATACATCATTGTCAGGGGAGGTTATAAAATAATACTTCACACAAGCTTGGGCTGTGAATGGTGTGAGGCAATGAGACGATGTGTTCCCCGTGTTCTCGAGACGCAGAAGGGTCAAGACCCTGCTTCCCTTCTCCTCCCCACCGCCCTGTTCCCAGATGAGGGGTGGAGGCAATGCCGCCGGGCAGTCCTAGAGCTGGCTCCAGGGCCAGGACAGCACGCCCAGACTCTCTGTGCCCCATGTGATAAATACAGACTATGGGGCAATCACCAATTTACCTGGCAGTGGGGAGAGTCCTTCGTCAAAAGCCTGTGCTTCCAGGAGCCAGGACAAAGCAGGAGCCCCTAGGAAAACAGTTCCGGGTGCTCCTGAAACCTGGGCAGAGTCACAGTCTGGCAGGAAGCACCAGTGATGCAGGTGTGCCCAAGACTGGGAGGATGGCCAGATGCCTGGAGACCAGACCGGCCTGCAGGAGATGACCACCTCTCTCTGGTTCATTAGAGACAGACAGTCTGGGCTTCACTTTTGTATGTGGAGTCTCACAGTACAGAAATATCACAAAGGGATTAGACTTCGTATACCCCAATTTTTTTAATTTAAAAAACACAATTATTTCAACTAATTCTAAATCCAACAAAGAAAAATAAATAAGTATATAAACGCATACATCCAAAAAGTAAACCACAATCTCTTTACCCATAGGAGACCCAAAATTTAGTTTACCTTTTCTTCACTATTATCACTTTTTTTTTAAGCCATTACTGAGGTGTCTCCTCACCGCCCCATGAGGAGGTTCATGGGCTCTTCAGGGCTCTTTGCTGTTTCATCGGTTTTTAGATTTAAGGGCAGGATCATTTTCCCACACTTGCTTGCTTCCCTGATCACCAATTTTTCACAAGGACATCATTGTGCCTCAGAAAACCTAGTAACTGAACTTCATTAAAAGTGAAAACAATAAGGACATGTTGGCTGCTATGACAGCATCCTCAGTCACCGAATCTCCCTGGGGGACCACACACACCCCCAATCTCCTTGGAACTCCAGCATGCCGGTATCGCTGTGGCAGACAGGACTGACCTACCCTGGGGGGGCATGAAAGCAAAGAGAAGAGAAAGCAGGTGACTCATTTAGGAAACTTCGGTGATTCTCTCGAGTCACGTTTCTCAAGGTGTCAGGGGAGAGCCACATGCAGGGAACCTCCTTGGCCTGGCAGGTGGCAGACTCCTGGGACCCTCCTCAGACACGTTAATCAGAGAATCTAAAGGCGGGTAGACTCTGAAAAGTATCTGTAAAGGAAGGACTTAGCTCTGCTGTGACCCCACTACACATGGGGTCACGCAGGATGCTGCTTCCGGCGTCCAGTCTCCATTTCACTCTCCTGGGAGGAACACCCGTCAAGTCACAGAGCACGGTCTTCAGCGAACACCTTCCTGCGCGAGCTCCACTGTCTCCCAGCCCTGCAGGAGTAGCCGCCGAGTAGGGGAAACAAGTCTTTGCTCCTGACCCGGCCACCTTGACGCTGGGCATAAGACCAGCACTGCTACGTCTCTGGGGAAAGGAGCGGCCCTGGGCAGGAATGCACTTGGCAGCCCCGGGGAGTGGCCAGGTGTGGACGACCAGGCCTCTGCCCGCAGACACGTCAGCACGGCATCCTGGAGCAGAACTTCCAGCCCAGCTGAGCCTACAGATGGCTGCAGCCCTGGACAGCATCTTCACAGTGACCCGGGGGACTGGGCCAGAGCCGCTCAGCAGGGCTGCCCTGAATTTCCAACCTGAAAAAGCTGCACAGTCGTACGTGTATGTTGCCTTAAGCCCCTAGGTTTTGGGGTCACTTGTCACACAGCGACAGACAGTGGATGTGCACGGACTCCCAAGGCCACGATGGCCTCTGCCGGCCTCACCCGGGCTGTCTCATCTGTTCCCGTGACATCACGTTTCTCAGAGCCAAAGGCTGCCAGGGCCCCCTCTTTTCTTCACGACGTCGTTACAAGCTCACGATACAAACTGAAAATACCCAATATGTAAAATACAACGTATGACGCAATACAGGGTGAACGCGCAGGCACATACACAGGAGAAACAGGCGCATGCGCGAAACAGGTGTATGAACACAGGAACAGGTGTACACGCATGAAAGAGGTGAACGTGTGAAGGTGTACACGCGTCAAACACGTGTGCATATACACATGAAAGCACCAGACATGAAGGGCTGTCTTTGGGAGCCTAGTTTTTAGACATCTCCCTCACCCTTTTACATCTGCACGATCACAAACACAGCACACCACAGTACTGAGGGGGAAGCCCCAGCTTCTCATGGGGGCACATGAGGCTTTTTATTTATGCCACAGGTTGCATCACTACATCCTAGAACTGCAAGGCCCCCCACTGCCAGGACTGAGTCAGGTCCACCCTGTGCTCCAAGGACCAGGCCGCCTGCCAGCCCATAAGGACCTGCCCCTCAGATGGTGCAGCTGCTTCTAAAACAGAGGCTCAGCCCCACCCAGAGACCTGCAGTACCTGTTATTAAATCAAGGCTTGGCTGTGGGTAAACGTGAAGATTTTTATTAAACATGACTCTGGAACATTCAAAGGACCATAACTGAATGCTCCTTTCACAGCCACGGCGTGTCCAGACGCTCATGGAGAAGGCCACGGCGTGGGAACCCACGGAGCCCCGACAAAGCCGACTCGGAGCTGAGTGGCGCAGTTAGCACCGATTTTGTTTGACACTTGCCTTTTATATTCAGATTAAAATAAAAAACAAGACGCAAAAGTAGCTCACATTCTATTTCAATTCTCTATTTTTGTAGTAACTGGGCCCCTTTCCCTCTGCTTTCCCAGCCAAGCGATAAATAGGCCCAGCTGGGATTTGTCAAAGTCTGGACCTCTGTTGTAGAGTAAGTGAGGAGGGTAGGGAGGGGAGCAGGAGTGGTGAGGAGGATTGGGGGATAGGGAGGGACAGAGGAAAGGAGAGAGAGAGAGAAACCCCCGAGGACTGGAGGCAGGAGGGATGCTCCCTGGCAGCCTCAGGTTCCCCATTCCAAGGTAACTGAGCTGGCATCACGCACGCGGTACCGTCATATGACTTGGCTGACACACGCCAGAATGACAACAAAATGCTTGAGGAGAAGACTAAGCACCAGCATCTTCAGATTAAGGTAGTGTCCCGGTTTCACGCTTGCCTTGTATGACATTGTATAAATTGTAAAGATAACACATTTTCTTACCAGCCACGCTGTTCCCCAAATACTAACTATAACAAAGATCAGACAGCATCTGAGTACTGAGCGTGTGTTAAGCCCGGTGAGGTAGGCATCATTTACTTTGCTAGAGAAAGAAACAAGCTCTGAGAGAAACTTCCTGAGGCCAGGCAGCTGTCTCCAAACCCACCTCGTGCCTCCTGACCCTGAAGGTGGAGGACCCAAGTCATTCACGTCAATAATTTACCTACATGTATGTCAGATTGAGATTCAGCCCCCAGATCTAATCATCTCTATGCAGGAATGTGTCAGGAAGGTATACAATTCTATGAGTTCGACCTGGGGGAACAAAGGCAGGCACCCTCGACACAGATGTAGGGCGGAGGTGGGCGCCCAGCGCAGGAGCATGTCCAGCCCTGCCCAGTCACACAGCCACCCTGCCATGCCAGTGCAGGAGCCGCCACCGCGTCTCGGGGAAAAGCAGCTTCTCCTGCACAGGAATCTACCCCTGAAAGTGTGTTCCTGAGAAGGTGTGGACCAACATCTCAGAAATTAGACACCGTGTAACACGCTTATCTATACAGGCTGCCTATGTCAGGGAATCACCAATAATTCCCATCTCGCCATCAATTATTTCTGGTAAATACTGGTTATTCTAAGTTAACTGAGGCAACACAAGAACAATATAATGGAAATGTCAGAGTCAATCAGCTCCATCTGCTGAAGAGCTGGGACTAATGATGAAACCTAAGGAATCCTGGAGAACGCAGCAGGATCCCAGACCCCGCGGACCACCCCAGCCTCCTTCCACAGGAGAGTTAGTCGTGGCGCCAAGGAACGGCTTTCCAAGGAATCTCAGAGGAACTCAAGGTCTTGAAAGTTTAATGGGAATTGAATATTTGCATCTGAGTCACACGAGCACATTAAAAGTAAAATTTCCTCTTTCCACTAGAATTATGAGCTTGCGGCGGCGACACTGGCTGTATCTCATGCTCGTGAGATGTTTGGGCACAGCCGTGCATCTCTGGTGAATCATTTATAATAATATGAAAGAAGTGCTTGGGCCCTCGATCCAGGACCACAGACCCCACCAACGAGGGTCTAAACAGGACAAGCCTCGGCCTGGAGAGGCTGGTGTCCGTGGGGGCTGGGAGGAGCACCAAGGAAACTCAGGGGCAAGCCCCACCCAAGCTCGGCATGTCCTACCCCACGCAGTCGACATCAGCCACAGGGATCTTTTGTTGTTTTTTTGTTCAGGAAGGAACATATTAAAAAGCCCGGGGTCCAGGGCCTGGACTCCTCAAAGCTCTCCACAGAGCCGGGTTAATTGGCACCTTCCGCCATGTTAAAATCAACTATATATGGCTGCTGAGGGCATCTCAGAGCAGGTGTAACGCTGAGCTTTCTTGCTGTCTGGGGAAAGCAGGAATTCCAGGCCTCTGCCTTCCTACCTCCCCAGAGGCTCTAGCCCAGATGAGCTCAACTTCTCCCAGGTAAGGAGCACAGAAAAGCTTCCCACATGCCCCTCAGGTCACACACGAGCGGTGCAGACCCTTGTACCTTGGCACGAGCCCTCCCAGAGGCAGAAGCCCAGCCCTGTGGCCCCGGCCTGGCAGGAGGCAGCTGCTGGGGCCCCTGCTCAGGGTTCAGCACAGCGAGGTCCAGCCACAGCAGGTGAGACATCCACCACCCGGCCATTCATCTTTAACCTAAAACAGACACAGGAATTTGGCAAGGGGTTCCTTCCCCTGACAAACCCATCCTTCCTGTTCTCATCTCTCCCTCCTGCCCCAGTACTGCGCCCAAGGCCACCCAGCACTGCGCCCAAGGCCTGACTCCCAGTTTCACAGGGAATCCAAGACAATTAAGATTTTGAGAAACTGGGAGCTACATAGAAAATGAGTCATTAAAGCCAGTGTCCACTGATCCTCCCCTCCCCACAGCGGAGAACAGTCCTCGGGATAAAACCCACGGGGCAGGGAAGACGCGATCAAGGTGGGCAGGACAGAGGAGCCACAAAGCAGGTGGTTCGGAGAACAAGGCCACGTGAACACAAAGCTAAAGTGCTCAGCGGCTGGAAGACAAAACACAGGAGACAGAAACACTGACCATTTACAAACAAAAGAAAAAAAAAAGCCTCACTCTTAAGAGTCCATCAAGATTTAAGTTCTCAAGTCACAATGTATCAGCACAGACTTCTCATAATGCCTGAAACTTGGCGCAGTAAACACGTGAATCAGTTCTCCCAAGTCCATCGTTTTCTTTGATGAGCCTCTTGAGTCTCAGGCTGGTTTCAAAGTAAGCCCTTCTCTGTTTGTTGATGACTTAATAATTAACATACTTGAAAACACATTGACTTCCAAATTAATCTGCTAATAAAATATTAATTACCACACTGGCTGTCATCCACAGAAAAAAACACAATCACTTTCTGGTTTTAAAAACATTAGAATTCAAAGCCACTTTGCCCATCAGAACAGCCCCTGATTTTGACAAGGGCATTCCAAAGCTAATCTGAAAAACTAGTCCAGGCCATGATCGCTGGGGGGTCGGACTTGCCTCATCACCCCACCTCCCTTCTGGAATTAGACAGAACTTAGACGCTTAGTCTGATGGGAAACATTTACAATCTATTCTCTCCGAAGCTACCTGGAGGATTTCCTCCACATGACAAAGCCTTGGTCTCCACAACCCCTTATCTGACAACTCTCTTAACCAACTGTCAATCAGGAAATTTTCAAATCTACCTATGACCTGGACACCCCTGCTTCCAGTTGTCCCACCTTTCCAGACCAAACCCATGTACATCTTACATTTATTTGATTGATTGTCTTATGTCTCCCTAAAAGCTATAAAACCAGGCTGGGCTCTGACCACCTTGGGAATACGTTCTTAGGATCTCCTGAGGGCAGTATCAAGGGCCATGGTAACTCATTTGGCTCAGAATAAATCTCCAAATGCTTCACAGAGTTTGACTCTTTGCTGACACGGTACCTTTCATGGGTATTCATCGAGGGGACTCACAATCAACCGGAGGCATCAGTTGCCCACTGTGCAGAAGTCTCTGCAGGACTGAGCCTCTGGCACGGGGACTCCAACCCCTGAAGCAGCAGCTCTCCCACGTCCCACGGCCTGATAGACCTGCACCTCCCGGGCTTCTCATTTCAGAGTCTCAGCAACAAATCTACCAAACGTGATCAACATCACAGAATATTCCTCGGGGCTTTTGGCTGTTGTTTCTCCCCAAGTTTACTCTAGAACCAGAATGGCAACACTCGGAACAGGATGGTTCTCAGTCACCGACCCTCCTGGTAAATACACTGTCTCCAAGGCCCTTTCCCGCCAGTCACAGCTTCCTTCATGTCAGGCTCGAAGGCCACCTCCCCAAGAAGGAAACCTCTTCAATCCAGCAACCACAGCTCCTGTTCCCATCTAGAGCTTGTCTGCCAGGAAGGGAAGACTCCTCATTCCAGAGACAGCAGGTGCCACAAACTCAGGGTATTAGCCATTGCGAAGGCAAACACTCATGAAATTAATAGACTTTTTCCTCCTTGGATACTGACGTTTTCTCTTCTGGAGGTCAGCCAAGGCCATCTGCACGAGTCACGAGCGTGATGGCTCCAGCCCCTCCTTCAGTGTCAGGAGTGTGGCTCCACTCTGAGACCCTCCTACATCAGCCAGGCCATGCACCTGTTCCCACGACTGCTGTCAGCGGACTACAGCGATTCTAAGATAGTCAGCAAGCTGACGTTCCGAAGGAAGCATTTTAAAGAAAAATGTGTAAGTTTTATTGCATGAAATCAGCTACATCTTTTGCTACTCCAGAGGCTTGTTTTGCTTTCCTCAAGGTTCTCTACAATGATCCTGACAGTCAAGGTTCCCAGTTACAGGCAGAGGGTTGGGCAGGCCGCGTCTGATGTGTAACACACAGAGGATCCACGTCAAAGGATTTTCCCTGTTCACCAACATCATCAGGACAAACTTTAAACAGTAATAATCTGCCTGTCTGGAAAACTGAGCTCACTTGAGGACTAATGCAACAAATATATTTGACAAAGTTGCAGGTGGACGTTTTAGTGAATGAATCACTATTTCAAGGAGGATAAAGGCTCACTATTCAAAGGCATGTTTTTGTCAAGTTTTCTAATTTCAGCTTCATGCATTTAAATCATGAAGTGAGACTTGTACCTCATACATTAAAGAATCTCTACAAAATAGACAAAATTCCAATTCTGTACCTTCACTCTCATTCTTTTCCATATGTGTACAGATGGTCGTAATTTAAGTTGGCATTCCAACAGGATTTCTAAATTAAACTGTCTTCTACTTTAAACACTACGTGTTAAACATTACACGTGCCATTGTTCAACATTTATAGCAGGGTCTGTATGGCCCGTTTTAAAGATTTCTTCCTCACTAAAAACAAGTGTTTAAACAATAAATGGTCTACTCTAAAATATTCTAGAGACAGAGATACATTTGGAGAGTGGACACACTTAACACAGAAGTCCGCAACATCAAACAGGCACAACCAGCAGTAAGGGTGGAAAGGGCGCCATGTGAGTGCCCCTAAAAACACACACAAGCCTGGCTGCTTAAAAGGAATGAATATAGCTCAACACTCCTATGTGAACATTGATGTGTCTACTGCCTTACAGAATCCTCCTAGCTGAGCTGCAGGAATCTTCTTTGGAACCTTTTCTCACCTACACTGCCTACAGGTGCCCACTGGGCTCCCTGGGCAGTATCATGTCTTTGTTTAGAATATCACACTATTTGGAGGCCTGTTTAATCCCAAGTCAGAGCCTTATCATAACTCAGACACCATCCCTCAGGGCTTGTGGGCCAACTTCGGCTAATGCAGGCTGCTCCACAGTGCCCTGCAGATGGGCTTGGTGCATCCACACGATTTTAAGATTTGGGGCTGCCGTTTTCTGCAGTCACAGATGCGGACTTACATATTCATCATGACTGAAGGCAGCACGTATTTTTATGTTCCTTCTGTAATGGTAATAATCATGGCAACATTTCCTCGATCCTTAGAAAAGCCTCCTAACAGCAGTTGTATTCCACCCCCTTCCTTAAAATTAATAGAATTTACCAAACTAGGTGAAATCAGTGTTCATGAGAAAGTGAGAAATCAGTGTTCACACAATGGCATAGTAGCTGGGCATAGAGTGTACGTCAACATCCCAAACTAAGCACCCATCACAGTTATTCCCAACTCGCAGGAAAGCTAGAAAATTTAGAAGGCTTAAAACATAATTATAAATGAAAATAACAAGAAATCAAAGTTTTTGAGGAGCATTTGTTAGCCAAACAAGGAAAGCCATTAACCAGTGCTGATTACATTGCATTTGATTACAGCAGCCAAAGACGTGTCAAGAGGAAGAGACTTTTAAAGATTAGTCTTTCGGTAAGAATGGTTGCTTAACAAGTTCAGACTACTGGGGTACACCAATCATCAATTAAAAAGCAAGGTAAACTAGGGTGAGTCATTTTCCTTAATCCTTAATGCGTCAAAAATTACCACATTGGCCAAGCTGGTCTCCAACTCCTGACCTCAGGTGATCTGCCCGCCCCGGCCTCCCAAAGTGCTGGGATTACAGGCGTGAGCCACCACGCCTGGCTGAGAAGTGTTTGACAGAGGCTGAGGGGAGGCTCCTGTCCCTTCCAGGGACATCCACATCCCACCTAGTTTCCCATACCGACTGTGACACTCGAAGCATCACAGCAAGGGCAGCTGCATCCCCGCAGTTCTCTGCACTCATGCCACAGCTGCGTGAGCAGCCACCGCCCTGGAGCTGCCACTCAGCCTTATCGTGCTGGTACAAGCACAGCAGAAACTACCAAGCCCCCAAGAGGGAGGATTGGGGACCCAGGGGAGTGAACCAGGAGGGAGGAGTGGGGGCCCTGGGGAGTGAACTATGAGGGAGGCGTGGGGGCTCAGGGGAGTGAACAAGGAGGGAGGCGTGGGGGCCCAGGGCAGTGAACCAGGAGGGAGGAGGGTGGAGTTCGGCCCAGGGAGTGAACCAGGAGGGAGAAGTGTGGTCCAGGGGAGTGAGTCAGGAGGGAGGAGGGAGGAAAGCGGTCCAGGAAATGAAGCAGAAGGCTCTGGGGGTAACAAGTTCACACACCACAAATACCTCCCAATCCATCCGCGTGCAGGGAGGGGATGGAAACCACACAGGACCTGCAGCGCTTTCTCCTCGCAGATGAGGAGTGAGGATACCGACTCATGCACAAAATCAGAGCTAAATTTCTACCACGGTGGGGAGACGCTTCATAGACCCAAATGGGTACAAAAAGAAACCAATCATACAAGATCAGTGGATGGAATGGGATCAGAAATTTAAGCCTGTAACGAGTTTTCAGAAAAAACTTCACTTGATCTGCAAGATGACTGCAGCTCTGCTTGATCATTTCTGCAAATGTCTAACTCGCGATGAGCCATCTCAGAGCCGTTCAAGAGGAGTAACAAAATCAAAACGCCACGGCATCCTCCGTATTTTAGATAGCCTGCAACAGTATGGAAATGAGCAGCGGTGCCAGAGCTTTCAAGTTTGTTTGAAGTAAATTCCAGCATCAGGGCAGCATCTTCCTGGCTGAAGCAATGAGGTAGGCTCCTGCTCACCGCATGGGAGACCAGCTTTCAGCTAAGCTGCTGTTAAGGGTCTGCAAACCATGATCCCCGACCGAGCTTTGGCCAGGGATTTTTACACGTTGAAGTTTTCACAAAAGAAATATATGCAGAGACTTCTGTGGCCCTCAAAGCATAACACGTTGCCTACTCTGCCCTTTACAGGAGCTTCTAGTTTTGCTGTCAGTTACAAAGTGTTTCTATAAAATAATGTCACTGATTCTCAAGCATGCCAGCAAAAGTCACACTTCTCAACAACCCTCAATGGAGATGCACCATCCTGTGTTTCACACAGATTTTAGATTTTTAAAAGCCAAAATAAGGGAGGTAATTCAGCTAAGTATTATAGTAACACAATTTGAGATACTTACTGATGTGTGACAACAGAATACTTGGCATTCCTGTGAGGCAATAAACTAGCTCAAACACAAAATAGCAAATCAAAGCATGTTTTGGCCTCTCAAAGTGATCAGTGAAATTGGAAATAACATTCAGTTAAATGACACTAAAAAAAAAAAAAAAAAAAAAAAGCACAAACAAAACAAATACTACTACACCATCACTCCTTAAATTTATTTAACTACTGCTGCCAAATAAAATGGAGAGACTTCTTACTGCAGGGTAATAATCGGCCATTGTCATCATGAAATAGACCGCTGTGCAGGCTCAGGCCCTCCAGCCCACAAAGGCAGGGGGAGGGAGGAGAAACGATGGCCAGAAACAAAGGGACAGGGCAACCATGACCTAGTCAGCAATTGTACCCTCTCACCTTTCTTCTGGACTTACAATTTTGGAGCCATCTGGGTTTACCTTCCTATGTCCATACGTCAGCAAGTTCTCGAAGCCAGAAATCTACAATGCTTCTGGCAGCCAAGTCCTCTCGGCCTTCCCCCCATGTTTTAGGGCCTCATCAGCTCACCCCTGGATAGTATCAATGGCCTCGGAGCTCCAGTCAACCTTGCACTCCACAGACTCAAGTATGCCAAGAGCCACTCCAGGCTGCCACTGCCATGACCAAAGGCTTTCAGAGACAGTCGCCAGCACTGCACAAATCCATGTGGCTTCACCAGGCGCAAAGCGGCTCCAGCATTCCATCCAGCCTGTCGCTGCTACCATAGCTGTGAGTCTAGGATGTGTCACGAAGGGAAGGAAGACACCATGTACCTCATCTCATTTAAGCTTCAGTGTCACAAGGTGGATTTTGTCGTGCCCGTTTTATGGATCAGGAAAGTTTTAAGGAGGGCAAGCACAGGGCCCTGCTGACACAAGAGCAAGACCCGCAGAGGCCTGGGCATGACCCCCGTCCCACGCTCCCTGGGTCCTGATATCCACTCCTCCCCCGTGGGAGCCTGATCCTGGGTCTGCCTGAATTGCTACCATTCCTAAGACACGACTCACGTCTGTCCACCTCCTCCTTTATCTGTTTCCCGCAGCCCAGAGGCGTGTGTGCTCTTCCATCCAGACAGACATCACACTTCAGCACCTGCATCTGACATCACTTCAGCCAAAAGCTTCTCTCAAACCTCCCCCACACCTGCCGGTCACACAGGTCTGCACCCATCACCTTTCTCACACGAATTCTCACATATTCCTGTGTAGCACCATCCAACTGATGATAGTCTGGGAGGAGGAAGCTTTGTAGATAAGTCCACGTTCTACTTTGCTCCCAGCCCTCCGTCTTGCGTCTTGCATGAGGCAACCGATTAACAGCAAATTCATTTCAGCACAACATTTCCATTTGAAGAAACGCAGAGCATAGGGCTCTGGTCATAATTAAAAGCTTGTTTCATTTGTCATTTGAAATTCCATGTACTGCTGCAACAGCAGCACCCCCTCCTCGCCAGGCTCTGCCCTAAGGACATCTTTCTTCCAGCGCTCGATTCCCATCAGAATCCTGGCAGTGACAGCCCCGCAGGTTTCCCAGCGCCTCGGGCTGCGGCTTCCACGCTGGGCCGGCACTGACAGGACCGGAATGGTGCCCCCAACAACTACAGGATCGGAAGCTGGTCGACTGCTCTGTAGGATGGAGACATGTTAGTAATCCCCGACATTTCCACTGACAGGCTGCTCAGGTAAACTGGGAAAAATCCACAAACTAGAAAGAATCCATGGGGAGGAGCACTTCTGTCTCCAACCTGGCAGCAAATGGTGGCTGTGCAGACGATCTCTTCAGGAAAACTATCGACTGTATCTCAGGTCAACAACAGCCCCGCTGAGGGCCAAAAAATCAGCTCCCCCTGGCCCTCACTTCCTAAGGGTCAACCCTCCCAGGCCACCTCTCCTGGAAGATCAGCTCTGACGCACCCACGACGGTCAGGAACCGGCTCTGGGACACATTTCCCAGGCTCCTGCCCACCGCCCTCTCTCTTCTTCCTCCTCCATCTCCCTCTTCACTCCCATCCGCCCTCCCCCTTTCGCTTCCCTTCTCTCCTTTCCTCTCCCTCCCTCATTTACTTTCAGCCCTCACCTTCCTCACTGCACTTCCCTATGCAACTCAGCGGACGCATTCTCAGGTCAGTAGAGTTTTCTTTCACTCTGTTTCTATTGCAATGATCATTCTTAATGAACAGAAACCTGTTTCGGACCATGTGGATGCCACCTCCTGACCAGCTGCTGCCCCGCGGCTCCGTGTCCACTCAGTGACCTCACGGCGCAGGTGCCCAGCAGTATGGCTGTGACCAGGGGTAGCAACATGGGACATGACAGAGGTATCCCAGCCAAGAGGCCCTGCAAAGCCTCCCCAGCAAACCGGAGCAAGGCCCAGGGCGGTAGGGAGAGCGCCGTGCTCACGATGTAGGCAGTTCAGCTTCCGCAAACTGTCCATCGACTGCAACTTACTTTGTTTCCATGGTTACAGAAGAACCATAAGCATTCTGAAATATGTTCTTGGTTTCATGTTTGCGAAATCTAAGCAACATTATAAGAAAAATCACTGAATTCTGCCCGAGGCTCTAGGGGTGTTTTCCTCTCTGAAAGGAGCCCCTTCCAGGACTTGGGATTGAGTGACAGCCTTCAAAATCACGGTTATCCTGGTGGTAACAGGGAACTCCTCAGCCCGCCGGGAGCTGGGGCCCTCGACAGCCCCCACGGTTCCAGACGCCAGTGTTCTAAGGATCACACATGTGCAGATAGCAAAGCTTGCTGCACACACGCCAGGTGCTAACAAGCCCCAAACGTCTCACTCATACTTGCTAACCACATCGCTTCTCTCAGCCTCCACGGCGTTTCACACTCTGCCTTTATATAGAGATGAACCATGCGTCCTGAGCGCTACAAAGATTCAACTCCTTCCGGGCAGAGGGGTGCATCTTTCCATCACGGGGTCCTCACTCCAGCTGGCACAGGATTTGCAGAGTGGGCGAGTCTAATGTTGATGACACTTTCTCAATATTCCCTTCACACCCCTCCAAAAACAAGAGTGCTGCCAGCTTCTTACCGACGTTGTAATGAGCAAAATATTTTTCTCTTATTTGTCACCTTTTAACGTAATACTAGTGAAGAATGTGACTCTGCATGTACACTGTAAGCACCCACACCGTGAACATTCTGCTCTCCTGTGACTGTATTCACAGGTCACAAGGACAAAACTTCTCCATAGTAGCATATATATATATATATATATATTTATATTTATATTTATATTTATATTTATATTTATATATATATTTTTAACATGACTTCCACTCATCTGAAAGTCACAGATGTAGCTTTTCCTTCATAAAAAGATCCAAATGATACACAAACCAGGTTTAATAAACACATTGGTCCAGGTGGGAAAATGACCCCTCAGTCTCCCTCCCCTCAAAGACCAGGGCAGCCAGGAAACTGCGCTCTCCAGTAAATGACAGCCGGCAGGATTCCCTAAATAAGCAGCCGGAAGATTCCCATCTCGCAGAGCACACCTTTCAAGACTCAAGATGCCCCCGCTCCCTGAATATCCGACGAAGAACAGGGCTACCCAACGGAGGACTGAAGCAGTAAACAAACATGTATTTGGCCGGGGGCGGCGGCTTATGCTTGTAATCCCAGAACTTTGGGAGGAGGAGGCAGGCAGATCACAAGGTCAGGCGATCGAGACCATCCTGGCTAACACGATGAAACCCCCGTCTCTACCAAAAATACAAAAAATTAGCCAGGCGTGCTGGCGGGCACCTGTAGTCCCACGTACTCAGGAGGCTGAGGCAGGAGAATGGCGTGAAGCCAGGAGGCGGAGTTTGCAGAGAGCTAAGATCACACCACTGCACTCCAGCCTCGGCGACAGAGCAAGACTCCGTCTGAAAAAAATAAAATAAAATAAATAAAATTTTAAAAGTTTTCAGCAAATAGCATCATCGACCCACAAATGAGAGGTACCGTTTTCATTCTAGGAGGGAAACACTACAAAACACGTATACTTTAGCCCTGTAAGTGAATTCTTCGGACATTCCTGTGTCCGCTATCAAATGCAGCATATCACCTCAAAAGGCAAAGTTCTATAAGTCACATCCAAGGAAGGGAAAAATCATTCTAAGTTTTAGCCATCCAGTAAGAACCTGATCCAGAGAAGCCTACTTGTTCCAGACTCTAAGCGGCAATATATTGCTACAATGTAATGAAAACAAAGGGATAATTAAGAAAATTTCAATGCTAATAAAAGGCAAAAACATAATTAGATTTATTCTACTCTAGACAGAGCAGCCGGGCAGTTCACCCATACGTTATGAACGTTGCTGTTTTTCAGACAGGGTCCCAACTCTGTCAAGGCTTGACAGCAGGGGCGTGATCTCCACTCACTGCAAGGTCCGCCTCCCAGGCTCAAGCGATTCTCTTCAGCCTCTGGAGTAGCCGGGACTACAGGTGTGCAGCCATCATGCCCAGCTAATTTGTGTGTTTTCCGTAGAGATGGGATTTCACCAGGTTGCCCAGGCTGGTTCCCTGGGTCTCGAGTTCCGAGGCTCAAGCAATCCGCCCGCCTCGGCCTCCCAAAGCGCTGGGATTACAGGCGTGAGCCATCACGCCTGGCCCTTTTTTTTTTCTTTCCTTTTTAAGAGATTAATGTGCTTCAGAGTCTTGTAGGCATTTAAAAAAAAAAAAGAACAAGCAAATTCTGTAAGGGAAAGAAACCATTAACATGTTTTACACACCTCAAAACTCAAAACAGAAATACTAAGAATAAAATGTATTTTATTCACAGAGGCATTCTTAAAGTTCTGTAAAAGTGACACCATGGACACCACCACATCACAGACGAGTGTGGCAGGACTGCTCAGATTCAGAACACATTCTAAACAGTCCTCCTGCCACTTTCCTCAGTGGGAACACTTTATTCTGTCTTTTATTCAAATTAAGTATCTTGCAAGGGAGTTGAAGAAAACTGCAGAGCAGATTTTAAAACTTCAATGCTTTTCTCAATTTTCGTCACATTCTGATGCATTTTTACCTACTACACGGCCAATAAGTTTAAAGCTTTTTGCATCGATAAAGACAATGCTCCTTGTAGCAATAAGCTTTTTCTTTTCTATACAAAGATCTATAACTTAAGCTAGTAAACTGGGCATTTCACAAAGATTTTGCACAATTCCTAGCACAGATTTTAGCAAAATAAAACCATTATCTTTCCGCAATTAAATAACCAAACATAGGAAACTGCACAGTTAAAATAACCATTCCATTATTTTATATAAACACAAATGATAAAGGAGAGTATGCTTTGGAAAACAGTGTTTCCATAAGCTAATGATGAAGCAGAAGACAGTTCCTCAGCCTCATATGACATTTGACAACCGAAGTACTCTGGCCCAAGCCCAGCCCGGTTAAATGGAGGGGAAGTAAACATGTGACTGACCGTGGTGGGGCACTGTGATAGCCACAGTCCAGGAAAGAACAGCTGACATGTTTCTTCTTCATGGGAAAACTGAAACATACTCGAGACACCTTAATTCTTTAAAACACAGTCTGCCCCAGTACTAACCTTAAGCTCCCATTGATAAAGATTGCAATAACCAGAGGTGTTTATCCAGGCCCTCGAAAATCACGGACATGGTACGTACACAACATTTTCAAACACTCAATGCTGCCAGTATGTTAAATGCGCTGTGATACCGGAGGTCTTGTGCAGGACCAGAAACATCGCAGCCTGGTTACCTTCCTGGTGTTCAATGCTTTGTATGTGCAAAGTCTGCTGTTACAATTTACTGGGCTTAATGTCATTCAGTTTGTCACAGAAGAGAGCTATGACATTTACTTAATTCCACACACAGATTCTCAAGTTCATCTTCCACCAATGACTGTTCTGTCCACAAGACAGCGGAGGGAAGACCCAGGAAAGGCCTGGGAGATGCCAGGTGCTCACAAACTGGTATCAGTCTGCTGGTTCTGGCTTAAAGGAAAACAGACATAGAAGAAACTAAAAGGACTCACTACATCTAATATCACAATGTTCTCAACTTTACCTTAGCGAAAAATAAAAGCGGAAAAGCAAAACTACTCCAGGGCATGATTCCAGGGCTAATCTGAAACATGAAATATTTAGAAGACAAAGCTTATTGTGAGTGCAATTAATATACACATAAAACACTGGTTTCGCAAAACCCAGTCTTTGCGATTGCTTTTATAAAAAGTAAAATTCTCATGAGGATCACATACATTAACTGATTTTCAAATGAAGGGACTGGTAAACTTCAGGGCATATGATTTCTGCCACACACGAGGGGAGCAGTGAGAGAGAAGAGCTAGGATGGATGAAGTGTGCTGAAGCTGTCCTAGGACTGAAATTCAGTTTCTGCCAAAATAAAAACACAGGAGGCTGTCAACTTCGATAGCAAGCTCTGCTTGAGAGCGTCAAGATGTTAAAATTGCAAAGGGGCTTCTCCCTGCTATAGGCACGCGTGATCCTTGCAAAAACATAGCTCAGCATCATCAAAAATCAGGAAAGAACACAAGCCTTCCAGACACGAAATCCAAGAGCAGAAGGGAGCAGAGTCCAAGCTTGCTCGGTAGAACTGTTCCCGGACAACAGCACAGAGGACGTCACAGGGAGGGCAGGGCAAGCAACAGCAGCTTCCGTGATGCCGCAAGCAGGGCCTGAGCCAGGGGAGCAGTCTCCTCCAACCTGACAAGGAGGCGCGAGGAGCCACAGAGAAGTCAATTCAGGGTCCTTTTCAGAAAGGGGCAACAATGAGAAAATCTGGTCTTACCCAACCACCCCCCACCCACGGTAACAGCTAAACTCGCACGTGCGTCTGTCACCTTCCCCACCCCCTCTTGCAGATGCTCTTCCTGCACCCGGGTGCCTGTCTCCGTGCTGCTCCTGAGGCCACACCTGTTGCCATCCAGTAGTGACCGGGAATTCACCTTTGTCCGGGCGAAGCAAACGCAGAGTTCACACACTCTTGTACAGGTTTGCTGGCCGAGAATCTAACCGAGCTGTCCAATTCCAGATGTGCTGGTACCAAGGAGAACGCTCAATGTCCGGCATTTATAAACGGTATCAGTGGGTTCTCCTGGGACTCCCAGGCAGCCGCACGAGGGAGGGAGCTGTTGCCCTGTTACCCCGAGCCAAAGCAGCGCTGCGAGGCAAACACCACAGGCCACATCACACTCGAGCACCGACTCTTGACAGTTGCTCGTTTGTGTGTTCAGAGTTCAGGGTACAGGCGACAGACAGGCCTGATCTCAGCCATGGGACAGCAGTGAGTGCCCACAAGTCCCGTATCTAAGCCCCGACTTGCCCATCGGCCTTCCTTCAGGAACAACGCCCACCTCACAGTGCTGCCATGAACGCTAAGTCAGCACGTATATACACAACCAGATTCATTGCAATTGTGCTTTCTACCCCAAGTTAATACAACCAGGTGCTATCATCGAGACTGAATAACCAATATTAGAACAGAAGGTCAGGCCAGCGATGGTGGCTCAGACCTGTAATCCCAGCACTTTGGGAAGCTGAGGTGGGTGGATCACTTGAGGTCAGGAGTTGCAGACCAGCTTGGCCAACATGGCAAAACCCCATCTCTACTAAAAATAATTTATCCAGACATGGTGGCACACACCCTCTAACCCCAGCTACTAGGGAGGCTGAGGCATAAGAATCGCTTGAACCTGTGACGTAGAGGTTGCAGTGAATGGAGATTGTACTCCTGGGCTCCACCCTTCCAGCCTGGGTGACAGAGCAAGATTCTAATAAAACAATAAAAGGTCAAGATGAGAACTGATTGCCAAGGTCCACAGTCCATATACTTAAAACATAAAATTCATTAGCTAGTACTTGATCAAGTTGCTGCTTTCTTCATTACAATCTTGTATATCCTTCTAACACGGCTCAAAATGTTTACATTTGAACACACCTCGAGTATAACAAAAAATAAAGTGCCTGTATTTCACAAACGAGCAATTTCCAGTAAGGCTGCATCCTGCTCTAGTTAATCCTTTGACAATGTAAAACTGAGCCATCCTGACATAGCACTGACACATGGTGCAAGAAGAATGACCTCCAATTAAATCGCTAGATTTAGAGAACACGTAAATATAGTTTATCACTAATTCACTAGCCATTAGCAAGATTTTAAAGGAAGAAAAATTATCAGGACTGTAACTAGGAATAAAGGCAAAAATAAACATGAAGAAATTAGTCACGTTTAAATCAATACCCTTTCTGTGAGGCCGTAACAAAGTATACACAGCAGGGGCACAAACTGTCATGCTAAACTGTCACCAAGCTCTCTATGAAGGTAGTAAGAGCGTCCCAAGTTGCAGAGCCTCGTCTTCCTATTTAAACCCTAAACAGCCAACACCACTCAGCATGCAGTGAGAGCTCTGAAAGCTCAGAGGAATGCATGATGGAATGAAGGGCCCTAGCCCTGCCATCACCCTGCTGCTTATTAAAAATATAAAACAAACCCCTGCCTTCAAGGTGCCCAGATCTAACTAGTACAAGGTTTTGCTTTTAACAAGTTAACTACGAATGATGAAGACTCTCAACAGCTGTGCGAAATGTAAGGCAACCTCATAAGAGGAACTTGGCTGAGACTAAACCCAGAGATGGTTTTTTTAACCACAGAAGAGGAAAGAACTGAAGAACCTTACAGAAAGTTGACAGCAATTTCTATTTCTCTATGGTACAACCTGGAATTTACCTTTGAGACAGACTGCCCTTCTGTTCTGAAAAATCAGATTATTCTTGCAATCCTCCATCAGGACTGAAATTCCCAAAGGCATGGAAAACCAAGTACTAATTTTAACCCCCCCCCCCAAAAAAAAAACTACCTATGATCTTAGATGTGAGATTTAGTATTCTCAAATTCCAAATTTGGAAATATTTTGCACAAAGTCCTTATTTTCCCTGTTTACTTGAAAGCTCTCTATTCTTTTGTCCTAAACATCTTCCTTCTCATCCTTCCAAACAATATCTGAAGATGAACTTACATATCGTTTTCAATGTTACAAAGAAGATACTACATTTGTCATGAACTGTTTATATTCACAGCTCTAGGAGGGATTTTGCTACATCGTGAGGAATAACACGAGGCAGTTAATACGCCACGAATAAAGAACAGTAGAAAGTGGACACATTTCCTGATGAGTGCCGATTTCTCATTGAGCTGCTGACAAAGTTATAATACAGAAAGCTAGACAGCTGCTCTGTTAGTTCTACCTCACTTAAGTGACCGAGTCATTGTTGTTTCGGTTCCCTCTCTCGTCTGGGGATGAGACACACCTCACAGAGCTGTTTATGATTTCAGGAACACACACATCAATGAAGTGACTGTTCCTAAATCGTTGCAAAGGGTAGAGTAACCTGCCAAATTTCAACTAGGTTGTAACAAACAACTGTTTTCATCCTACACGCTCCGGTGCCAGCGAGATGGTGCGTTCTTGGATCCCTGCGGGAGCCCTATTCCTGGTGCCATAGAGCGCACACACACATTTACATCCACATAATGTACGTATATGGCACACTGTAACACGTGTACCTGCATAGAGCGTACACACATCCGAATACGTGGAGTGTACATAAGTGCACTACGTGCGTACAGAGTGCACACACATCCAGATCCATGTAGGGTACATGCATAGAGTGTACACACATCCAAATATATATAGTGTACAAACAAGTTCACTACGTGTGTACAAGCATAGAGCATACACACATCCATATAGCAAATGTACATAGGTATGCTAACATGTATGTACATGCAGAGCATGCACACACGTCTATATGCATACAGTGTACACAGGTATACTATAACCTGTATGTACATGCATATGGCATACACATGCACATCCGTATGTACACAGGTATGCTATTTGCTATATGTATACACATGCATATAACATACATTCTTATCCAATGTACGTAGGTGCACTACAGCATGCATACACATGTGCAGTGTACACATATGCACATGTATACAATGTACATCAGTACACTAACGTATAAAACGTATACACATATGCAATAGTGTACGTACATATGCAGCATGTATACGTATTATTGTGTACATATCCAGAAGTTTATTCAGTGTGCATAGTGTACATGCATGCTTGTGTGCACATATGTATATATACATCTGCAGAAATAATGTGCACATACCCACATGGTGCACGTACACAGGTATGTATGTGGCATTAAATACATGCATGTATGTACACATGTAGAACAGATAGGTGTCCAACTAGTGTGCATATAATCATCCCCGTAGATACACACATATACACATGTACATGCATGCCTACAGCATGCACGTGTGTAGGACACAAATGTAGTGTACATACCTATACACTGTAAATACATGCAGTGGAAATACACGTAGTATGTGTACACCACATACACACATGTACATTTATACAGTACGCATACACCGAGACCCAGAACGGGTCATGAGTATTAACATGGCGCAAACGCTTCCAGTTCTACCTCAGTGAATTTTTTTCAAACTATAATAGAACTCATATAAAAAGGGTTTTAAGGAAATCAATACAGCTAGTGACAAAAACAGTGGGAAGGGCACAACCACTTTCCCTCAGAGTTCTGGGCCTGACCGTGGAAGTTCAGAGGTTTCCTAATGCAGTACACATCAGAACTGACTCACAATGAAGCACTCCTTAAAAATTAAAAATGTGTCCTCATGTTTTGGCCTTTGAGACAAAGCCTCTTAGTTAATCGAGTTCTGACTGAATTTGACTCACAGTACTCTGGCAGATTCTTCATTTTCTGGTGAGACAGACGAATGTCCCAGGGTGAGGGCAATGCCAGCCGTTTCAGGGTCAGCTTTTCGAGGAGCGATGTCTGGCAGAACACAATCCAACACCATAGTAGGATCCCCCACCCAGCCACTTAGACGCTTTCTGGTACTTACTCTGTCTGCTTGTTTCCCTTTCTTGAATTCAGCTGGGGGGAGAAAAAAAACCAAAAAAATCAAAACCAAAAACAAACAGCCCATGTGTTTGTGTGTCTGAAAAGTGAATACATCCACATCCAACTTTCTAAATGATACACGGCAGGTGTTGATGGTCACCAACCAGTGGCCACTGTTGACAAAATACAAAGTCATCTGCAAACATGAACGAGTTTCTAGGAATACAAAAGTCAAGGGAATTTACTTCACATATTAAAGCTCTCAAGGGTGCTCATCAAAAATATATTTAGAGGTTTTCCTTTCAAGTTATTTTTGAAGATTTTTAAGTTGCAATACTTAAAAGCCTCTGGGAAAAGAAAGGATACAGGTATCTGGAAGATTTATACTAAATGATTTTCATGTCTTTTTGATAAAGTTAAATAAGGTCAGCCTTGAAGTAATGGGTTCCACTACTCTGAGGCTGTGGATGGAATCCACACCACCACCAGACAATTGAATAAACAGCAAGGCTGCACACACAGGACACAGGCAGTGAGCCAGCCTGACTAGTTGTCAGCTTCTGGGTCAGTTCTACCCAGTTCTGGCCAGGCCCCACTGGAGATGAAAACCTGCCCTTTAGAAGCCTTCAAACCCCACCTTTCAAAATCTAATCCTCTTCAACTGAGGCCCAAGTCCAAAAATCTACTGACATCTTAGCCCGCGTTAGGCCAGCTGTCCCCCAGCCTTTTTGGCACCAGGGATGGGTTTCATGGAAGACAATTTTTCTGGGGGGTGGTTTTGAATTGCAACTGTTCCACCTCAGGTCAGGCAGCGGATCCTCATAAGGAGCACCTCCGAGATCTCTCACAAGCAGTTTACGATAGGGTCCCAGCGCCTAGCAGAACACACAGCTAATGATAGGGTCACAACACCTAGGAGAACATGCGGCTTATGATAGGGCTCCAGCACCTAGGAGAACAGGCGGCTTAGGAGAGGGTCCCAGCACCTAGGAGAACAGGTATTAAACGAGTTGGCAAAGCCAAAATCCACCGGATCTACCACTCCAAAGCAAACATACACCACTGCCCAATATTGATGTGAGCCAAAAACAGGGAAGTCCTGAGGGCCCACACTGACCACAGCCAGACACCACTTCTGCAAGAAGCAAGCACGCACCTAGAGATCACCAGTGATGACCCAGGAGAGCAGCTTTGAGCAGAGACAAAGGTGAAGGAGAGGCACATGGGCCAGGGTGCTGGGTGTGCCCGTCTTTGTGACCTCACTGAGATTGCTTACCTCTGGCCCTTGGTGTCCCTTCCTGTGGAGGTAGCAGCCCCCAAATCCCTGCCTCCCTTCAGCACTGACTGAGGCGGCCCTGAAGTCTCCCCAGGACTGAGACTGTTTCTAAATCCTGTTAACTGCACACCCACATGAAAAACAAAAAACAAAATATCAAGTATGCAGACAGGAAAATAAAAATACGTGATTCCTCCCTTATTCAACAGGCATTTAAAAAGTAACAGGAAAATTGTGATAGTCTTTAAACAACCACCAGCTATCACGTCCTGTTGAAATGTTTTAGCTAATCAGGAACATCTTTACCAAGCACTTGTGTGTTCAGGAAATCAGTTGACAGGTCCCAAATAACCTCGGAGCCTGCGACCTGACCCCCACTCACGCACATCACCTCTCCAGAGGAACGTGTCCTGGACACCTTTCAAATGGTGAGGAACAGGAACAAGGGTAGCTTTCCCTCAACACCACAAAACAAGCTCGACCCCGAGGAGCCCGGAGAACAGCGACGTTTGTTTAGATGCTTTCCCACTGTCCTTGTCAGAGCAAACATTCCCATCCCACACCGCCCAGTGTTTAACTCTCCCTGGGATACCAGCAGCCGTCAACCCTCAACAAGCTGGAAACAGAGGCCAAGCTGATAGGAGGCCTCTCTCCATTCCTTACTGAATTCGCTCAGGACACGGATGTTCCCAAACACATATGGCCCCGAGTATTCCACACCTGGGGAACATTCAAACAGCAGACTCTGCAAAGACGTTCCCCTCAAGAGAAACTCAGTTTCTAACTTCCCTTAGGGAAAAACAGGAGACCCAGAACTTTCCAGAAAATCAAGTGTGAGAGGAAGCCACTCACCTCTGGCACTTCCTAAACCTGCCTTCCCGCGGGTGCTCAGGGATGTCCCCGCGACAGCCCCGTCCACCCAGGACGGCAGCAGGGCTCAGGCAGCCAGCACCTGGGCAGCTGGCGAAGCAACCCCAGGGTGAAAACGCCATCCCAGGCACCACTTCCCGGAGCCCCTCAGCAAGAAAAACAGAGGTGGGACAGAACCGAGGGCTGACTCGAGGCTGGGGAGCCACAGACCCGCACAGCTCAATCATCGGACATGCTCTTCTGTGGACAGAGCCCAGGGAGAGGCCAGCACAGAGACCCTCGTGCCGGCTCCACGGGCCAGCGTCCTCCAGGGCTGCAAGTTTGTGATCACAGCTTCAGAATTTGGTTCCAGAATCTTCCGGAATCAAACACGCACCAAACTGTAAAGCTGCCAGGACAGCAGGGCCCAGGAGCAGGCTCAGGGGAGGACCACTTAGAAACCCCACACACAGCATACACGTGTGCATGCTTACTCCACACATGCCACCGCTTCACCCAATAGTATACACGCAAACGCATGTATGTACTCCATACACACCCTCAAATACACTCACCAAATATGATGCGTGTACACACTCCACACACACCTTCAATTACATACGACACACATGAACATGCTCACTCCACCCACACCTGCTAAATACACTCAACCACACATGCACAAACGTGACACACGTGCACACTCATTCCGGACGTCACACCCCTCACCAAGTACACAGGTGCACACACCTCCAAGTTCAGAACCTGTAGACTCCACAAGCTTTGGTTTCCCCCACTGTTTCTCTCATCACATGAGATCCACACACAGGTGTCATTTACTGACATCTAACACCCGGGGAGGCCCTTAGACAGAACTGCAGTCACAAGTCGGCTTCATTCAGGCATTCATCACCAGCCTCCTGAAGCCACCTCCTGTCCCCAGGGGGAGCGGGGGCCGAGACCGGAGACGTCACTGGGCTTACAGATCCCCAGGCTGGCAACCCAGCGAAATGAGGAGGGCTGGGCCACGGCCCTGGAGGGAGACGGGTACTGGCTCAAGGATGCGGAACATGAGTCCTCATTTCCAGACAGTGTCACCTACGACAGCGTCAGGTGAAAGCCAGTGGTTTGGCATTCCTGGGATAGACAGTTCTGGAAATACAAGGGAAGCTTTTTACTCCTCCCCTCTGAACACATGAGGTCCATGGTCCCCTCACATCTAACACTGGGAATCCGAATCGGTGACTCCTTGTCCACCTGAGGACCACCCAAGAGGATCCACACACCTGCTACAACAGCAGCACCGCACCTGGTCTGCAGGGGAGCAAAGCAAATCCCACCTTTATGACTAAAACTGGATTACCCTGACACTGGCAGCCTGCAGTGTGTGTATCGTCAAGCCCCCACGTCTGTGCCACCTGCAAGAGGAACACAAGCCCTTAGTCCCAGGTTCTCAGGACGGCCTGTGAGGTAGATGCTGGCACCTTCCCATCTCCCAGGGGAGAGGAGAGAAGGCCACGGTCAGGGCTTGCATATCAGGAGGGTCGGGATTCAAACCCCATCTGCCTCACAAAGCAGCCCTTACCATTCAAGTGACTTCTATCGTCAGCCTTAAAATGTACCACAGTTACCAGCAATTCTGAGTGCTGTTCCTTGGGACATCATAAGCAAACATTTTGTTAGAAAGGTTTTGCCAAATCTGCTTTCAAAATCCTATGGTATGAAATGACTAATGAAAATTTGAGCTATGAAATAAAGCACATAGTTAAATGAATCCCAAAATGACTATCGCGAAGGAAGTTTTAACTTGAAGTGAAAAATATCCTCCAAATGACATCAGCCAGAATTATCTTCAATCATTACTGATCCCATATGCTTCAGGAATTATACAGCATCATCTCAGATATGAACTTAAAACCATTAGGTGAATGCACATTTCAGCACAACCAAAGTTCTGCTATAATAAGCAGCACAGGCGTCTCTGGAGAGGATTTTAATTGGGACTACAAACGATGTGCACGATCGTGGTAAGAGGTTTCATGCTGGCTGTTCTCCAAGGTGCGACACAGAGAGACACCACTAACCTCAAAGACACCTGCTGCTTTGTAATGAGATGAGAGACGATGTGGACGGACTACTGTAAATATTCGAAAAGGAGAAACAATGCAAGGAAAGAATCGTATCAGTTACCCTTTACATTCTTAGAAAAAAACGATTTTTCTTTTGGGATGATTTTAAAAGAAAATGACATTTCTGGATTTTTTTTAACTTTTCTTTCTGAGACAGGGTCTTGGCTCTGTCGCCAAGATTGGAGTACAGTGGAGCAATAGCAGCTCACTGTAGCCTTAAGTGATCTTCCCACCTCAGCCTCCAGAGTACCAGGGACCACAGGCACGCACCACCACACTCAGCTAACTTCTGTTATACAGATGGGGTCTTGCTATGATGTCCAGGCTGGTCTTCAACCCCTTGGCCTCAAGTGATCCTCCTGTCTTGACCTCACAAAGATTTAGCCTAAGCGACCATGTCTTATCGGAAAACAGACATTAGAGCAAATGCATTTCTGTAAGATTTTCTACCTCTTTTCACTGGAGAAAAAGGTAACTTGCCTCCAAGGGTCGGAGACAAAGACGTTACTGCAGACAAGAGCGCTGTGCATCCCGGGAACCGCTACACCACGAGGCACGGCCGTGCACACTGGACGCAGGAGTAACAAACGAGGCTAGCACAGGCCGATGCTGGCCCTCTCCAGAAGCAGGCCTATCCTTCCTCCTCGCCTCAGCCCCCTCTCCCTTCAGGCCTCAGTGGCTGCTGACAGCGGAGAGGCCACAACTAGAGGAGGCTCTCAACTCCACCAGGGACAGGAGTCCCGGACGCTGGGGACTCAACTGCTGTCCTCCGCATCCACCTCCTTCTGGTCCAGCCTTCTCAGGAGCCAGGCGTGGCCACTTTGACCCTCTTTTCCCTTCTGTGGCTCCTACAAAAAACCAGTTCAGAGAGCCCAGGCTGCCTTGCACTCCAGGGATACCTGGCACAGGCCCCCTCCATGTCCTTATCCAAGCTCCTGGGGCCAGAAGGGTCTTGCAATATTTCACTTTCCAGTTGACCATCCCCAGCCTGAAATCCAAAGTGCTCTAAAGAGCATTTCCTTCGAGTGTCATGAGGAAGCTCAGAATGTTTCAGGTTTTGGAGCATTTTGGAGTAGGGACTCTCAGCCTTAATTTGAACCTCTTCAAGGAAGCCACACACTGAAGTCCCCGATGTCCACCCTACACAATCCCAGCACACCATCTGAAGTCCTCAACAACAGATTTTCTTTCTTCAAAAATAACCACAAGTCACAAACTCACACACAATCACAGAAGGGGGTTGTGGACACCCACACAGATGATGAAATTTAACTGTCACATTTTTACCTAGGTAATTTAAAGTCATTCCTCAAAACACACCTGTTTTACTGAGTTGCATTTTAAGGTGAACACACACAAATCATTTCAGGGAAACAAACGTCACTTTGGGCTGCGTGTGGTTTCTTGACTCCCGTGAATAACTCAGCGTTCACCCTCACTTCTGGATAAGGGAGACGATGCAAAGAAAACTGTTAAAACAAAGACATGAAAACAAGTTTAAGAAGGGTTTGAAAGGTTCCTCCTGTCCTCCTGGAGGGGAGACGAGGATGCCTGGAAAGCTCACGGGGGACAGGAGCACAGCCTCCTCGGTGTGTCATGGACGCTGCCTCACCAAGGGGAGAGGATGATGCCTGGAAGGCTCACAGGGGTGGGAGCACAGCCTCCTCAGTGCTTTCTACACTCAGCAGCTTCAGAAATTCCTGCAGAAGCAGAACACATCATGAGAACTGAGACTGGAACACCCCAAAGAAAGGGATGAGGGGTCAAAAAAAGCATTCGATCATTACCAAGGAGCGCGGGCATGAAGCCGCTTCAAAGACCGTGTGAGAAGTCACTCATAGGCGTTTCAGAAAATAAGGGTAGTGCGAGATTGCTCGATCAGCTCAAACAGGCTGCCGTCCCTCAGGCCATGAAGTCCCTGAGATGAGCCTGTCACTGAGCAGAAGTCACTCGCATCTCTGCCAGAGAAAGTACTACAAGCTGACACATAACCTCAGGAAACCTGGGCTTCAGCCGGTCAACAGTGAGTCTGACATGGTACATCCCTCCAGATAGTTAAAGACCCCAGGGGTTCATCGGACAAGCTCGAAGGGCTGTGTCTGTCCAGCTCCTTTTCCAAGTTCTGGATGATTTTTCCTAATGCACTATAAGCAGCATGTTCCAATAGAGATGTAATTAACTGGATGTGTGTCCTCTTAATTTTGAAATTAGAAACACACTTGGCCAGGCACGGTGGCTCATGCCTGTGATCTCAGTACTTTGGGTGGCTGAGACAGCTGGACTGCTTAAGTCCAGGAGTTCAAGTCCAGCCTGGGCAACATTGCAAAACTCCATCTCTACAAAAAATACAAAACTAAGTCAGGCATGGGGACACATGGAACATGTGCCTGTGGGTCCTGGCTACTCAGGAGACTGAGGCAGGAAGATCACTTGAGCCTGGGAGGTTGAGGCTGTAGTAAGCTGTGCTCACACCACTGCCTGGGCAACAAAAAGGTTTTTTTTGCCTGTCTCAAAAAAACCAAAGAGAAAAAGAATTATATACCTGACTAGGCCAAAATAAAAGAGGCCTTCGCTGCCTACATAAAGGGCTTTCAGAATTCACTTCCATCCTTAGGAAAGGCGGCCAACACCAGGCTGTGTCCCTTAAGATGCCCTGTCTCATATGGGAAAAAAAATAAAGAGAAATCAAATAAAGGCCATAAAATACATCAGTTTCAACACTAAAATTTGATAGTATGCTTTAAATTGAAGATGAGTTAAGTCACATTTCCAAACCTCTGAAAGCACGGTTACTGGGAGGGAATGGTTTGCAACACACAAACGCAGCTCTGTAAAAGTGCCCAGGCTGGATGAAGGCTCAAACGTCAGTGCGAGGAGAAAGTCTGAACAAACTCTCTCCTGCCCTGCTGCTGTCCTCTTCCAAAACACACTGTTTATCTGTCAGTTTAGAACAAGGCCTAGGGAGGTGGGAGGCAGGCCTGGGAGGGTCACCTAGCATCCAAGCTCCTCACCCACACAACTGCACGAGGCTGAGCTGAGCAGTACACACAAACACAACTAATTCTCCCCAAAAAGAAGACGGAAGGCAGCACACTGCCATGCCAGGCACCCTGCAGATGAGAAGATTGAGGGGAGCCAGAGGTACCTTTAATCTTGCTTGCATGGTGGAGGGAGAGGAATAATGCCACTCACTTGAGTGTTGCACAATTCTTTCTAGCACTGAGTGGCAGAAAACAAAAATTATAGATGCTTCCTCAGATAAATGTTTCTGAAGAACTGAACATAAATTACGTTCAGGAAATAGCATTATGAATGCCTTAAGTGCTTCTGTTTTCAATAATCCCAGAGTAATTCTATAAACCCGGGAATCAGTCTCACCCAACTCCAGGATCACGGCCCAGGTGACGTGGGCACACACATATCCTGAAGCTCCAATACTCAACTAAAGTGGGGCGAGTGAAAATGATCCTGGGTATAATTTACACGGACACAGGAAGGTGGCTGAGCCCCAAACCCCTAAACCAGGAAGACCAGTGTCCTTCAGGGGCCTCACCTCTGTCCTTTCGCAGCCTCTGGGAACCACCACTCTGTTCTCTACTGACACAAACGCCCCTCCCAAGGTACAACACCAGGAAGATCATCATTCAAAACTGAGGAACGTGGCAGAACAAAGCTGTCAGGAGATTTTAATCACCAACACCACTTGTTACATGACCCAAAGATGATTAAAATCTCAGGCCCTTCAAGACTGAATGCTATCTATACTTAAATGCATTTCATCACCATATTGGGGGGTTATTCCTTTGTTTTGCTGCAAATATATCCAACTGCTGTAAAAGGAAAAGGCAATTTGTTAACGAAGCTTCTTGGAGTGTCTCAACAGGCCTCGAGGTAGGATAAAAGGCAGGACTTCCTGGCAGAAACGCTCAGCTCTGAGGTCAGGTGGAGTTCTTGAGCACCAACCAAGGCAAAATAAGGTCGAAGACCACACCACACTTTCCTCAATCACATCTTCATTCCACCTTTCCTTCTATTTCTCACGACTTCACTGGGAGAAATTGTGCTAAAAGAAAATGGAAACACAGACATACATAGGAGACCCTACAGATGCTGAGAATGGGTGCAGCCATCACAGTCCGAATGTCCTTTCAGGGCCATCTGACCTGGCTGGGATCCAAGTATCCGAGGGCAGGATTGTATGTCAGACCTGTGAAGCCAAGATTACAGCCACTGAACGGCAGTTTTCCATCCCACGGAAACCGGCCTTGGTAGGGGCTTCCTCGGGGACCACCGACCTCAAGCCACCACCCGTCAACTACTTCAACTAACCTACATCATGGCAGAGGCCTCCCTAGGCAGACCAGCCCTGCCCAAGTCCTGCTTCATGGCAAACCCTCCAGACAAACGTCCTTGGCCTCTTCCGGGAGGCTGTGCTCGGAAGGTGTCCTCATTTACTTCTGTGGCTCTGAGACATTTAACTAGAGCCCAACACATTTCTTCCTGTTCACATAGTATTGAGTTAATAGATTTTTATGAGTAAACTTTCACTGGGAAAAATACCATTTCCGGAGCCCTAGTGACCACAATGAAAATGTTTTTACCTTCCCTTACGTGACATCGGCAACGCCAGGTCCAGGAAACGTTCTGGATCTCAGATAATGGCAAATCCACTCATAGTAAGTCTTGGTCTTGTTTCACAAGCTATCAAATGCTGCCCAGAAACAGGAAAAACCCCACAACGTGGCAGGGAGGGGCGACCAGCGTGAGTTCTAAGGCCAGACCACCCGGATCTGCTGACAGCGTGGTGAGGGGCAAACAGTGCAGGGTCTAAGGCCAGACCGCCCGAGTCCCGCTGACAGTGTGGCTTGAGGAGTTTCCTAAACCCTCTGCTCTCCAAGTTTCATGTCAGAAAAATGCAGTGATAACCGTGTCCACCTCGTTTAAATATGTATATATATACACACACATATATATATACTCTAAACCTACAGCCCTATAAAGGTCATTAATCCTAGTTATCCTCAAGGCATTGAGCGATCAATAATGAGCCATCCCCCTGGCTGCTGACCTGCCACAGCCCCACCCTCCGGAAACCCCGCATCCACACCAGCCACACAGGATGAGGCCAGGGAAGGAGCAGGACTGTGTCTTGGGAACTTAAACTCTGGAAGCTGAGTTAAATCAGTGCCGCTCAAATCTTGTCACCAACTATCTTGTTAAATTGGGAGATTCCATCTCTGGGGATCTTGAAGGAACCTGAGGTTCTACATTGAGTGAGATGAGCACTCGTGCTGCAATGAGACGGCAGGGAAAGCAACCGAATCTGGGGTCGCAGCTGCCTGAGGCTTGGGTCCCACCGGGAAAGTGGCACCAGGGCCCTCAGGACAGTGGCGGAGGTCCCAGGAGGCAAGTCCTGGTGCAGAGACTCATGGACCCAAAGATTGCTCCAGGGCCAGGAGGGGCTGCTGCGCTGACAGCCACGAGGCAGGCAGCCTTCGAGCTCCTCCAGCTGCCATCCTGCAGGCAGGGAGGACAGTGCCCAGACCACCCTGGGGCTCCCCCCAGCCTGCCAGGCTGGTACTCTTACTCCAGCCACTGAGAAGAGTCCCCATGTTGCAAGCTAGGTTAAAACAGTGCCTCAGGCCTCGGGGCACATGCACCCCCCTGCAGGGCTGGGATGGCTATTCCCACACATCCCCAACTCACAGCAAAACTTAAAAATGAAAGTTGGAAGATACAGCCAGGAAACCAATGCTCAAGAAGCAACTCCAGGGTGACTCTTCCTAGAGCTATTGCTATTGAACATCTTTAAAAACATTTCCAGGGTGACTTCCCAGAGCAATTGCTGTTGAAAATCTTTAAAATTCTTCATTTCAAAATTAGCTTTTATTACACTGTCTTCCCTATTCTACCAAGACTCTAGAAAACAAAACCATTACAATTTCCAATTCTATCTTATAGCAAGTTAGAAATACACGTTTCCTCAAAGGATTCTACATGTTTCCTTGGCAATATCCTTTCCACGCCCCGTACTACTGCCCACAACAGAGAAGGCTTTTCCAACTCAACCCAACCCAACCCAACCCAACCCAAGGGCCCTGAGATAGGCCCCTAACGAATCGTCTACAAACTCTTGAGACAGGCTTGCCCTGACAAATCATCTGCAAACTCCATCTTCCATTAAAAACAGTACCGAAAATGAGCATATTACCACTTTTTAAAAATTACTGTAAAGTGGACAGTGTTCAGTTCTGTGAATTTCGGCACAAATATTCCCATAATCATCATCACACAAGCAGAACAGTCCAACAGCCCCAAACCCACTCACGGGGCCTCATAAGCATACCCTCCCATTCTCAGCAACCACCCTCTCCGTGTCCTCCCATGACTCGGGTCTATCTTTTGCGAGCGTTGTGGCAAAACACTCGCAAAATCACAATTTCCTGGGCATCGTGCTTGGAGGTGCACCCAGGGTGTCCTGTGATCAACAGCCAGGCCTCGGGGCTGCTGGGTATTTATTATTCCACATATGGCTGTGGCACATTGTAACCTGTTTTGGACAACTATAGACAGCGCTATTAACATCTGGGCACAGTTTTTCTTAAACATCAGATTCTGTTTCTCTAGGGTAAATACCCAGGATTGGGGTCACTGGGACCCACGTTTGTGTGAGTTCAGTTTTGTAAGAAACCGCCAAGCTGTCTGCACCGTGCTGAACCCCAGCATCGCACAGGAGTCCCGACTGCCGGTCCTCACCAGCACCTGGGGCTGTCGGAAGACCTTAGTCAGGCGCTCCAGCAGGGGTGTGAACAAATTCACTGCGGCTTCGGTGCACATCTGGGTGCAACCAGTCACGCTGAAGGTCATTTCAGATGCTTTCGGGCCATCCTCCCGTCCTTCTCAGCGAAGCATCTGTTCAGGTCTCTTCCGCTTTTAAGTCAGGTGGTTTGTTCTCTGTCATGAGCCGTGGGAGTCCTGTGCATTCTGGATACGAGTCCTTTGCCGGCTGCATGGTTCGTAGACATCTTCTCCCCATCTATCGAAAATGTGTCTCTTCAATTCCCTAGGGGTGTCTTTTATATTAGAAGTTTAATTTTGATGAGTCTTACCTACTTGTTTTCTTCCTTGATTATGGATCATGGTATGGCTAAGAGCTCTCACCCTAGGTCTCCACAATTTCCCTTTCTTCTGCAGGTTTTGTAGTTTGGTATTTTACATTCAGGGCTATGATCCACCTTAATTTTCATACAGGAATTTCTCCCTGTTTTCACTCTTTTGCATATGGCTGTCCCATAATTCCAGCACCATTTGTTGAAAAGACTCAAATTCCACTGAACTGCTTTTGCATCTTTGGATCTGTTCTGGACTCCACTCTGTCAGCTGACCCGTGTGTGTGCATCCTCAGCATAATTTATGACTTTAGTGGCTGTCTCTGTGAAAAAAAGTAACTCTGTCTGGAAGCAAAAACTACATTAGAAGTGCTCTAAATAAGATTCTTCCTGTTGTCAGGAGAGCAAAGCCACTGCCCTAAGCAGAGGTGAGGCCTCAACAGCTCCCAGGCACAACCTTAACACACAATGGGGAAGGGAATTCATTTCAAGGGCCACAACATGAGACCAGCATAGCCATGAAAACTGCAATAATTTCACAACAGAATGAAATTCATAAAGAATTGCTCAGAAGCGTGTGATAAGTTACATAAATCACTGTTCCTTAAATTCTGACGGTTGACTAGAACAGAAATAGCTTCACGGTACAGTTCAAACAGCAGAAAGGTAGGTAGGGGTGGTTTCCACACCACACAGGGCCTGCAGGAAAGGGACACTCTTCCTCTAAACGGGAGATCCCGGGAGTGATGTGATAAGCCATGGTGAGAGTCACAGAACTGTGCAAGCCGGAGTCGCGGCCTTTGCCCCACCACGGAACCTGTGTCCATGAACGACGAGGCTCAAATGTCAGGCCGGGGCAACCGAGGCAGTTATCAGGGGACAAGAAAACGAGCGCACGGTGGAGGCAAAGGTCTGAAATCGCGCGGCAACTTCGAGTCAAGTGGGACAAATTGACTCAAAATACAGATTCCAAAAACCACCACAGAGAGCTGCTCCTCGGCTCTGGAAAGGCTAAGTGACTAATGCCCACACTGAGCATCTGCTCCCAGAGACGACCCTGGTGACCTAAGGCCCAGCTGCTCCGAACCCGCGCAGAACCTCAGTGAGGAACTTTGTTGGTATCTTACAGCACATTGACATGTTCCCTTAAAATCTGGTATTTCATCCACAATGCAGGCGCCAGCTTTGACTCATACACATTCCGATTAAACAAGATAATTTACACCCTGACCGTGCCAGGTAAGAGGTTTACTACAATCTTTAAACAGAGCCAGAGGCTACAGTCTGCTCCTCCACAACACCATGTCTCTACAAGTTCGATGGGTTTTTACTTTCCATGTCTTCACTTGCCTAGTGCTAGAAAGCAGATAAAAACAGAAGGAACCCAGAAACACTATTGAATGAGACTCAAATATCTTGCAGTCATCATCGAGATGAGATGTTTATTAAACAGAAATGTTCTCCCCTGTAGAAAGCAGCACACATCAACACGCACCGATAACTGTCGCCAGCATTCCAGATCATCTTCCCTTCCATGGCCACAGTGCAGGGCAATGGACCACGCACACCTGCAGACCCACGGAAAGCGGGGTGACACGGCCGATTCTTGTAGCGAGCAGGCCAGGGTGCACTCAAAGAGCATCTCTTTCCAGAGGTCTGCCATGGAAAGTTACACATTTATTCCACGAGTTAATGGCACTGCACCGAACATTTCTGTAAGAGTCTCTAAGCAAGTATTTCCTTCTGCCTACAATGGCCCGACACAAACTGAAAAGGCTCTTGGAGCTGCCAAAGACTTCAATATCCCCTTAACTATTGTCATGCACATCCATGTGAAGAGACCACCAAACAGGGTTTGTGAGCGCAACATGGCTGTTTATTTAACCTGGGTGCAGGCGGGCTGAGTCCAAAGAGTCAGCGAAGGGAGCTAAGTGTGGGGCCGTTTTATAGGATTTGGTTAGGTAAAGGAATATTACAGTCAAATGGGGGTTGTTCTCTGGCGGGCAGGAGTGGGGGTCACAAGGTGCTCAGTGGGGGAGCTTTTTGAGCCAGGATGAGCCTGGAAAAAGAATTTCACACACACACACAAAAATCATCGCTTAAGGCAAGGACTGGCCATTTTCACTTATTTCTGGTAGAATGTCATCAGTTAAGTCCAGGCAGGGCATTTGCACTTTTGTGATTCTTCAGTTACTTCAGGCCATCTGGGCGTATATACGTGCAAGTCACAGGGGACGCGATGGCTTGGCTTGGGCTCAGACGCCTGACAACTACAGTCTTTACTTTTAAGGTGTGGGGTAAGATCATATAATCCCCAACTAAGCTCCTGATGCTGTGTGTGGCATCCAGCAACAGCACGTTCCATTCCTGGATTACATTTGACTCAAGAGTCCACAGTGAGAACGATTTCTGGTGAATGAAACACCAGGCAGGAGGGTGATTCCGCTGGGCAGCTCTTCACACACAGCCCAGGAGCTGAGGGGAGAGGAAGAGGCCCACGGGCGTCCACCGTGCTCACGCCCCCTTGGAATGCGCCCCACTCCTAGAGACCCGGACCCAAGGGAAATCTGACCTGAAAATGGGCAAACCCTCACTTTGCAGAGGGACAGGGACTCGGGGCCACAACTTGACCTCAGAGCAACACAAGTGCAGACAGCACCCCAGGACACCCTCTCCACCCAAATTCAAGGAGGAAAACCAACACCCCGCCCCCTTGCGGAAACCCCCGGCTGCTGGAGAAGACTCCTGCCGGCGTGTGCAGCCTCTCCCGTCCCACGTTCCGGGCTCAGCACCTGTGCTTCAGCCCTGGCACTGCTCGCCACACCCACAGGTGTGCCAGGAGGGGCAGGTCCTAAGGTCTCCACTGCACCAAAGCCTGCAAGGCAAAGGGGCAGCTCCCTCCAGCAGGAGTCCAGAAGCACACACTGCACCAGCGTCAAGGCATGAGAATTCTCCCCTCGGTCTCCGAGTCTCCAGTCTGTTGCCCGCCACGGTCTTCTGCCAACGGCGAGGCCCAAGCTGGGCGGCACATTTGGTTCTCACCATTTCCCTTGTCAAATCAATACTGCAAACATATCCAATTCATCCTGTCACTAAAAATGAAATAATCCGCCATCTCCATCACAGATGATGCAATCAGGTTTTCATTACCGGGTTTTTGTTTTGTTTAGTTTTTTGGTTTTTTTCTATTTTGAGATGGTGTTTCTGCTCTGTCGCCCAGGGTGGAGTGCAGTGGTGCGATCTTGGCTCCCTGCAACCTCTGCCTCCCGGGTACAAGTGATTCTCCTGCCTCAGCCTCCCAAGTAGCTGGGATTACAGGTGCCTGCCACCATGCCCGGCTAATTTTCATATTTTCAGTACAGACGGGGTTTCACCATGTTCACCAGTCTGGTCTCGAACTCCTAACCTCAGGGGATCCACCTGCCTCCTTCTCTCAAAGTGCTGGAATTACAGGCATAAGCCACCACTCCCGACCATTACTGGTGTAATTTCTAAGCCACTCTCTCACACCCACTCCCTTTTTTTTTTTTTTTTTTTTTAAGAACCAGCTTTATGCCTATATTTTTTCCAAGAGAACCAGTTACCCCATTTCAAGTACAAATAAGACACGGTTTTTAAAAACCAAAAATGCCCACTTGCACAGAAGTCTCCAAATACCCAGTCGATTTAAGCCTTGAGAATAAGATCAAGCTGTTGGCTGAATACAACTTCCCTTTCCATCTGTCTGCCTGTGAGTTAGACACAAGGATGAAGCCACGAGCTAGGGACATAAAGGCAGGAACCAAGGTAGCGGAGACTCCAAATAAAAGCTGGAAGACCAACACAAATGCACCACACCCTGCACACCCTCCTCTCCTTCCTTTTCAGAATTTCCAGAGGATGAAACAGGGACCTTCTCAGACGTCCCACGATGCAGGCGGCCAGAGGGGAAGGCGGCGGCAGCCTGAATGAGGCGACCGGGAAATCACATTCCACAAACAGAAATTCTCCATGTGCTTTACATCCTCTGTCTCTGAAGAACTATGCCAGGCTAACAGTCGCTAGAAAACCGCATTCAAGTGTCATTTCCCATTTCAAGCAAAGAAAACAGTGGTGGGGCATGAGGGAAAAACATAGCCATGTGTTCTGGGCTATTAAATAAGGTTTTTTCTGTTATAAACGTATAATTTTACATTCTCAGATTTCTGTATAATTGATATGCTTCCTAATTAGCAGACATAGTAATAAAAAGTGAATTCGAAGTGTAAGATCGGAGGAACCGTTCACATGGCTTCAGGTTCTGCTACTGGGTTTCAACTTAAGAAAATGGTTCTGTGTGTTGGTAACAAGGCCTGAGAGTCTGTGTGAGAGTCAGTGTGGCTGTAATCAGGGTTCGTGTTGGCTCCCTAGCAGAGGATGTTACACTGTTACATTATCTTCTACAAAAAATCCTGAAAAAATGAAGGCTGAATAGACATACACACCCTCCCAAAATAATCCAAATGTCCACCGATATGAAAAACAGATGAATTACGGCTTCCATCGTGGAATATTCTTCAGCAGTGAAAACCAACTAGAGCCACAGGTGCCAACTAGGATAAAGACAACCTTTTAAACACGCTTAAAGTGAACTGACTAGGCAGAATTCCTTGATTACAGGCATCTGCTCCAAAAGGGTACTGTTATTAATCCTGTGATGTAGAATGATAGTTAGCAACCCTGTTTCGGGGCACATCTAGAAAAAAGGAAAATAATGACTACACAATTTTAAATTCTTTGTAAATTATAACTATTACCATGAAAATTCTAAAAATGTGAAAATCTTCCCAACTGTTATTGGACACGCTTCAAAATAAATACCCTGGCATTGCTTGCCACACCCACAGTTGTGCCAAAATAAATGAAAATATAGCCCAAGGTAGTAGAACTGAAACCTGAAGATGTACGAGCCGTCCCTGTCTCGCTATCTATACATCGGGTAGAAATTTAAGAGCAGGTAGTGACACTGCAATGCAAGGCTCAAACCAACTGGGTATTTGGAAACTTCTATGCAAAGTGGCATTTTCGGTTTTTAAACACGGTGTTATTTGTACTTCAAACAGGTAACTGTTTGGTTCCCTTGGAAAAAATATAGCCATAAACCTGGTTTTTTTAAAAAAATACGGGAGTGGGTATGAGAGAGAGTAGCTTAGAAATTTTAAAAGTATCAGCAGGGAGCAGTGGCTCATGCCTGTCATCCCAGCACTTTGAGAGGTAGGCCCAAGGGGCCTTTGAGGACACCGGTCTCCTCTGCTGCCTGCCTGCTGGACTGACCCCCCCATGACATTCACTGGGTTTCCACCCCTGTCTCATTCAATATCCCAAGGGTGGTCTTCATCCTCGTCTGGGGCTCAGCTCTGCCCCAATTTCCTAAATCTCTGCCTTCAGAGCCTGAAAACACCCACGCCCAGGGTCACCCTAAGTCCACGTTTACCCCCAGAGAGTCCCCATTTTATGTTTTCCAGGCATCGCCTTAGTGATAATTTATCCTGTAAATTCCAACTGCCTTCACACCTCACCCCTGCTGTCTCCCAGCAGAACCCACTCAGATGCACATGCCCCAGACCCACACCCAGGTCTGTACATGCTGCCCTGCTCTACCCATGTGGGGACCACCTCTCTTTCTTGAGGAATCAGCTGGCGATCATCTCCTTGTGGAGGGCTGCCCTGACTTCCAACTCTCTCCAGCAAAGGCAGAAGCCATCCTCGGTACTTCCCCAAAACTCAGGCCAAGTATGAAGATGGCGCAGATGCTAGCTGTGCCTGGGATGCCATGGGCAGGGTCCCCAGATGCTCTGCACATGGCCCGGGGCACCGCCTGAACACAGCAAGTGCTGAAGAAACAAAACTGACGTGCACTGACCTCTGATAGGGCCTCCTTCACCATCCACATCTGTCTCCCCTCTGGACAGTCACTCATCTTCAAACTCCCAGGGTCACCCTGGTAGGTAAAGGGGACTCAAATGTCTTCTGAAGGAAGCGACTGGTTAGCTGCCAAGTTAAAGGGCCTCTGAAATTCAGAGCTCTGCATAGCAGTCCAGCACACTTTATTATGAATGACTCCAACCACAGCAGAAGTGGCCGTGGAACCAGTGCTAACCAATTCAGGGTTTGTTCACTGTTTCTCAGTTCATTATCACAACGCATTCTCACAGAGCAGCTGCGCACAGATCCTCAGACATCTACACAGAGTGGGACGATGGCGCCAAGTCACGTCAACGTCCTGTTGCAGACTGGGAGACAGCAGTCAGACACGGACCCAGGTAGAGCACAGACCTCGCGTTAAATCGGCTCCGTGTAAACAGCACTCCCTGCCAGGCCCTTTCCTATCTGCACAGCTTCTACAAATTCAACTCTCGCACCTGACACCTAAGAATACTGCACACCCCCATGTGAATCCCCTACTCACCTCCCAAAATGACCCGGCATGGCCGACTACAAAAAATTTCAACATAAGGGAACTGGAGGGCATGTGGGGCTTTCTCGAGTCCCTGCTGCCTCCTGATGGGAGGGCCCAATGCTTCACACCCCTAGTGAAGGGCGGGTCTCTTCGGCCCCCAGGCTTTGACCTGGAGCTTAAATCAGCATTAACTAATTTCACTTTCCAGGACCAACTTCAAAGGCCTGCAAAGCCAGAGAAGGGAGAGGAGATGGAACACGCCCTCACCTCAGATCTGCTGCAAGCACACACTTCTCAGATGCGTCCCAAGGTGCACAGCGTGTCCGATGCCTGTTTCACATCCACCGACCTGCAGGTCTTCTATGTGGCATCAGCCTCCTGGGCACTGGGAACAAGAGGTATAATGGCAAGTCCCTTCTGCAGCAAAGCTGAGGCAAAGGGACCCAACACATTGGAACTGACCTTTTTCTGACAGTATCAAAACAGAAGGAAAATACTGTACAGTCAACTCCCCCTCACGCAGGTTTATTTACCTGTGACTCAGAGGCCATGACAGAGAACTTCAGGTTCTTACCGATTCCTATTTTCCCCATCCAGGAAGCCTTTGTTTTTAATATCGTACGAACTTGCCATTTTGTAGGCCAAAAACAGCAAATATTGGCAGTTTCCTACAGTTCAACTGAATAAAATATGATCATGGCCTTTTGTGAAACCATGAAGAAAAGGTGGATATCTCAATATGTGTTTCCAGACTGGCTTTGTTCCTGAAGCGGTAACTCTGTTCACTCAGGATATTAGACACTGAAGAATAAACATCAATATCCCACCAAGAAAACCAAAGGAATGAAATAATTTTGCATCCACCTTGGAACCTTTTTAGGACAAGGCAGGACACAAACTTCTAAAAAGCTGCAATTGTCCCTCTGTATACACAGGGACATGGATTCCAGAACACGCCCCGAGTTTACCCAAATCTACGTATCCACAGGACCCCACGGCCACCCTATGGAAGCACATGTAGGAAACGTCGGCCCTCCACAAAGCCAGGTTTTTTCAGTAAGGGTTTGGTTGGAAAAAAAATTAACATCAGTGATCCTTCGAAGCTCAAAACCCATGTTGTTCAGGGTCAGCTGCATTTATTACTTGTGTCATATCTGAGGCCTGAAAGCCATCATTCTCGATACCTTAATGTGACGGTTAACAAACTAACTGTTCCGATTAGAAAGAGGAAAAAGCTTATTTTTAAGCTGACAATGAGAGTGGATGCGGCTACGGTGAACGGAGAACAGACCTAAGCAAGCACCAAGGCTGGGGTGACTGCCTGTGCTCAGACCCACCAGGGCCTGTTCTTCCATCTCCCTCTGCTGAAAGGGATAACCTCCTTCTCCCCCACGACTAAAGGGCCTTTTTAAAATATTCACACGAGAAGTGCTATGAAAAGCTGAAAGGTCACAGATAACATTTTTAAAAATAAACATTAACGTAAGCATTTAATTTTCGTATAAGGAGTAAGGAAAGGATCCAGTTTCAGCTTTCTACTTATGGCTAGCCAATTTTCCCAGCACCATTTATTAAATAGGAAATCCTTTCCCCATTTCTTGTTTCTCTCAGGTTTGTCAAAGATCAGATGGCTGTAGATGTGTGGTATTATTTCTGAGGACTCTGTTCTGTTCCATTGGTCTATATCTCTGTTTTGGTACCAGTACCATGCTGTTTTGGTTACTGTAGCCTTGTAGTATAGTTTGAAGTCAGGTAGCGTGATGCCTCCAGCTTTGTTCTTTTGACTTAGGATTGTCTTGGAGATGCGGGCTCTTTTTTGGTTCCATATGAACTTTAAAGCAGTTTTTTCATACGAAAATTAATTCAAGATGGATTAGAGACTTAAATGTTAGACCTAGTACCATAAAAATCCTAGAGGAAAACCTAGGTAGTACCATTCAGGACATAGGCATGGGCAAAGATTTCATGTCTAAAACACCAAAAGCAACGGCAGCAAAAGCCAAAATTGACAAATGGGATCTCATTAAACTAAAGAGCTTCTGCACAGCAAAAGAAACTACCATCAGAGTGAACAGGCAACCTACAGAATGGGAGAAAATTTTTGCAATCTACTCATCTGACAAAGGGCTAATATCCAGAACCTACAAAGAACTCAAACAAATTTACAAGAAAAAAACAAACAACCCCATCAAAAAGTGGGCAAAGGATATGAACAGACATTTCTCAAAAGAAGACATTCATACAGCCAACAGACACATGAAAAAATGCTCATCATCACTGGCCATCAGAGAAATGCAAATCAAAACCACAATGAGATACCATCTCACACCAGTTAGAATGGCGATCATTAAAAAGTCAGGAAACAACAGGTGCTGGAGAGGATGTGGAGAAATAGGAACACTTTTATACTGTTGGTGGGATTGTAAACCAGTTCAACCATTATGGAAAACAGTATGGCGATTCCTCAAGGATCTAGAACTAGATGTACCATATGACCCAGCCATCCCATTACTGGGTATATACCCAAAGGATTATAAATTATGCTGCTATAAAGACACATGCACACGTATGTTTATTGCGGCACTATTCACAATAGCAAAGACTTGGAATCAACCCAAATGTCCATCAGTGACAGACTGGATTAAGAAAATGTGGCACATATACACCATGGAATACTATGCAGCCATCAAAAAGGATGAGTTTGTGTCCTTTGTAGGGACATGGATGCAGCTGGAAACCATCCTTCTTAGCAAACTATCACAAGAAGAGAAAACCAAACACCGCATGTTCTCACTCATAGGTGGGAACTGAACAATGAGATCACTTGGACTCGGGAAGGGGAACATCACACACCGGGGCCTATCATGGGGAGGGGGGAGGGGGGAGGGATTGCATTGGGAGTTATACCCGATGTAAATGGCGAGTTGATGGGTGCTGACGAGTTGATGGGTGCAGCACACCAACAAGGCACAAGTATACATATGTAACAAACCTGCACGTTATGCACATGTACCCTAGAACTTAAAGTATAATAATAATAAATTAAAAAAAAAAAAAAAACGTAAGCATTTAACAAGCCCATTACGATTTAAAGGAAAAAAAAAAAAGGTATTAAGTTCCTGGGTGCAGGGGCTCATGGCCGTAATCCCAGCACTTTGGGTGGCCGAGGTGGGCGCATCACCTGAGGTCAAGAGTTTAAGACCAGCCTGGCCAACATGGTGAAACCCCTTCTCTAACGAAAATACGAAAATTAGCCAGGCATGGTGGCGGAAGCCTGTAGCCCCAGTTACTTGGGAGGCTGAGGGAGGAGAATCACTTGAACCCGGGAGGGAGAGTTTGCAATGAGCCAAGATCGTGCCATTGCACGTCAGCCTGGGCGTTGAGTGTGAAACTCCATCCCAAAAAGAAAAAAATATATAAAGTTTTCCTTCCAATGAACCTATCATTCAGCCACCGAGGTATCCTATAGCTACTTATTCAGCCATGAGATACACCACAGGCGATATAGGCGAACAGGACACAGTTCTTCCCTGAAAGAAGGCTGCACCCTCAACAGAAGGGAGGCACATACTCCGAATGGAATCGGCATAGGGAACAGATGCTGCTGCAGGTGAAACTGGCTGCACAGAGCACCCACTCAAGTGTCTGAGAAACAAGGAGCCGTTGGTGCCATCACCTTCCATACTTGAGCTGGGGCAGTGGGGAGCCTGTCATCACCAAGGACAAAAAGCCCCAGAACCACACAACGAGCTTACAAACTCACCGAGGCGATGACTGAGCAATGTGTGTGGAGTGATGCGAACACACAGATGTCAGGGCCACGCGCGGCGTTGGTTTTGTGCATCAACCTGAGCGTGCCCGGGGTGCCCAGATGGCTGGTTCTGCATTATTTCTGTGTGAGATGCATGTTTGCCTCTGGACTGAGTGGAGACCCATCCTCGCCGGCGTGGGGGGCACCACCCTATCCACCCAGGGCCCGAGTAAAACAGCAAGGCGGGGAAAACTGGGTTCACTCCACCTGTCTGGCTGATGGGCCAGTGACATCTGTCTTCTGCAGCCCGTGCTTCTGGGTCTCAGCTCCTCAGACCACGGTGGGATCCGCACCCTCCGCTTCTCAAGTCTTCAAGCCACACCCTCCCAGGACTCTAGCTTGCAGCCTGTGGGTCCTGGGGCTTCTTGGACTCTGTAGCCCCTGCAGCAAGCCTCGCCCTGGAGACACACGCACACCCGGCTGGCTGTCTCTCTGGAAGCCCTGACTAAAAGCCGCCCCTAAAAGTGGTCTTCAGAATTTCTTTCTAGCCCTAAGATCCCAGCGCCCCTCCTACAATTCTAGGCGGAAAGGTGAACGGAGACCAATGGACAGAGGTGTGTGCGAGGACACGCCAGGCAGCAGCACTGGGCAGGAGGGCACTAACGCTCACTAAGCAAAGAATCAATGTTGCTTGCCACAAAAATGAGAGCAGTAAAGATTTCTTCAAACAGAAATGAGTTTGTATCATGATTTGCTCTTAATACATAAGAAAGCATAAAAGTAGGCCTATTAACAATTACATAAGTCTTTAGAGGCCCTTGAACTACTTCTGCCCCGAGTCCTTCCCTTGCTATTGATGGAAATATGGGAGAAACCAGGAGGTCTGAGCGTGGACCTGGCCGTGCTCCCAGGGGCCGAGGAAAGCACCCATCTGTCCAGTCTTCCCTCCACCCCGCGGGGTTCCCTCTTACCCAGACTCTTGGGCTGACGCGGCTCATGCACTCAACAGCGCCATCATTAAACGTTTAGCTTCGCATCACGAGGGCCTCCTCTGGCCTCTTCTGACCACTCCTGAACCTCCAGTCAGCATTAGTCTGCAGGACACGCGTGGACAAAGTTGATGGATCACGGCCTCCAACGAGGAAGGTGCCAGGCAAGGAGTCGGAGAGCCGGGGATGGAGCAGCCCTCACCCAGGGAGGCGAAGGCCAACAGCGGCCACCACCGAGGACCTCCCTTCGCACCCTGAGGGCAGCTCACCCAGGGAAGCGAAGGCTGACGCCGGCCACCACTGGGGGCCTCGAGGGCTCTCCCCACCCCGAAGGCGGCTGCGATCACATTTTCCCATCGCACCAAGAGACCCCTGTATTGAGCACAAACCTTTCCAACCTTCGAATCAATAAGGAATCACAACACAGACATTCCCTCAATCCAAATGGCCAGCACACAAAACAGACATGCAATCATACACATTTCCTGTGGGAAAATCAGTCAGTCTCTGGGGCCTCGCGCCAGGGGTGGGGGAGCATCATGGGGAGACGCCCCAGCCCCAGCCTGGCTCCTCCCTCTATAGCTCCTTTTCCCTCCTCTTCCCCCCGCCCCTTCCCACCCCCTCCTAGCCTCAGAGGCTCCTTCCTCAAATTCTTTCCCCTTGATGAAGTCATTCATGCCCAAAATACAAGGCAAAGTCATGGGGGCTCAAGAGAAAATCCATACCGTGGCTCGCGTTTTAGATTCTCATAAGTTTGAGAATAACCAAGCAAGAATCTTTGGCATCTGAATGGTCTGAAGGATTCTGAGCTCAATGTCCTGCACTGGCCCGGAGTGGATCATGGGTGTCTCGGACATCTTCACAACTCTACACCAGTTATTTTGAAACACACCAGCAGAATAGAACCATGTGAATAGCTGCTTCTCAGTTAAAAGTAGGAAAAGACTCCAAAAGCTGCCCTCAAGGAACAGCCTTCCCATGAGGAGTTTTCTGCATCGGGCCCTTCAGGCACAGGCAAGGCCCCTGGGCCCAACTCCCTCATCCCTGCGTCATCAAGCAGCAAAGACAGTGGGGAATAAAGCAAGTGAAGGAGTCAGTCCCGCACAAAACGGGCTCCAGAAGCCACAGCTACTCTCCCAGTGTGGGAGCCAAGTTCAGAGACCTGGAAACACCAGCATTCCCAGGGAGGAGGACAGAACAATGCCATTTCCCCCTAGTTTAGGGAGACACCACCCCACGTCCTCTGGCCTTAAAAGAGGAGAGACTTCACATACATGATTTCAATGACTCCACCACACACAGAAAGTGGGCTGAGGGCTAACACAACCATATAAATGCCTGGCAAAAACACACTAAATGAACACACAGATAAGCAAGGTTCTCCTGTTATCCACCAAATATTCAGAAACAAATCCAGTAAGCAATCTCTTTGCAATCAAAAGACCAATTCAGAGGTGCAGATTAAAAATAAACATACAACTGAACCCTTAATACACCAAGAACCAAATTCCACGGAAGTGTTATCACATCACCACCTCCCAGCTGAAGGAAGCAGCACTGGCCACTGACCAGCTGTTCACTCGTGGATCAGTGAACGAAAGGCAGTGCTGTCCAGGACAATGATGAGATGTTAACCTGAAAAGGGCAAAATTGCAGAGGCTGGAGGGACCTTCCAGGTAACCCGTCCCCCTCAGTGGACAGAGGACCCCCGTGGGACCACAGAGCCCAGAGCTCCAGTGTGTTCGGGGCAAGGACTCAACTGCAACCCTGATGATGTCCGAACGCCTTCTGCCCTTCTGTGTCTCTGCCCCACTAACAGGGAATCCGTGAATGCTAAGGAAATGTAACGCATTTTACAATACATGTAGATTTTTAGCAAATTAAAGATAAACAGTGACAAACTTTGAGAATTAACTAAAATATAGTTCAGTGAATGCCCAAACTCAAAGCTAGTCTCCAAGAGGTGATAAGCTGTGTGTGGTGGTTAACGCCTGTAAATCCCAGCAGTTGGGGAGGCTGACGCAGGAGAATCACTTGAGCCTAGAACGTTGGGGTTGCAGTGAGCTGTCATTGCACTACTGCACCCAGCCTGAGAAACAGAGTGAGACTGTCAAAAACAAACAAACAAAAACAAATTAAAGGAGTTCAAATGAACTCGCCCATACGCTTTAAATTTTCATTTGGGTACATGGGGTGATCTAGTTCCTTTTTCCCTTGCAATACATGAATAATCTAATAATTAAATATAATCTAACAATTACATGGGAAAATTTAATTATTTTCCCATTTCATTATTCCCTATCTCAGGGAAAAAGTTAAAAGTATTCCCTATTTCAGGGAAAAAGCTAAAAATCATTTTAAACCTTCCTTCCACAAAACAGTGTACTCAGTCATCTCTATCTGCTTGATCATGTGGAATTCAGCTTCACATGTCTACAATACGGTTTTTGTTAAACAGCGTTTATGTAGACAGGCGAGAGAAAGAAACACTTGGTCTATGTAGAAGCAGCAGAAGACACGTTTTAACAGAAAAGGGAGAAGATACCACCGTGTGAATCTGGAAATTCTGTCGTCGTCTTGTCCACACACACAGAAAACACCCAAGCACGTGCCTAGTGTCCAACAGGAGCACAGAAAGGACAGGGTTCCTCCAGTTGTTTAATGACCAGCCCCACTTGTCACCGCCACATAACAAAATCCGCACGGCAACTTCAGCACGTTTCATTCACGATTCCACGGAAATCAGGCTGAAGAACATACAGATGTTTTGCCCACATTTAAAAATCCAAGTGTGGGACTCATAGAAATAAAACACATTATGGGTTCACTTAACTTTTCCAAATTTTTACTTGGAGAAACCTATAAAGTTCTTGTCAGTTACATCCTTAAGTTTTCCAGTAATTTTTAAATGCGAAGGTCAGGCAAGACTTGTAAAGAGGTACACACATACGGCCCGGCGTGGTGGCTCACACCTATAATCCCAGCACTTTGGGAGGCCGAGGTTGGCAGATCACGAGGTCAGGAAACCGAGACCATCCTGGCTAACACGGTGAAACCCCGTCTCTACTAAAAATACAAACAATTAGCCAGGCGTGGTGGCGGGTGCCTGTAGTCCCAGCTACTTGGGAGGCTGAGGCTGGAGAATTGCATGAACCCGGGAGCCAGAGCTTGCAGTGAGCTGAGATCTCACCACCGCACTCCAGCCTGGGTGACAGAGGGAAACTGTCTCAAAAAAAAAAAAAAACAAAGGAGGTACACACATACATGCCATGTTCTTCTCTCAAAGAGACGGGCCCTTTTTTAAGATTCCAGAAGTAAATGGGGTTGTCATCCTGCTTTTGAGAGGATGGGCTGTGTTTTAAGCATGAACAGACTTTCCTCCATGCACCAAGGATGCACCATGGGGGCAGTGCTGCCGCCGCCTCCCCAGTCTCTGCTCAGGGTGGGGCAAGGGGAGCTCCGTTGTCTCCCGTATACACCGTCAACAGGCCAGGTGCTCAGGAGGCGGCTTCCAGGACTCGCTGTAGGCATTCGTCAGCAGGGCAGGCAGTGCCTCGTGCTGGTGGGCATCCAGCAGTAAGGGGGTCTTGCACTTCACTCCCTGGGCCCAGCCGCAGACAGAGGGGAAAGAGACACCTGTATCGTAACTCATGTGTATTTATAGATACACAGAGACTCTGCAGTGCAAGGTGCAGAACTAGAAGGAATCATGGAAATAAGAGGGAAGACATTTGGTTACGACTGGCAGAGTCACCTCAAGCCTCAGCACTTCCTGCCGGAGCCCTCACTGACCAGACTCCTCCAGGGTCACTGCCACTGCCTTGCCCAGCTCATGACAGGGCAGACAGTGACAGAGCCTCAGAACAACCTCCCACTCCTTCCTCACCAGCCCAGGGGATGAGCTGTTCATGAGTGTCCCAAAGCCTGAATGCGGGAACACAGAGGTGACTGAGCAGAAAGGGGGACAGCCACAATGGCCGCGGGTGTGCAGATATTGCGGGGCACCCCAGCAGCCCTTTCCGTCTTAAAGAGGATGGCCACGGGTGTGCTGATGCTCCCGCGTGACCCAGCCGTCCTCTCCACCTTATAGGGGAATGGCCACGAGTGTGCGGATATTCCCGGGTGCCCCAGAGCCCTTTTCACCTTAAGGAGATTTTCACAGTCTCATATCAGTCTCCAAACTATTCAGTGAGGTTGGAGGAGTATCACTGTGGACCAACACTGATTGGCACCAAGTAAGGGCGATTTTATAACCATGTCTCAACCATGAAACAATCAGGTCTTTGGCCATCTGGTCTAAGCTTTTTCTGTAACAAAGTTGGATAATTTAGTTGAACTTTGGTTTTCCAAAGCTTGTTACAGAAACCACATCTTCCTAGGTGTGGCTCTGTGGTGTCACGTGCACACTTCAGTAGCCAGGCTTGCCAAGACTCACGGCACGTTACACGTTCACCTGAGAAGGCTGCTGAATCATTGAGGGCTCTGGCGTGCTCTGAAATGAATTTGCCACTTCAGCCTACACTCTACTCCCTTGTTTGGTTAAAGAAACCCAAAAAGCAGAATTTGTTTTGGCCAATCGCCTGCTGACCCAACTGCAGAGGTTTTAATTAGAGTACTTTCATTGCATCATAGAAAGCAAAGTCATATAGATCAACTCATTATTACCACTCCAAAGGTTTAGTAAATCTCCAGATAATCAGGCAAACATTTTAAGAAGCTACATTAAGGTTTACAATACTCAAAATTTAAAACTACATCCATGCTCCAAAAAACCACCATTCCCATTTTAGATGGCCAAATGCATATGAGAAAGAAAGAAACGTGCTGAGCGCATTTTTTGGGTAATCTTATGGAGAAACTGCCACTTTAAAAATGGCTCTAGTTCCTGGCTCCAGATGGGTGTGGTGGGTTGCCTCACTCAATTTCAACTCCACCTGAAGCTGGGACACTAGAAATCCATTCGCAGACTCCACGGCACCAGAATTCCCACTTCTGGAAACAGCCAGGAATGCAGACCTGTAGCAGAGAATTCTTTCCTGCCCACCCTAACTGTCCTCTGTGGAAGGCAACAGTCAAAGACAAGTCCACCCCCCTAGTCGCAACTGCACCACGAAGAACCATTTCAAGGTGGGAAGTGATTGATCAGTGGGAACAGGCAGTTTAGCTAATCACTTATAAGGCAGAGAAGGGGGGTTTGAAGGCCTGTATCTGGTCTTGTCCTCGGTAAACGGTCATCCGCCAGTCAGCCTAAGCCACATGGGAAGGGGCTTCTTGCAGTAAAAGTGGGGGCGCAGTTGTGGGGATCACTGTTTTACAGGATCACAGGGCTCAGGCAATGTTCAGTATTGTCACACACCAAGGTTTTTACAGTCTGAAGAAAACTACAGTCCTAAAGTGTCAGTTCTCAAAGCCCTTAAGTTCCTCCTGCTAAGATTCCCAGAGTCTCCACTTCTTGCACCGAACCCCAACTTGCACAGGCACCTGCGTCTTCCTCCTGCAGCAAATGCAGATAAGAAGCTGTGGCTCTGCTGCAGTAATGATGCCATGCAGCCCTAACACCACAGCAGAGCAATGGCTCTGGCCTGAATGTCCCCAAAACCTCATGCTGAAACCATCTCCGAAGGGATACATTAAGAGGTGGGGCCTTTGGGAAGTCCTGCTCTCAGGACTGGGGTTGGTGTCCTTGTTGGGAGGCCTAGAGGAGCCCTCCTGCTCCTCCACCACGTGAGTTCTGACGAGACGACCGCTGCCACGCAACACCTGTTGAGATGCTGCCGTCTGTGAGCCACAGGCCCTGGGGCACCAGATGTGCAGGTGCCTTGACCTTGGACTGCCTTGACCTTGGACTTTCCAGCTTCCAGAGCTGTGAGCAATAAATGTCTCTTTACAAATCACCCAATCGACAGCAGCCGGACAGAGACAGTAATGTCACAACATGAGTCACTTTCTCAGTGGGCCAGAGGACTCCCCATGAGCCACCACCGTAAAGCAAGAACTCCCTGGAGGATGGAAAGGGGTTCACAAGGAATTCTACCCAGCACCAGGGTGTCTGTCCTTTCTTGCAGGAAGACAGCTGAGCCATGGCAGGAAACTACAGGGTGGGTGGGGCTGGACAGTAATGTGTCACCTGCTCATCTAAGCCTCAGTCTCCTGCCTCTCATCACGACAGTGGGGGTAACACCCCCCTCACCTGAGCTGTTGGGGGAGGTAAGAGTGCTGGGTGATTAACAATTGTTAGTTCCACAGAAATAAGGCAAAGAATCTGCCCCATGTCTTATAAAACCAAATCAGCCCAGGAATTCCACATCACTACTAATTTGCATGGGAAAATACCAGATTCTCCTAAGTTCTGGCATGTCATTTGTATTAATAAAGTTTGCAGAGTTTTCACATACTAAGTATATAAAACAGGAAAATAAATCATGCAATTTGGAGTCTGAAGCAGGAGACTCACTTGAGCACAGGCGGCGGAGGTTGCAGTGAGCCGAGGCCTCGCCACTGTACTCCAGTCTGGGTGACAGAACGAGACTCCATCTCAAAAAATAAAAAAAAAAAGATTTTGCTGCTTCATACTAGTAAAGTGGGCAGACTCTACATGCCAACTCTTATTCAAAGGTCGCCTAACACTGACTCAGGAACTCTGGCCCTGATGTGCTTGGAGTTTTAATCCTAACAGTGTTAAAGACCACTCCCCCAGGAGCTCTGAACAAGTACTCCAGGTATACGCTGAACAAGACCACACACTCTGACCGAAATCTAACTTCCCAGACCCAAACTACAGAACCACAGAAGACACTGCTTCTGTCCAACTTTGTGTTCTGCCATCGTTTGTGTCCATTATTTCCTACAAACCATCTCATTAGAATTTAGGGCACACAAAAGGCCGATACAACAGGGTCACTTTTCAAAGGTTTGGAGGTGAAGAACAGATACAATGCATTAGCTTCCTATTGCTGCTGCAACAAATTACCACAAATGCAAACCTCCTCTCAGCCCTGGAAGTCAGGAGTCCCAGGGCTGAAGTCAAGGGGTCAGTAGCTTGTATTCCTGCCTGGAGTCTCCCAATTCATAGAAGCCACCATGCAGCTTGACTCACAGCCCCACACCCCTCCTACCACTGCCCCGGCCTCAGCCCTGCACCCCTCCGGACCCTGCCCCTGCCCCACACTCGCCCTCACCCCCACAGCCCTCTGGCCTCTATCTCGTCCTCAGGTCTCCTCCTCTGAGGCAGACCCTCGTACTGCCTTCTCAAAAGGCACATGTGAAGACACTGGACCCACCTGGACAACCCAGGGTCCTCTCCCATCTCACTGTCCGTTACACTCACATCTGCAAAGCCTCTTTTGCCATGGAAACTTCATTAGACTAACAATCATTTAACAAGTCCATTCTAATGATGTGAAAATTGGCATTGTTTTCCTCCTAATGAACAGATCAGTCACCCATGTAACCTATAAATATTTGACTATTAAATATACAATACTGTAGGAGACAGAGATGAGGAAGACGGTTCCTCCCTGAAAGACGACTGGACCCTAGACGGAGGGATAAACATTCTGAACAGAATCAACATAACTCAACATTTGAGTCGGAGAGGTCAAGCAATAAGACGTTCAAAGAAGCAACCAGAAAGTATGTACTGTGCCCGTAGTTCACATCTGCGCCTGGCGTCATGAGCACGAGCATGCGGACACGCACACAGGGCCCAAGTGTAAGATCAAATATAAGGAGCTTTCCACTGTAGTATTTAACTAGATCTTATTACAAAATAGCCTCCTGATTTTTATCCAAAAAGTTCTCTGTAATTAAGGAAATTAATTTTCCCCTAAAAGGCATTTCTCTAGCTATCATTCCATATAAACTAAATGGGCATATTAAAGAAAAAAGACAAGGCCGGGCGCGGTGGCTCAAGCCTGTAATCCCAGCACTTTGGGAGGCCGAGACGGGCGGATCACGAGGTCAGGAGATCGAGACCATCCTGGCTAACACGGTGAAACCCCGTCTGTATTAAGAAATACAAAAAACTAGCCCGGCGAGGTGGCGGGCGCCTGTAGTCCCAGCTACTCGGGAGGCTGAGGCCGGAGAATGGCGTAAACCCGGGAGGCGGAGCTTGCAGTGAGCTGAGATCCGGCCACTGCACTCCAGCCTGGGTGACAGAGCGAGACTCCGTCTCAAAAAAAAAAAAGAAAAAAGACAAATGTTTGACTTTGGGGGTTTGCCTACGACTTGAATAAGCATGATTTTCTTCTGGCCAAGCAGGGAGCAGCTGGACCAGACTGGAGGGAAGGAAGAACAAATTTCCACTCTGACCTCAGTTGGGCACCAGAGTCTTCCCTGTCAGAATGTGGGTGTGGTGCTTCCCACACACCAGCCTCTGACGAAACTCAGCCCAAGGGTGTGGGAAAAGGCTGTCTACTTCTGAAAAATCTACAAAGTGCAGACACATCAAAAGCTTCAGAAGACTGTAAAGGGCCAAGGAGACCACTACACCCTTGGAGTTTACAGAAAATGGTCAGCATCACACGTGCCTGAGGTCCAGGGTCAGCTCCCGGCTGCCGCGACGCCGTGAACGCAGCCCTGGCTTCCCCTCTGATGCAGAGAGCTGGTCACTCTGCCGGCAGCACTCAGAGCTCAGAACATTCTAGAGGAAAGCAACGTGTTCCTTTTAAAATGGGGAACCGGGGCAGCACAACTGAAGCTCTACGACTGTCTCAACTACTGGGTTTCGGGGTAGCATTAGGAAATCGTGAGAATCCAAATCTCAATTTCATACAGATTCCAGATTCACTGCAGGTTCCAGAATTTCCTGAGACATTCTTCCAATTTATCACTCAGGATTCCCTTGCCAAAGCTAATAAAGTCTACATTCCTTACGGAAAACCCACCATAAGCACCACCACAAATAAGATCAACTGACTGACGCCCGCCCTTCGCACCAAACATAGAAACTGTTACTCACACAAGACTGTGCTGGAGGCAGCTCTCAGCTGAAGCCGAATCCGTGAGACTTCATTATCCCCCATTTTGGATCGAGTGTGAAGACTGTCAGCAAACCAGGGCCCCAGTGTAAAGCAGAGAACAGATCCTCTGATGCCTGCCTGAACATTTCCTTCCCACCTCTGTCTTGGATATTGAACACCCTCAGAGCTACTGAGTCACCCACATTTGCAGGTCATTTATCCAGCCACCAGGATAACACAATTATGCGATAAAAATGCCTTCTCAGGGCTTTGTCATACTCAACAAAGAAGCTCAGAAGGCTAGGTAAGCGCAAGAAAGGGGGAAGCGTCCTCCAAACAGACAAAAACCAAGGAAAACCGTGCAGAGACTCGAGAGAGAGCAGAAACACAGCCCGCTGTAGCCTTTCAGGTCCTGCTGGCCGCAGCCCTGCGTTACGTGGCACCATTTCCACAGATGCATCCTGCTGGGCCCACTTGAAAGGTCCCGCTTGCGAGACACTCACCCCCACTTCCAGCTCCTGCAAGACCCGCTGCAGCCCCACTCCATCCTGGGGGCCGACTGTGCAAGTCTTCTCGGCAGAGACCCCTCAGAGCCTACTCAGTGTCTGAGACTGGGAAGCACCAAGGATCCAGAAAGGCACAATCCCGTTCTCCTCGTGCTGCTTTCTGGGTTCCAAGTTGTCTAACGAGTCCTGCATAAACCCCGGGCTGGGGAGCCAGCCAGGGCCCAGCAGCACCCAGCTCATGCGCTCCACTCACCCCACAGAGGACCACGGAGGCCCCAGCACGCTCTGTCCGCGGGGCAAGACACCAGAAACAGCCACAGTTCAGGGTTCTGCCACCCGCCCCGCTGCCGTCATTACCTCCTGGGATCTGAATTCTCATTGGTTGCAAAGGTGATCCCACAGCTCCGCTGCCTTAATTACCTGCTGGGATCTGAAATTGTATTGGTTGGAAAGGGGATCTCATTGCTCAAGCACTCCCTGCTGCCTCCTTGCAAACAACATAAAAAATCCAAAACCCCTTGTAAAGAACGTTTACTATAACCTCAAAACAAGACACATCCCGAGACCAAGGAAGATACACACGCACATCTGACACCCGGTGGACGTCAGTGACCGACGCCACGGCTTCCGTGTGGCGTGTGAAGCAGGAGGCCTGTCACGGTGACTCAGGCTGGGGTCTGAATGGGGGTCTTCCAAGCAACTAGGCAACCAGGACGCACACCCCAAAACCCAAGTCCCCGCACTCATGTACCTGGCAGAAATGCTGCGTGGCCATCGACGCCAGTTGTGAACCAAGACCGATCTGTGTCCTGTGGCCCTCACAACGTCCGTACATGCCTGGGCCCAGCAGAGGCCCGCACGGCACCCTGCTCGCCTCCAGTGGGGGCTCTCTCCTGCCAAAGGGGATGGCCCTGAAGTCCGTTGAGATTTCCAAAGCTCTACAAAGTCGTGCTTCCTCCTGCTTGTTCAGAAGGCCTAAAGCCCTGAAGACACCAGTGAGAATTGACCTAGCCTCTTAAGGCAGCTCAAATACCTAAACACAGGAACGCTGGACCTCTCTGCCCTCGAGAGCAGCCGATAACACACTGGGCTAAGCAGAAGGTACAGATGTCACATCCAGAAGCCAGTGGCGCTCAAGATTGCATTCCAGGAGCCGCCCATGTGAGTCCCTCCAAGGCTTCCAAGTCCCACTTGATTGTTTTCATCGTATCTCTATAACATCAGAGACATTATATCTCACGGTATCTATGAGATCGTCTCCACTTTTATGAGCACATATGCTCCCTGACTTACCATGGGATGAAACTGTTCCAATAAACCCAGCGTAAGCTGAAAATATCCTAAATAGAAAGTGCATTTGACATCATAGTTTCAACTTACAACGGGTTCATCCAGAGGCAGCCCATCTTGGGCCAAACAATGCACTGAGTGTGACTAGTTCACACCATCACAAGGTTGAAAAAAAAAATCAGATATGTAACAATTGGGAGCCAGGGACCCTCTGTATTGGGGCTCCTGTCTTCAGAGACAACAGAAACCTCTTCTTAGACAAGAATCACAATTTATAATCCTCAAAATGTTAAACTTAGTTTAACAATCTAGACGTTCAAACAAAGCCAAAGTAGGCCCACAAGGCCGTTTGTGCCCTTCACTAAGACGCACGACTCTATAATAACCCTCACCACAGCCCCTCAGGGTGGGTCCCAGAGGCAGTTGAGGCTTGTGGCTACGGACACTAACGAAACCAAAATCAGAGTACGCAGGTGCAGTCAAGTCATATGACTTCTCCACTAGCATGTGCACAAATGTTCATCAGCAAATCTCATCTTCGCTTTACCTCCCTCCCATGACCTAAAAAGGAGTCCACTACACACACCCATACACACACACACCACTTCAAAAACATAATTAGTACTTGCATTCAATTCTGGGCATTCGGAATAGACCTAATGGGTGATTAAATCTTTCCTCCAACCCATTGCTTAGTCTTCTTAGAGGATGAAGGATTTTGCATAACACAAGTCAACATATAAAAGATCTGCTATAGAAACAGACTTTCAAGTGGTCCTCATTAGAGTGATTCAACTAATATACAAAGGACCCAACACACAGTGTATATTAGAAGAATGATTAATTTGTTCCCCTAAAAATCCTAATATCTACACAGAAAAAATACCCAATACACATTTTATCATTCTTTACCAGTATAGTCATACAAAGGAGTATCACAAAAGCAAAAGAACACATTTGGTTTGACTCACAGTTCTAAGTTTAATATAAAATTGCTAAAACCACCAAGACAAACATGACTATGAAATATTTAACGATCTTCACCTAAATTCAAGTCACCATTCAACCACCAATACCTCTGCTCTCCTTACGGGAACTTTCCAAAAGTAAATTCTGGAATTAACAGGACAAAATTTTCTGGTGACAGAAATTAGGAAGAAATTGGTTGAAGGCCGTTCCTTGGCTGTCAAACTTTTTCTCAATAATATTTTGTAAAATAAAAGCGTCAAACAGATCTTTACATTAACTTACAATCTATCAAGCAATACTGGAGCAAGCTTTAAATATTAGCCACATTCTGTCAGGGCTGACTAACATTAAATCAGTATCAGTCTCATGTCTTGTAGGATCCACAGCTCATCTTCTTAAAACCACTTAAGATTTCATAATTAACTCAATTAAACAATGTAAGTCATCTCCTTGATCTTTGACATGAAGGGGTAATTTTCCCCCAAAATAGTACCTCTTTCCTTGACATGATTTAATCTGTGGTTAGAGTATTTAACAGGATTTCTTTCCTTCTTAGAAAATAAAATATACACCTTTCCAATATGAAAAACTCTAACTGATAATGCCATAGCTTACCCAGGTCAAAAGCATTTTTTTTTTTAAGTTAAAAAAAGAACCTAACTGCATCTTTGGACCTTATGTGAGGTAGTGTCCAGGGCCACTGGGACCCCTACTTGGCCAGTGTAGCTGGGTACCAATTAAAGACAGAAACCCAAGCATTCACTCAAAGCCCCTTCCCAGCTGTTCATCCTAGTGGAAGAAGCCATGAGTACAAACGAATGCGGCATTCTACGGAGGGCTTTGGGGATAGGCTGCTTGAGAACATCAAAGTGGCTCACGTCCCCCGAGTATAAAGCCAGTGACTGCTCTCAGCTTCCATCCACAGTAGCCAAGGTCTGGAATCACCTGAGTGCCCGTCAACAGGGGATGAAGGGAACGTGGCCCGAACACACACAGGAGCAATACTCCACCACACAGCGGAGAGCCCTGTCATCCGCGGCAGCATGGATGGAGTTGGAGGACATTACGTTAAGCAAACGAGTCAAGCAAGGAAACGGCTCATGTTCTCACTCATAAGCAGGAGCTGAGAGCAGATCTCATGGAGGCCAAAAGTAGGTGGTCAACAGGGCCCAGCAGAGCCCACTCATAAGCAGGATGGGCAGAGGCTGGTAATGTGCACAAACACACAGCCTAATGGGAACACGAGACCTACTATTGATAAATCAGCAGGGGGATGGCAGTGGGTCATCTACTGTGTATTTCAAAACAGCTAGGAGAGAATAACTTAACATAACCAGCACAAGGAAAAGAAACTATTTAAAGTGAAAGACATCCCAAGTACACAGATTTCATCAATATAGGGGTGAATCAAGGTATCACATGCACTCTGAAAATATGTACGTATATTATGTATCAACAGAAACAAAAACCAATGACAGAACCATTTGCGAAGCACGTGCAGGAGAAGAATGGGAAGCCTGACATGGTGTGGCTGTGTGTCCCCACCCAAATCTCATGCTGAACTCTAACCCTATGTTGGAGGTGAGCCCTGGTGGGAGGTGATTGACTCATGGGGGTGGTTTCTAATGGTTTAGCACAATCCCCCAAGTGCTGTCCTCATGATCGTTCTCCTGAGATCTGGTTGTTTGGAAGTGCATGGCACCTTCCCCTTCACTCTCTCTCCCCTTCCAGCCATGTGAAGACATGCCGGCCTCCCCTTCACCTTCCACTCTGATTGTCAGTTTCCCCAGATGTAGAAGCCTGTACAACCCACAGAACTGTATGCCGATTAAACATTTTTTTTCCTTATTACCCAGCCTCAGATAGTTCTTTATAGCAGTGGAACAACAGTACAGTCCTCAGGACCAGCAATGTTTTCCTTCTACCCAGCGGCCAACAAGGTCCTACACCGTAGCTGGTTTTCCAAAGCTTTGCCAGAATGCTGAAGCTGTTTTGGGGATACTAACTTTCCCCATCTCTGGCAAACCAGATGGGGCATCCTATTTGCCTCTTACCACCTTTCTCAGAGAAACCCCACCTCTGAAACAGCCTCCACCAGGGGCCTCCTTCAGCAGCAACAAAGCTGAGTGTTCCTTGCACTTCCCTTATTCTGAACAAGTCAACATCTTAAGCTTGTTTTTCCATCTTCCCAGCTCATTGAAAAAAATATCTTATGCTTTCTATTTTCCTGACACACACACACATGGAAGAGAAGTGCCGTGAGGGCAGGAGCTCTTGTTTTCCCGGATCTGAGCCTGGCCCTCAAACACTAGCCGAATACTAACACGATATCCAGAGGCAGAAATGCAAATATCCATATGACTTCAAATACCCTAAGGACCTAACAGGCCGAGTGGCCCATGTAACTATGGTGTGCTGGGCCATTCAACTGGTGTCCAAATCCCTGTCCAAGTGAGCTCTTTAATTTCGAGACTTTTCAGACAGCTGTTTTGTTGTTGTTGTTCTGTTTTGTTTTTATTAAAGGGATATGTTACAATTATAATCAAGAATATCCCAGGCCGAGTGTGGTGGCTCGTGCCTGTAATCCCAGCACTTTGGGAGGCCAAGGTGAGCGAATCACCTGAGGTCAGGAGTTCAAGACCAGCCTGGCCAACATGTTGAAACCCCGTCTCTACTAATACAAAAATGAACCAGCCATGGTGGCAGGCACTTATAATCCCAGCTACTCAGGAGGCTGAGGCAGGAGAATGGCGTGAACCAAGAGGTGAGGCTGCAGTGAGCCAAGATCGTGCCACTGCATTCCAGCCTGGGCAACACAGCAAGACTGTCTCAAAAAAATAAAAATAAACCAATACTCCCAGTTAGTTCTTCACCAATGTCAGATACCTCAGTTTAAAGAAAAATATGAAAGCATGTTTTCATATTTCAGTGTTGAATTTAACCATATCTTTTAAGAAGATATGAAGATAGAACTTCCTCAAGGATTGGGGGAGAGAAAAGCAGTTAAGAAAATCTTAAAACCTCAGGAGAAAAACAAATATGGGTTAAGACCTCAAGGCAAAACTTTTTCTTTGCACTTTGATTTCAAAAGAACAGAGATGCCCAAATTATGAACTCTCCCATCTGCATTTTATATTCGTCTGTGTCCTTTGAAAGGCTGGAGATGGGATCCCAGGTTCCAAAGTGCCTGGCCGTGGCTCACATCAGGCGGCATCTTTCACAGCCGTTTACTCCCCTGACTCTGCCTAGAGAGCTCTGTGGCCCAATTTACAAAAAAAAAAAAAAAAAAAGTCCTAATTTACTCACGTTCATCACTTTGAGCAGAGTCTCAAGAAATGAGACAAATATTGAGACTCCACAGAAGCAAGTACTCTCTTCCAAAAAGTCAAGTGTCAGGTTCCCATGAGCCAGGCAGCTTGCTTACAGAAAGCACTGGCTGACTTGCTGGTTGAATGTTAAATGCATTTAAAATGTTAAGTGAGCAAACGCCCCTCCTAGTGGGTGTGCGCGTTGAGCTGGCTGCAGTAGTGATGCAGACCACGTTCTTTCCTTTGGTTTTGCTTCAAGCAGAGCACCCCACACCCAGGAAGAGGCCGAAGGACGGCATCGAGGTCTAGGACAGATTTAAGGAGAGCTGCAGGCTGACTGCCTCATCTGCAAATAGTCTCTCATTTCAGAGAAAATCACTGAACAGAGTTCATAACACGTGAATTTTTAAAATTCATATTTCTAATTTCATCCCATTAGAACTTTTGAACCTCCACCTCCCACCTAGAGAACGTCAGCTCAAGCCGATCACAGCGCAGTGCGATTTTCTATAAATAATGTGCACGCCTGCATCTGAGCTGAGATGTGAATGTCTGGAATGTGCCTGCCAGGCCCAGGAGGAACTGCAGCAAGTGTGGGGACACAAGCCGCTAAGGAATCTGATTTGGAGGGAACTGGAGGCAACTAAAACTAGGTCCACTGGTTTTTCTTGGTAAGGTTTGACCAGGCAAACTGTTATCACTGTTGCTAATTTATGGTAATTGGCATGGGGACTTAACAGTAAGTAATTAGAGTAATTACAGAATTTGCTACTCAATTACAATGGCACAGATTCCTGAGAATGGAAGAACTGTTGCCCAGGAATAGAGTTCAAGAGGTCCTCCCCATGCTCCGAGGAACATGGCATTTCCACGCACCCCTGCTTTGGTCCCTGGCCACCACCATCCTGATCTCGGCCATCTGATGGCATCAGTCCCCAAAGCTGGAAACACCTGACACCTCTTGTCACCCTCCCATCTGCCCTGCCTTCCTCCAGTCCGGGATATTCAGGGATGCCCACATACAGGACCAGGAAACCAGGGTTATCCCAAACCAGTGCCTGCATTCAAAGTCCTCCACGGCAGCACAATCACCAATGGCCAATACTCCCAGAACCTTCCACCTCAAAACGGGAGCACATCTGGATTCAAGCTGACAATGCTGCATTCTCTTTGCCATGTACACATGGAGGCATGTCAGGTTCCACCTAAAGGTATCAGGTTCCACGCTGCTCAGGAGCCCAAACCTAGTCACTCTGCATGATCTCAATTCACCATCCACAGAGAAGCCTGCAGTTTTCCTCTGGTGCACGGTGTGGATGGTGGATGGTGGATGCATTTCCCCTGAAGACTCGGAAACAGAAGCCTGGCCAAGGAGGCCAGTCACCCCAGCCCCTGCAAGGCCCGGACGTGACCCTCTGCTGTCTGCACACAGTACCCAAGTCTAGCAGTGCTGGCTCTGTGGTGGGATCCATGTGGGCCTGCAGAGGACCCGGGGCACAGGAACCGTGCAGCCTGGCTGCAGCCGGAGGCCTAAGGGATCCCCACGAGGCTCTCCAGCCTAGGTGCCCTCACCACAGGCAGAGCCATGCAAGAGAGTTGCCTGCTGAACTGGAAACGCCCCAATCTGCTCAGCCAACACAGAAAGACAACAGCCACCTACAGCTGCTGAGCCCCAAAACGTGGCCACTGGGCCTGAAGGGTTGAATCTGGAATTTAATCTGTGAAGTTCTTTTCAAATGTGTTTAGCTATGTAATCAAATCTTTATTCTAATTCAATTTAAAGGAGCCTCTGGCTATGGGCTCCCTTGTCGGGCTTCACAGCTCCAGGGAGTAAGAATGGGAGAGAGAGAGGCCCAGAGCCTCTCTGCATTCTCCACGTTAATTCAACAAGTCATCATAAGGAAAGGCACTCCAGCAGGAGAGGTGTACACGGGAAGAACTGGGTTGGCCCTGACAAGCATGACCCCCATGGCATCACAGCTGCCTCAGGCAACAGGCAAAAGACAATGATGCCCACCTGGACAGGCCACCGGATGTGATGATGCACCCCCAAGCCCTAGTCCCACAGTAGCCAGAGACCACCTGCTGCTCATCCCGGGTGAAACAGGCAGAGCTACCGGAGCCCTCAAAAGCAGGAAGAATTAAGGAAGCGATTCCCACGACACACGTGACACTCCTTGGAGACAGACACAGGCTTCGCTGTGAAAGTGCAGAGGACGGTGGAGTCCCTAGGCAGGCTGCTTCTTCCAACGATCAGGAAGAAACCAGATCCATTTCCTTGTAGGAGAATCATTTGTACCGTGATTAGACAGAAGACAGAAGGTGGCTGATGTTATCAAATCATCAAGCACCTCACGGCTGCTTCTCCAAGGAAGGCCTGGAAACTTGCAGCCACCCGCGTAGGGGCCGCAGTGTTTACAATGGAGATACGGGTGACCGAGGTCTGGCTTCCTCAGGGAAGCTACATTTGAACTTTCACCACTGAGGAATCGGTCATTTACAGTCACTCACCCTCAATGCAGAAGAGGGCTCAAGACACTGCACCAGACTTCAACACTCAGGGTTGGGGTTAGGGTCAGGGTCAAATTCACACGTTTTACAAGATGTATTTCCTTGGGATGCCAGAAGAGATGCAGCTTCACACCCCTGACCTCCATGGTTTCCTTAGCCCCTTCACCAGTGGATCTCACCAACAGATGACACATCCACGCCTCATCCATGGCAGCACAGAAAACCACTTGGAAGACAGCCACTCCCACCAAGCTTCCTGACTTTGGTGTTTAAAATCTGCATCATTTAAAATCTGCATCTCATACGTGAGATTACACTCCTCCGAACAACGACATTGCCACTGTCATTTCACCCAAAAGGGCTTTAGGAAGTGACACGCGGTCCAGACGCCAGAGGTCGCCGGCCGCCTTACTCTAGCCTAATTCCTTTGTGCCTGTATGGAGGCTTCACAGATACAGCCCATTAATGACTGTATGAGAAGCTCAGGGCATAGACGAACTCAGTGCTGAATTTTTTCCATTTATCACCCTTTGTTTTGTCCAGAAGACAGCTGAGAAAGGCGGGGGCAGATCATCTCCTCGAGTGTAATGACTCTAGCCACTTCTCTTCACCCCAGGTCACCACTCAGTCAACACCCTTTTGAGAAACCAAAGCAATTCTGTTCCCTTCACTCCGAGTTCCAAGCACTAAATTCCTCCGTTTTATCAATTAGATTATCAAGCAGCCGTTTGTAATCTGGACTGCAATCTGATACGAAATTTAAAGCTAATTTAAGTTGCGGTAATAGCTCCTATTCACATTGTAGATAAGGCATGAAGGAAAACTTTAATCTGTTCATAGGACCAACTTTGTAAACAAACCAATTATTCAAGCAATGATTGTCTTCAGTTAGATGCAAATTACTTTGCTCATAAAAGATTTTCCAGTAGGAATTTTTAAATCCATGGTCTGTCTTTTCTGAGCCTGTCTCTGCACCTTCCCCTGAGTGCACAGCAGGACTTCTCAGGGCATCCCATCAGCAGACCCACTGAAGAGAATAAGCCCGCAGCCCCCAGCCCAGGAATCAAGTCCGAGCCCCAGCAGCCCCTCGTCCAGCCGGGGCTTCCTCACCAGCACAGCACCCAGAGGTCTTCCAGGTTTAATGCCACGTGTGCGTGGAAAGTAGAGTGCTGGAAGGAACACAATAGACATTCAACAATGCAAATTCCCCCCTGGAACAGCCCAGCAATCCTCTGTACCTTCCCCCAAAGTACCCATGCTAGGCAGGCGTAGAGTCCGATGGGGGTGCCTAGGAATCGGCATTTAACACTATTCTGATGAATAAAAGTTTGAGAGGTCGGTCAGCGAGAGGCTGTCGTGGCCTCCACTCATTTGCAGGCTCTGAAGAGACACAGATTCAGGTAACAGGCCAGACAGGACAGGACAAGGATGGGGAGGTGGAGGGCAAATTCCATGGACCACCATCCGCCCCGCCATCCCCACTGAGACTCCGTGATTTAAAGAGAGGCAAAGCCAGGGAGAAAAGATGCCCGCACCACACGAGCGACTGAGATTTCACCTAAAGCACGCAGCATGTGGCTGAGGGCCAAGGTTGGGCAAGCCAGGAGCACAGAACGGGGTTCACTGGCCCAGAGGTGTCTCCCACACCCACACCCCGTGCAGACCTCCCAAGCACTGCCTGTGTCTCCTGCCTGGTTTAGTTCCTCCCCGCCTTCTACTGTGTTGGTTTCTCAGCCGCCACCCACCACCACACAACCCTCTCTACAAGCTTGGTGGACTGAAAAGAGAGGGGGCGGGTAAGATCTGGGCTCTGGGGCCAACGTCCTGCCTGAGACATTAGTTCCAACCCACCTAGCTGTGATGTGAGCCCCCGAGATTTCTCAAATGTGAGATGGGAAGCTAACTGAACCCACTCACCAGGACGGCTGTGCAGACTGAGATTACATATAGCCACACCTCGGCATCCACCACACGTGGGACCCCAGTCGTGTTGCCCCTGATGGGAATCCCTCTATCTATGCCCCTTCTGCTACCAGAGCCAACTCCCAGCAGTAGCTGTGGAGGGTGCATCCTCTATTCCCACTCCACTCCCCTCCCATCGCTCCACGCCGTGACCTGCCACGCAGCGGCCACCAGCAAATCCGGCCCCACTGGATAACCGACCACCAGCCCCCCCTCACTTTGGGGCGTCTTCCACTTGCAGTTCCGAAGCAGGCCGAGAAACCGCCCTCAAGGGCAGTCACCTGTTCCTTAGTGCATGTAATGACCTGCCACGCAGGACCACCAGCAAACCCAGCTCCACCATCCAGGCCCCTGTGGATTAACCGAACCCCCACCCCCCACCTTGGAGCGTCTTCCACTTGCGGTTCTGAAGGGGGCCGAGAAACCGCTCTCAAGGGCACTCACCTGTTTCTTATTGCATGTAATGACCTGCCAAGCAGGGCCACCAGCAAACCCAGCTTCACCGTCCAGGTTCTGGTGGGTAACTGCCCCCGTCCCCCGCTTCCTCCTGGGGTGTCTGGGAGGCTCAGAAACTGCCCTCCACGGGCACTCACCTGTTCCTTATTGCACTAATACCTCATTTACAGAAATCCACTTTGACTTTCCAGCACTGCAGTTGTGACAATTTAGCAATCCTGCTTGCAAGCTACAAGAGCTTGAGGTCACGTCCACCTCACCAGTATCCCAGAGACCCAGCACTATCCCACTGTGTTTAAAATTCCAAAATACTCCTTCAAAATGCTACTGGCATTTGCTTTGCACATAAAATGCTAACAACCTTCAAGTGAAACAAATATCTTCAACAGTTTGGTACAACGACATGTGAGTTACACATCTGCCAAGTTGTAAAGCCTCATGCATTTATAACATTTTATGTACGGTCAAATGGTTCATTAATATAAATTATGAGAATCTCTAAGAAACAGGTTTTTTCTGGCATTAGATGACCTAAGGAAAACTGGGTTCTGGCTGGCTTGCGGGCCTGTAGAGACAGACATATCTGCTGACACAACCAAGCTCCTTCCCACTGATGTGGCCTCATCCCAGGCCCCTCACCCGGATGCCTGCAGGCCCCTGGAGGAGCAAGCTGACCTGTCCACATTTCTCAAATGCACAGCTGTTGCTCACACTGCAGATAGAGTTCAAGGCACGAGCAGGCCACCATGCTAAAAATACCACGCAGCGTCCACGCCAGGTGACGGTGGTTTTCACTCCATCCCAAAGCCCCAGGTATGAGTTTACAGCCATGATTACCACATGGATTTTTAGACCCTCGAGACATACTTTGTTTCCTTTTATGCAACAAAGTTAAAAGACTATCACTCAGATATCGGCTCTGAAACTGTGGAATAATTATTTGGGAACAGAGCCTCTGCCAGATCAGGATTAGCACTTGGGAAAACACCCCGTGACCTCGGTCCACACAAACCCATCCAGACCAGAAGCCTCCCGCACTGTAATTTCTGTGGATTTCTGTAAACGAGGTATTACTGCAATAAGGAATAGATGAGTGCCCTTGGAGGGCAGTTTCTGAGCCTCCCAACCACACGGCCACGTTCAGGCTGAAGCCGCACCACCTCCAGAAACACTGTCCCTCGCCGAGGTGTGCCTGGCTTCTCCCTTTTTCCAAAACTTAACAAAACTTGAAAAGGACAGGTCTGTGTAGAAAAACACAAACTACTTGCGATTCCTCTTCCCAGTTCAGGCTGTAGGAAGCTCGTCTCGGCCCTCACCGTGTTCTGACTGTGGCTTGGTTCCCATAAGAAATAAAGTCAGAATTCTAGTCCCTGTCTCCTGGGCAGTGTGGCAGGCATACATACCTTCAGTTATATGAGGAAAGGCGTGGCGAGCCCCCTTCCTTCAGTAAAACTGCACAGTTCCCAGAACCCTGATGCCATCTCCCTCACACCACTGTGAACACCTGGACAGAGCACATTTCAATGCGTGCACATTTGTGGGCTAGTTTTCTATTTCTCCACTAAATCACCCCAAATTTAGCGCCCTAAACTCTGACTTATTTTCTCACATTTCTGGAAGCTGGAGTCCAAAACAGGTCCCACCATCTAACGTCGAAGTGGCGGCAGGGCTGGCTCTGGGGAAGCCACCGTCTCCTTGCCTCCCGCAGCCTCTAGAGGCTTCTGCATCCCCTGGTCCATATGGCACCCACTGTCTTCAGGACCCACAGTGGCTCTGACGGCCCCTCAACTGGAAGACGCAGAAATGTCAGGAGCCCGGGAATCTAGTGCTAAGGCCAAGCCTCCCCACCCTCCCAGCTCCTCACACACTCCCGTGTGAGCTAATATAGATTCCACTTTAACTAGTGTCACCTGTGTAAGGGGTCAGTGCCCAGCTGTGAACTGGTTAACCTCGCCCACACAAACCCCGAGAATAAACTCACAGGCCATGGACCACTCCACAAGCAATAAGTGACCACCTGCTCAGGGACCTCCATGCCCCAGCAGAGCCCTCCGGTACCTCCTTGTGAGCTCAGACTGGCAGCAGGGTTCTGCAGCGCCACAGGGCCCTGGATAAAAAAGACAGCTCCCATATCGGGAGGCACCGCCCGCGGTTGGGTTCCCAGTACTTTAATAGCCCAGGTGGACAAGCCGGGGCGCATGCAACCCCATCACCAGAATAACGGCTGCACGTGGCGAGTGCACGGGTGGCCACCACTCAGCCCAGCTGGCCGCGCTAAGCACATCACCACCGTGACGCCCAATCAGATTGAACTGCTGGAACAGTCCCAGCATCGGCCCCCAAGAACATTCTGGATCACAATTCAGAGTAGTGATTGCGATCAGGGCCACATGTGGCTGAATGTTTTTACAGGAGGACACCACAGCTGGACTGACGCCACAGCTGGATCTGGCTGGACTGAGAGCATTTCCCACTGGACATTCTTACAACACCATTTTATTTGCGCTTTATTAAACTTCTATGGCTTTTTTCTGCTTATCTACTTTATGGGAGTGTTTCTTGTTCTTATGACTGCGGTGATACTTCAAGCTACAACTATCAATGTGTAAATTAGTTTGGAAGTCGCCTTATCATTAAACATTTCACAAGCAAGCAGTCAGAGGCACCTAACCCGGAGGCCTCTTTTCTTCTCTGAGCCAAAGCTACCTTGGACTCAAAGAAAATGGCACATGGAGGGGGGCTGGATCTCCAGCGCCCATTCCTAGGGAGCCCCCTGGGGAGCAGATATGGAGGGAGAAGCCCTGGGTTATGGCACTGTCGTACTAAAGAAAAGTCTGTTTGGGTAATGTAAGCACCAGACTTAAGAGATTAAGCAAACCATGAAAAGAAACTACTAACCACAGCTTCTCCAAAACAGAACTAAACTCCCTTCCTTTAGTTTGAATTGGAAAAGCAGAAGTGATGATCAGGATACAAAAAAAAAAAAAAAAAAAAAAAAAAGAAATGACACAGTATCTGAACACAGGAGAATAATCAAGGGCCACTGTCTCTTCCTGTGTCAGTGGGAGCCTCGCATCTAAACTGGATTTAGAAGGTTGCTACTTTGGACTGAAAGGTATCCCCAACTCTAGTTTGTAAGCAAGTGGAGCAGAATGCTTCAATTATTTCAAGGTTTAGCGGTAAAGCTCTGCAACTCTCACAACCATTTTAATTGGTGTGAATTTTAAAGTGACTCAATCTGTTGGCTGGAGTATCTAACGGCTTAACCACGGGGTCACGTTGGAAAATTTTTCCAATTGCTTTTGTTTTTCCTACTGAAGATGCATTTGAACGTTCTTGTAGTTTGCAGTTGGCTGGTTCTGATGTTTGGTCCTGAGGAAGCCCAAGTATCCGTAGAGGAAGAATCTGAAACCTCAAGCCACTCGAGTGCTGTCTGGGCAGATGGAGACCCCAACCCGAGGGCCACTGACGGGCTCAGCATGGGCGCAGGGCCGCCCGATGCAACAGGCCACGTATTTGCCGGTTACAAAACATCATAAGCACACACCCCCAGGTGTGCACACACGCTCTGTACACATCTGTCCCTATCAACACCAGCACACACCCCCAGGTGTGCACACACGCTCTGTACACGCTCACGTCTGTCCATGCCAACGACAACATACACCCCGAGGTGTGCACACACGCTCTGTACACATCTGTCCCTGCCAATGCCAGCACACATCCCCAAGGTGTGCACACACATTCCATACGCGCTCACATCAAGGTGTGCACACACGCTCTGTACACACTCACATCCCTCCCTGCCAATATGAGCACACATTCCCAGGGGTGCACACAGGCTCTGCACATACTCATGTCTGTCCCTGCAGCCTGAGTCAAACAGTCACAGAGAGGCAGAGGAGGAGGAAGAAGGATGCGATGGGCACTAAGGTCCTGGGCCAGTTCCCCTCCCTACCTCGGGAGAGACCCCTCATGTGATCCTGCCATCACTCACCCTTCCGCCTCCATCCTCCATCCTCCCACAGGGATCAGGAGGATGCCCACTGCACAGAGCTGTGATGAGCATGAACAGAAGATGGCAGGAGCTCACGCCAAGGTGCTGAGCACGGGGCCTACGGAGTGCTTCTTTCTGCTGTGGCTGACATCATCAAACAGAGACTGACACAGCTTCTGCAGAGAATGCCACTTGCTAAGAAACTGAAACGTGTGACCTAGGAGCCTGTGAAGGTCTAAGAACAAACCAACAAACCAAATGGTTTTGTTTGTTTTTCAAACACCATAGCCTGTTTTTTCTTTTTTTTCATGCTCTACCTTGGGTATCATTTAGTTTAATTTCAAAGTAAGTCCAATAATTACACAAAATCACAGGACTGAGCATGGAGCATTGTTTCACTTCATGTCCTCCAGCCTTTAGGACACATTAAGGAAAGACATGATTCCAGGATTCCCATTAGAAAGGCTGCCCTGAGGCACCTGCTGGGGCAGCCAAATTGCAGCTGTTGATGCTGCCCCCAAGCTGCTTGGATGAAGCAGAAGATTCCGGAGATCTCCTCTCTTCTGCCCCTTGTCCAGGAGAGAAGGTGGGGGGAGAAAGGTGAGAGAAGATAGGAAGAAGGAGAGGGGAAGGAGGGAGAGAGGAGGGGAGAGGGAGGGAGAGAGGAGGGGGGAGGGAGGGATAGGGAGAGGGAGGGAGGAGGGGCATGTTCCATCCACCAAGGCAGCTACACTGCAGAGAGAATGGAGGGTGTGTTGCCTCTCAGGACAGCAAGTTCAAGCTGTTTGTAATTGTTAGCATAAACAGTGACCAGCTGAGGACAGGGCTGTCATTGGAGTTGACGTTTTATTTTCATAGTTGATATTGGGGACCTGGACCTAAAGCAGCGTGCCTTGCCCTTTTGCCAGATGGGCCTATGCTTCTCTATACTTGAGTCTATTTGACTAAATACCCGATATTGACTAGGAATTATGACGTGTAGGATACCCCTTACCACAGTAACATCAAACTCATATTCTAAATGCAATTTATTCAGGGACTGGCTTCTAACTCTGGGTGGGAATGTTAAGCTCAGTCCAGTTCAATTCAGTAAGCATTTATCAAGAAACTCCTAGACCAAGAGCTCTGTTAGACACTGGGTATGGGGGGTGATGGGGATACGAAGATGTGGAATTAGAACTCGAGAAGCTCAAATGCTTCCATTTAATTCCCTAGTGCAATTACTAAGCTTCAACCTGATGGCTGTAATGTCTAAATTCACTTTTTCTTTATTCCAGTTCTACATAACAAAGCACAAATAATCACAGAGGAATGATTCTGTGTTGGACTATTCAGTGGACAGAGAAGAGCATTCTGACCGGTGTGAGACACTGTCTTCCTTCCCAGGGAGCCCGTGAGGTGGCTGCACAGAGCACACGCGTGAAGATTCAGGAACACGAGCATCAGGTGATGGGAGGGGCACGGAGGCAGCACCAGAAAGATGCCTGCCGAGGGGCCGCTGCAGCCAGGCCGGCCGGGAAGGTCACGGGAGTGGGCGCAGGCATCTCCCTCCAGCCGCACTTGGTTTTCATGAGGACGCGTGCACGGAAGGGGATGACACCGAAATGCTGTGGCGCTGAGGGGAGGAAGGGAGGGACACAGGGCCGACGGCTGGCCCCCACCCCTTCCGTCCCTGCCCCTATGAACGCTGCCAAAATCAGCCCCAACGGGGAGAAATGAGGTGGGTGAAAGAGGTGGACAGACTTGGCTTCCATGGAATTCACAGATTCCAGTCATTAAAAATCCCTTCTGAGTTTTCACCTGGAAAACTTTGCCAATGTACTTAGGGACAAGAGGCGGAAGATGAAGCCAACACAATTGGGATCAAACTGCCACCCTTCTCCTTCTGTCTTCATCCACCACCCTCCCTGGGCCCCTGAGTGTGAGAACCAGGAGCTGCACAGCCCAAGGGTGCAGCCCCTGACCAGAGGAGGGAGCCGCACGGCGGGGCCCCCAGCACGTGGATGGCAGGATCTGTGCTATGTCAGTCCCAGGGCCCCAAGCAGAGAAGGCCTGGGGCTCCCAGCTGAAGTTTTGCTGTCTACTCTCTCACCAAAGTCGAGAAGGACTGAGTGGGACCAACGCTGCACCTGGCGGCTCCTCAGTGGCTGCCGATGTGGTCCTCACGCTGCAGGTGAGACCCTCTAGGGAAGCCCAGACAGTGGCGAGAATGACAGCCACGAGTGCTCCAGTTGCCCCAAAACTCCAGCATAGCCTGAGGAAGGCAGCGCCCGCTCAGATCCCCGTGCAGGCTTGTGTGGCACACTGGTGAGGCACACAGCACCAGAACATGGCACTTTAAGTGGCTTTGTGGGGTGTAGGAACACAAAGTGTGGTCTGGAGTGGCTCAGAAGTCACTCCCACCAGCCTGTGGGACCCGGACGGCCCCTTTGGACGTGGCTGGAGTCTCTCCAGGGCGGGCTCCAAAGTCCCAAGGATGAGGTGAGCGTCGGTCTTGCTCTGAGGAAGGCCCCTGACAAGTATCCTGAACATGCAGGTACACAGCTGGCTGACTCATCTGAAGGGACCTGCTGAGCTACGAGCTAGGGACAGCTAGAGAAAACTGCGTGAACCTTTGTGACTACTCACAGGTAGGTAGTACTGCCTGAGACACAAAGGTAAAGAATTAACCTGAAACTGCATATTATAAAACTTATTTTTAAATGATGGCGCTTAATTGAAAAGACTCCCAAAGACTACTGCATTAGAAAGTGACAGAGTGAAACCGTGAGGCTGACCACAGGAGTCCCTGGAAATTTCACCAAATGTTGTGTCAAAACTGGGAAACAGAAGAACTGCACCTGATGAAACATTCCATTAATCACTCGAGTCCTCCCCACATACGAAGCTATGTAAAAAGTGTTGCCAGAAGGTAAAGTGAGCAGGAGGGCTGTGAACACACAAAGAGAGAGCCACTTCGTCCACGGACCACAACAAAAGAAACGCTAATGAGTGCCGACGACACGCTGGAGTCCAGGGCTCTGGGCGCAGCTGGGACGGGGACACTCAGGGTCCCACTGTCCAGATGGGAAACCAGGGTGGAAACACCAGGGAGCCTGTCCCAGGGTGCAGAGCTAGTGAACAGTGGTTCATACTGCGACAATCCCAGCTGCCAGGCTCTGGGGCTCCTCGGGACAGAATCCTGTTGACTTCACTCTGGGGTGCGAGAGGCGGCAGCATCCCCCAAAGGCACCTGGAGAAGTGGTGTTACCCTCCATCCCCTGTCCCCGGCGTTACCCTCCATGCCCCTGTCCCCGGCCTTACCCTCCGTCCCCCTGTCCCTGGTGTTACCCTACTTCCTCTGTCCCCAGTGTTGCTCACCATCCTCCTCACCTCCAGGCCCCTCTCCCTGTCCTCCCTCGTTTTCCTGTTCAGCCAGAGCACATCACATGTCTCTTCCCTTTTCAAGAGGCTCAGCTGCACCCAGAGGCATTCCAGCCTATTCGGGATGGGGCACACACCCTGGGATGGGGCACAGCACAGGGCCGGAAGGGCCTGAGACCCTCTCACTGTCGCCCAGGAAGGATGGAACAGCCCACGGTCATGCTCATTGTCAGGCAGGATGAAAACTTCTGTGTCCGAAATGTTCTTTTCACTGGAACTGTTCGGACCATTCGTGAACGAATCAGTTAAATACCAGCAAGTGCCACTCCCACTTATTCTCTGGCTAGTTTTCCACCCACCAGCAACCACACTCCTAGGAATTATCCCTAACGCAGAATCAGCGCCTTGTGCCTTTAGGAAAACCTCTTTCTCTCCAGCTTTGTCCTCCTTCCACAAAAGGTGCCTCTGACTGCCTCACTGGCTGTACCAGGATTTCACTCGGCTATGGAGGAAAATCTGCGTGGGGCTCAGAGGTGGGTGGTCCCTGCATGGGCAGCAGGTCTGTGACATCCTCCGAGGAGCCTGGCCCAGGCCTGCCTCACACGCCAGGACTCTGCCTTCTGGCCCTCGGGCCCCCGAAGCTGCTTTCCCTCCAGGTGTCATGCCCCGGGCAAGAAGGCCGGACAAGGGCCCAGGGCTGCTGTGGGTCAGGAAAGCCTCCTGACACCTCCCACTCCAGGACCCCCCATCAGCATCCCAGCATCTGGACCTGTGTCACCAGCCGCTCCGCCGTACAAGAGAATTGGATTTTCAGCTGGGTGTGCTGCTTCCCTAAACAAAGTAGGGTGTTGTTACTCAGGAAAAAGGAAAAAATTGGCATCTTCTTGGCAACCCTGCGACATCCAGCCACCGGTTCTCACCATCCCAGAGATGTCCATCCAGGGCAGATAGTGTCTTCAACCAAGCGCCACTGACCCAGAAGTGCAGTAATTAGTACACTTTCACCAGAATCACCCATTCCTTCACCTTTACACCCAAGAAAAACATGTTTGCCAGGCAAATTAGATGTCCAGGAGGTGTAAGGAAACCCCAAGCCTGCTTTAAGCCTCAGACTTTTGAGACCGTTGAGGGCTGTGCGCACAAGAGCAAGGCTGCACCCGAAAGCTCTGCTTCTGCCGGACGTCATGGACAGACCACACGGCTCAGCCACATGGACCCTTCCAGGACTTCACGAGAGGGACTTCCGTGGTACATGCAATGATGTGCACTTCGTTCAGCCTCGAACAGACCACGCCCTCGTTACAGGGTCGGTGGTCCACCTCCTGCCATCAGCCCCCCACCTCACCGAGGGTCTGTGTCTGCATCTGAAAGAACTTTGCTGTTTTACCTGGGTACCAAAATGCGGCATCGCGATGTTTAAAGGTCTTTAAATATCAACACTCCGGGTGCAGTCCTTGTCACTTTAATGCGGTCACTCGATGCAGGCCTCACTCACAACTCTGAGGTAGCTCATACCTTCCCTACCTAACCAAGGAAGAAACGAAGGCATGGAAGGTGCAGCTCCTAAGGAGCAGATTAGGATTCAAACCGGTGAACTTCGTCACATGCTGACCTACCTCTCAGGCTGAGATAACGTTGAAAATTAACCAGGTAGAACAGCGTTCCATAAATCAGCTGGAAATGGTCCTTGTGGATGGGCCTGTGGTTACTCCCTGAAGAACAAGACCATTAGCCCAAAAATCCACCTGTGTCACACTCAAATGTTTACATATACAACTATTTTTAAAATAACCCAATCAAGCATGTTCACAGCCATTTAGAGCCATATAGATTGTCTGCTTCGCTGACAATCAACCCAAGACCTCTGTCGGCAAAGGCCACGGTGCCAGGTCCAGAGAAGGCGGGACAGAGACACAAGCAGACACAAGCAGGAACCTTTCCATCCCTGGAAGCCTCGCTCTGATCGGTCCGTGAGGACACGGTACAGACCGTGGGGCACAGGCAGACGGCAGGCCAGGAGAAGGGGCTGCAATGCCGGGAGGCAGTGCTTTGAGCTCTAATGGATGGAACACTGCTAACCAGTGAAGGTGGAGAGAGGGCACACGTCTGAGAGCATGTAGAGGCAGCAAAGCACAGCCAGCCTCGGGGAACCAGAAGCCACAGGGACATCAGGTTGGGTGCTGCTGTCTGCCGGCCACTGGCTGGGGGACTGTACTGGGCCTGGAGGGACATCCCTGACACTCCCCACCAGATGCCAGGGGCACCCCCAGCCCCAGGTGAGAACCACGGATCCCATGGTGAATGAGGCCAGCCTGTGGGAAGTGGGCTGGGACAGCTCTGTACAGCTTAATAGGAAAGTTGGGTTCTATTTTGTGGGGTTTTGGTCACGCCGATGGCTAGTCATGGCTGTCCGTCAGGAAGTGATTTGAGGATAGACTAGAGAAGGGGCTGCCAAGACCAGCGGAGCATTCGCTGTCTGGGTCTAAGGAAAAGGAAATAAAGGCTGGCGATGTGACAGTGGGGGGGGAGCACAGAGCAAAGGAACTGGTGGAGACACAGGGCTGGCCCCGCACAGGGCTTTGAGCAGCTACCCGGGGGTTGTCCTGTTAATTCTCCTCATGGCCCCAAGAGGCGGCTGTGAGGATCCATCTCCTGAGGACAGAACTGCTCCAGAGCCACACAGCGAGGATCCACAGAACCAAGATCCGGGCCAGCTCCAAAGCGGGTGAACTTGACCCCTCAGCCATGGTCCTAAGACAGGGATCGGAGCCCCCTGGACACACAGACACAGGAACTGCAGGAAGGGGAAACGGATGCCCCGGACCAGTGGCGGGACCCAGGGTTTCAGCCCTCCAGGGCCACTGGGACCAGCCACTGCACAGGTGGACACATGATGCTTTAACTCGCGCTGGGGGAAGGAGCCCTCACTCTCAGGGTGGAGACCGCAGCTCGATCGGGCCGGCCTCCCTGCTGGGCACAGCCTGAGCCACACAGGATGCTGAGGTGCCCCAACGTTGGGGTGCTCAGAGCCACTCAGCTGAGATCGTGGTGCTTTCTGTAACCACCCTCGTTTCTTCACGGTATAGATCTGGACTCCATCCTTTGCAATGTGTGAGGTTCTAGGAAGAGGCTGGCCAGCTGGGGAAGTGTCCTGGGCTCTGTCCCAGTGATGACGAACTTGGCTCCCCACAAGGGCGGCCTGTTCACCACAGTGACCCCCGGGGACCACGCCTGCACCCACCTTGCTGAAGATAATTCACTTCTCATCCGTGAAAGAATAAAGCTAGACTAACTCAATTTCACACTCACTTCCAACTTTAACAACTTGTGTTAGGAAATCAAAGACAAGGACTCTGACCACGTCACAAACCCAGGAAGCAAAATCCGAGACTAACGGAATGATGCCACCTTCGCAGTTCCGAGCTTTACTAGTTGTTTTTCTTTTCTGGCCTGTTTTTCTCTTTTGGTTTAAATAATTAAAGACCCTCGTTGACAAGAAAAAAAATTCTCTATGAAACTAAAAAAAGTGGTTCTAATTAAACATTTAAACATTCTTCCATATGCTTTATAAACAGTTGAAAGTACAGCTCTACTTAGTGTTAAGTACTTTAACCAAATGAAAGGTTAATTATACAGACTGGCAATTATAAAAAATAAGGCTACATATTCGTGGCATCATGAATAATTAATAAGAACCGTTTGATTTCATTCAGACCAGGGATTCTGTGCTAATAGGCTCTTAGCTGTCTTGAAATAATGGTGAAATTTTAAAATTACTTTTGTACTTAAACACGTCCCCGAAGTGAAGCACAGCGGTTAACATCCATCATGGTGCCCAGCAGAGCGACCCGCCCTACTATGGCCGACACCCTGATTCCCGAGGGCTGCATCCCGGGGCTGTACTCGTGCAGAGAACGTTCAGGAAACAGACCAGGTGGCAGGAGGGGGTCTTGTCCTCAAGGAACCTCATGAGTCTTGCTAGGGGGACAAACAGCGAGAGAATGAAACCGGCAGCCACGGAATCTGGACAGCGATGCCCAGGCCCCGCCATGCATAACCCCTGGCTGGCACCTCCCTGAGACCCGTCTGGCACAGGCAGCGGCAGGGTCCGGCCCTTGGAGCGCAGGGATGGCAGAGCAGGGCCATCAAAGCGGGTGGCATGCCGACAGCGGCTTCTCCGCAAGAGCTCCTGGCTCTCAGGGAGCTGAGGGCTCCTCAATGGGAAATTCTGGCTGAGCTCCAGGGGAAAGCGGGTGGGAGGCCTGTCTCCTCTGCCCCCATCTCCTCTGCCCCAACCCTGGAAGAGGGTCAGATATCAATGCTAACTCTTGTGCTGACTCAATTAAATCAAACAATTCAGAAAACAAACTTGCTTTAAGTATTAATTTCCTAAAAAGAACTAACATGAATTCAAATAATTCACATAATTAAAATGATTTTAATTGTTAATTTAATTAAAACATCTCCGTTTTCACAGCATCATGTACCCTGGTACTTTCTCCTTATTGCATTTCCCATCTTCCAGGGCAGGTTTCCTTCCACCCAGGGCAGCAGCGACTCTGGTGTCTCGGGTATTCCCAGGCTTCCGTCAGCCCCTGGGGGGCTTACAGTTCTGCAGCGGTCTCCATCCTCATTAATCTGCATAAGAACATCCGTCCGCAGGGATGTCCTGTGGCCCCGTGGCCACATCTGACGTGCAGCTAAACGCTGGGCGTGTCGCCTGGTGACAGCAGATGACACAACTGTGGGCAAGGTAGCACCTCTGGGCGCCGACACTCTCGATGAGTTTTTTACAAGACCATTCTTTAATGGGTGAACCCTGAAAGGAAACACTAAAGATTGTTTTTAACTATTTTTATATCGAGACAAATCTTTGTCAAACGTTCACTCAATGCTAAATGTCACTTCTCCAGCCAACCCCTTTAAGAATACCTAAAACTTAAGACTGGAATGACGCTTTCAAACACATACTCTACTCATGCATTCCCGGGAGCAGAGAGCAGCTTAATGTTTTCACGCTACACAGGCATGAAGTTTGGCGAAGGCATTTTAATATTTTTACCTGAATATTTTAATAAAATCAAAAGATCATTTTCACTCTAATACTCTACTTAGAATCTAATTTTCCATTAAATAAACAGTCAATGTTCAGTAACCCACATGCTGATAAACTTTTGAAAACTTTAGAAAGTATTAAGTATAATCAAAGATTACTTTTAATTTTCGAGCTGGTAAGAGCCTGTGTCAGGGAACAGAGTTGAGATTGAAGAGATAAAAGCACGATGATTTTCTTAAAGAAAAGCGAAATTCGTAAAAGAGACCAGGTGATTATATAAAGAAACACAGAATCCGTTTTCAGAAATGGCAAACATTGACCACAGAACACCAGTGTTGCCCGTGATGAGAGAAACAGTTAAAAGGAAGAATTCACGGTGGCCCAGCATAGATCAGGTGTGGGAGGACAGAGACGTGATGAAATGATCCTCCTTCTAACTTCCCAGAAAGGCACAAATGGCCAGCACTGTAACTGAAGACCACGCAGGCACCAGTGTGAACTCAGACTCCATGGCCAGCACCGTAACTGGAGACCACATGGGCAATGGTGTGAACTCAGACCCCACGGCCCGCACCGTAACTGGAGACCACACGGGCACCAGTGTGAACTTAGACCCGACGGCACGTGCCTGGGCTGCTCCAGCCACCACCAGAACCTGTTCTGCAGCTGAACTGGAAGCTGATTCTGGAAGGAACTGAGGAGCATGAGGACGAGATCCTTCTACCTCAACAGGGATCAATTTTTTAATGATTTCTTTCTTTTAGAAAACTGTTAATAAAATACTTTGTTCTAAAATGACCAGGATTTCAGCAGCCTCTACATTCCTTCATGTCAATCAAAGCTTAGGCACGTGGGTTACTTCACTGTTCGCGACACCCTTTTGAAATAAAACCCGGGGCCGCCTGTGTACCCAAGAGCCTGGGCACTGAACATTCAGACAAAACGTCCAGGGCGAGAATGTTCACGTCCCAGCGGTGCGGTAGAGTGGATGGGGGGAGTTCGAGCCACAGGTGGCCACGCCTCCCCTGCCTCCGGCCAGTGCCCACTGCTCACGCACTCCTTCCTCGGCCCATCCTGAGCCACGGGGCCCTCGCGTAACCAAGGCCACTGCGGTACCTCCAGGAACAAACTGGTTACAGGTGGACTGCTCTCTACGCAACGTACAAAGATTGTTTTTAAAACTGCTCGTCTCTGGAACTTATCCCAGTAACAGGCTAGATTAAGAAAACTGACTAAAAACAGTAGGAAGAAAAACTCACTCTACCCGTTGAGGCAAGAGAAATGCACACAGCCTCTGAAATAACTGCAGAGGAGTTTTCCTGGGTTAGGTACGCGGTGGGGTGACCCTACCCCATAGCGGGGCGATGGCACATGGTGGGAACCAAGGAACATCTCCGAGTAAATGTAGGAAAATGCACTCAACTCCCAAACAGAGAGAGAAACTGCCTTTTTCCTTAAAAGCTTCTCTCTTTTATTCTCAGAAAGACTCTCTTTGGTGTCTTGACTGCTGAAGGGACAAGCCTGTCATCCCCAGAAAGCAGCCCTGGACAGTCTCCAGATCCTATGGCCCTCAGGCCCACCTTGCCTACTGATGATCCCACATTACGAAACCTAATAATCAGAAAAAGCCTCCCAGTCCGCAGCTCACAAGTGACATTTTATTCAGGGAAATGCTAATAAAAACCTGGGGCTCTGTGTAAACGCTGTCCCCTAGGTACTGAGGCTCCACACAGATGGCACACAGGGAGACAGGCCTCACCCCTTCCTGGTGTCCCATGTCTCTCCTCACATTTTATTAGCTGAGTTTTGTGACGGTTTGTTACTTTTAACCTGACTGTCCAAGGCAGCTGCACTAAACTAATTGTCCAGGGCAGATCCACTCATAATGACCATCAGCTCAGAGTTGGAAGTAGCACTGGAGAATGAGGTGGTGTCAGGGCACTATGCTTCCCTGCCCTCTTTTCCAGGGATGCCAAGTAAGTTTCTGCCATGGCTGATGATGTCAGCACTACACTAACATTACTTCAACGGCAGGCCACCAATTAATACTTAATGAACAATGCCCTTAAGAGCAAAACCCCATCTCTGCCAAAAATACAAAAAATTAGCTGGACGTGGTGGTGAGCGCCTATAATCTCAGCTACTGGGGGACTGAGGCAGGAGAATTGTTTGAACCCAGGAGGCAGAGTTTGCAGTGAGCCGAGATTGCACCATTGCACTCCAGCCTGGGCAACAAGAGTGAGACTCCATCTCAAAAAAAAAAAAAAAAAAAAAAAAGAAAAGAAAAGAAAGAAAGAAAGAAAGAAACGATTCTCATGACCCTGTCAACATCTTCAGTTTTTCCCAAGGATAGTGTAAAATTATCACACAAAACGTAAACCCAATTAGATCAACGTTCTCTCCTCACCAATCCATACCTAAATCCATATTTCAAAATGGTCCTCAATTTTTCACAATTTAAGAAGACTGAGAGGAATAACCATGAACAAGCAAGGTTTACACAGACGTCAGACTTCCCAACTCTCGCTCAGGAGCTCACCCCAAACTCCTCCTGTGGAATCAGCCCGGATAACAGTTCCTGGTGGCCGCACAAGAACAGAGGGTCCCACGAACCCATGACAGACCCCACCATTCAGCCCCAGGCAGAGGAGGGAGGTGGACGGTCACGAAAGACAGAAAAGCAGGGAACTGTGATTCTTCTGAGTTAATGCAGGTGATTGGGCCAAAAAACAAGGCACATCCACCTGTGAATGGGGTGAGCTCCCAGCTGGCTGTGCAGAGGCTGTAGATATGAAGGAACTCACTTCCCTGCACACTGAAGTGCATGAGCATCTCCACATCGACCGCACCTGGGCTCTGCTCGCCCCTCACAAACTAAGATGACAGTGGCTGCTTCTGGACAGAATGTCAAGGACAGATGGACAGACATCCTGGACAGACACTGTACAGAGACCAGGGGCTGGGAAGGGGGAAGCGGCACAGCCTTGGGGCCAGCAGGGGCGAGGCCAGGAAGCCTCGGTGAAGGCCTGCATCTCCTCATCCAACAGAAGCAGGAGGGGCCACCCAGTGAGGGCTGCAGCTGCGGTGAAGTGGCCAGTGGGACATAGCAGGAGGCCGTGGCCAGCCTTACCCCCAGCCCAGGAGGAGGGGCCCAGCTGCGGGCACTGCCCCGGGAGCCAGAATCCTGAGCCCCCAGGGAAGGTGGGAAATTGCCCCTGGGCACTGGGTGCTCAGGCTGGAGGTGGTGAGACCTCGAGGCCCTGCAGTCGGGGAGGTGAGGGCAGAGATGGCCAAACTGCAGCTCAGTGAAGGGCTTTGTCAGGAAAGGCCCTCAGAGGCTGCCTCACCAGCCAGGGGGAGGTTACTTCCAGCCCAGAGGCTCAACAGGGCCCTCGGTGGTGATGCTTAACCTTGTCCTCTGACAGAGGACCATCGAGACAGAGTCACTCAAACCTCTGCCAAGCTCTGCACCCAAATGAAGCTGTTACCACAGACGCTGAGGCAGGTAGTGCTCATCTCAACTCTGTACAAGTGGTTTATTTAGCCAGTTCTCCAAATTCTTAATGATAAACCACACTAAACGTGTGTTTTCAGTATCACCTATGCTCATAGCTATGTATAAAATAACTACCACAAGGAAAACTAGGTGGTGAACCCAGGAGGAGGAAATCCCCACGACGAGTCGAGAGAACACCAACGGACCGTTGGCTCTTCCCGGCTGAACCCAAGAGCACTTGGCTGGGCTCACTTCCGTTCTAATTTCCAGATTTATTTTTACTTTCCCACATTTTCATTATGAAAATGTTCAAACATATTTAAAAAGTGGAAGAACAGTACAACGAGTGGTCAAGTTTTCTCCACGTGGAGCTCCAACAACTGCTAACATTTCGTTAGATTTGCTTTCTCACTCTCTCTGTAGATCAGACAGAGAGACAGATTTGTTTCTTCTCTGGAGCCACTTGAAGGTGAGAGGCTCCTGCTGCCTCACCGAGTCCTCAGGCACACGTTCCCTAGGAATAAAGGCCCCTCTGCAGCCGCAGTACCATCATCAGCAGACAAGAATGATTTCAGAGCATCGTTGTCCAGGTTATGTTCAGGTAGCACAATCGTTCCGAAAACGTCTTTTCTATCCGGGCCACACACTGTGCTGAGTGACTCTCCTTCCCCGTCTTAGTCAGGGACAGCCTCGCACCCCTTTTATCTGTGATCTTCACTTTTCGAGAAGATCATTGCATTGTCCTGCAGAATATCCCCTACCCCAGAGGCATCTGTTTCTAGGGCCATCATGAAATTCCCTACTATGCACCTCCATTCCCTGTAAACAGGAAGTTTCAGTCTCGAGGCGCGATCACCTTCTGTCAAATGCTTCTCGGCAGCTTCCGGGTGAGGCTGCTGCTTCACGAGGGGCGCGAGCTCCTACTCCTGGTCACTGACGGCACGGCCGCGACCAGCACCACACCCCGAATCAGAAACGTCTGGAGGGGCCGCGGGCAGCCGAGACACCTGGAGGTGCGAACGGCACAGGCGTGGGGCAAGAACAAGGTCAAATCATAACGGAACGTCTGATTCCAGACACTTCCACCTGGGTAAGATGGTGACATCTCCCTAGCAAGTATCTGAAGCCAGAAAGCATGACAGAAAATTCACGACCTGCCTTCGTTCACCCAGGCTGCTCTAACAACACACCACAGGCTGGGCAGGGGCTGGCAAATGACACAAGTTCATTTCTCACAGCTCTCAGTCTCAGTCTCAGGCTGGGAAGTCCATAGTCAAGGCCTGACAGGTTTGCCTGGTGAGGGCTTCCTGGTTCATAGACGGCGCTTCTCACTGGGTCCGCACACCATGGAAGGAGCGAGGGAGCTCTCTGTAGTCCCTTTTCTGAGGGCACAAATCCCATTTATGAGACCCTCACGACCTCCTCACCGCCCAAAGCTCCCCCTCCTAGCACTATCTCCTCGCGGGTGAGGATTCCAACTTGTGAATCTTGGGGAGACACAAACATTACAAAAGCCCATCATTTAATTTTTTTTAAAGGCATTTTTGCTTCTGCAAAGTCTCAAGATAAAATCAAAAGAAAGAGGTCTGAGTCAATCCACACAGTTCTCCCAAAAAGGGAAGTGATCAATTGCCACCACTTTTTATCCGAGACCTGCTGGGTGCCCCGGTCTGCATGACTGATTCTAAAACGCCATCCTCTCCTCTGCCACTCAGAGGTCAGAGTCAGTCCAGAGCTTAACACCAAGGCAGAGCTGACTGAATGACACCAGCTAATCCAGTAAGACAAGCCAAGACTCCTGCCCAAGGCCTAATCCTTCCCCCAGGGAAACATGGAAGGGCCAGACACCTGGCAGCCCTTCCTTCCTGCTCTAAAGCCCCAGAGACACAGCGCCGGCCAGGTGTGTGCCTGGGGCAATGCACAGTAACGTCAGCTGGGCACCGAGTCTGAGAACATGTTATCAAGTAAAAATGAAAACAAGACTGCTGAGAAAAGTTCATGCTTAATCACCTCTGGGCTAAATTCTAAATACAATGTTATTTCAGAGCTAGGTGGAAGTAATTCCTTAAAAATATATATGAACAGTGACTAGCAACCAGGGTGATAAGTACTCAATATGTGTTTGATGAATAGATGAATTTTTAAAATTTATGAAAAGAGCACGCTCTATTTAGGAGAATTCTATTTAATTGGATGTCCTAACTAGACAGTGGTTCCTTCGTGCTGACAGCAGAGTTTGTTTCAGTTAACTCAAAAAATGGTAAGTCACTCTAACAGAAAACCAAAAGGCTTTACAGAGAGTCAAATTATGGTGCCAATTCAACCGTGCATGGCAATTTCACCTTAATATTTAAATTCTCGAAGCACCATACTCAGAAAACAAGACATAACATACATAAATGCATCGACTAAAGCACCATCATCTAGAATTTGACAAAGTTTGACTGTGAGTTTCAAGAAAAGGGCTGATGAGGCCAAGAAGTTCCTTCCCCTCTCCCCTTACCTCCCATTTTGGTGACCAACTTAACGCAGAGAAATTCCTGTTTCAGGTTTGCACACATTGGAACAATCCTGGTATCTATTCCCCCAAGACACCAACAGGCTGAAGTCTGCAGGGTGCACATATTGAAAAATCACAGGAGCACTAGAGTGGCGGAAAGAGGTGCCCGTGAAGACGTCATCCTTTCTAAGACAGGGTCTGATTCCGCCTCCGGGCCCTTTTGCAAAAAGCCATTGGTACAAATTCATAGCCACCAGGAGGAAACACGCAAAAGACCCCACTGCCCTCCTGGCTTCCCAGAAGGCCTCAGAAGGATGAGACATGGAGCCTGCGTGCAATCCTGGACCCTCCTCCCTGCATTCAGTTTGACATGTGTCACTTGTTTGACTGACGGAGGTCCCACAATGGGCACAAGGAGACCCGTCAGGTCAAGAGGGTGCTGCCCGGCTCATGGTCCACACATGCGGACCTGTCAGGTCAGGATGCCCGGCTCATGGCCCACACGTGGGGATGCGTCAGGTCGGGAGGGTGCTGCCCGGCTCACGGTCCACACATGGGCATGCGTCAGGTCAGGAGGGTGCTGCGCAGCTCTCAGTATCAGCCACATATGCACATTCTCCACTGAAGCCACTGCATGAAACCACTGCATGAAGCCACGCTGGAAGCACTTTCTGGCAGGTTTAGGAGGCTCGTGTCCAAGGTCATTAAACACATGGCAAGCTCGCCTTGGAGGCATTTTACTTTGCCTATGACAATGAAGCATTCTCATTGCACTGAATAGAGCACGCTTTCTTGTTCAGTGCCTCGTTGAAATAGGCATTTTGTACCTGTCTTACAGATTACATCAAGGCCCTAATACATTTAGACCCTTGTCTCAGGTACACACAAAGCAGCGGCATCTCTAGAACATGTTTTGGACCACGGGAGGAAACCAAATCGCAGCATTATCCATTGATGTTGCTTAAAGTGTATTTCCAAATGTGTCTCCCGAGCCCGGCCTGTGTTCACGGCTTCCGCTGACCACACGCCATCTGCTGGGCACTCTGTGCACTTTCTCTCACACCCGCCACGTCTGTGGTCCTGTGCCTATCCCGCCACACGTCCCCACGTGGCTAAATCTCCCACACTCACCACGCCTGTGGGCCTGTGCCTATCCCTCCAGGCGTCCGCACCTACCACGTGGCTAACGCACACTTCCTACAGGCGGCAAGTGCCTGAACATCCCCACGGCTGGAGGGGCTTTGGGTAGGTTCTACAGAACCCACAGACAGGCATGGCCACCCCGCCCACGGCCACCAGAGGCTTTGCTTTGTCTCTAGAGGTGCCCTTCGATGAGGCGACATGGCAGATGACCCAGTGTTAGGTAATTAAGACTCAGGAAATCACGGCCGTCTTACCTTTAGAACTCACCTCTCTCCCCAGCACTATATCGCGAAGGGTGGGTCGCCAGAGTTGGGGAAGAGATGCCCAAGGCTCCCTCCTGCCCTGACAAGCTGGGACACTGCTCCCCTCTGTTGGTTTCTCACCGCACCTCAATAAACTGAGCTCACAGCAAGAGGCAGGCATGGGCTGAGTAGAAACACACAGCAGACCCCGGGTGGGCAGGACAGAGGACGAGGGTGCTCGCGGAGACGAGGGTGTGCCCCAGGAAGAACGTGCACGCGGGGTAGAGGGTGCGCGCGGGGAAGAGGGTGCACAGGCCCCGAGAACCTGGTGGCAGCAAGGCCGGTCAAGGCTGAACTCCAACAGAGGCAGCAGCAACGGTGTTGGGCAAGTCACAGAGAAAGCACCACCCAGAGGGGCTGCATGAACCAGCAGCGACCCCAACCCAACGTGCTCATCGGACTGGGCACACGCACACGCTGTGGACACGTGTGAATATGTTCCACTTAACGTGATGTTACATAATAATCAACAATGTTAAACCCACGACTTCATTACATGGCATCTGGCACATTGAGACTTTTTATTCTGTCTCTCTTCCTATACAAAGAAGTGGAAAATAGGTCCAAGATCATTCACAACAAATTATTGCTAATTGAAACAAAAAAAAAAATTCCTACCCTCACCTTGGAGGATCTCAAGGCAACACCTCTTTCTTTGAGGTCATGGTTGGGACCCTCTCCGGACCCCTAGATGGGTCTGAAACTGCAAGGAATCCCCAGATGGGCAGTTTTGGGGCCAGCACAGATGCCAGCCACACATCCAGGCAGGTCTTGGCAGGTTGCTCCGTGACTTCGGCTGGGTCACTAACCTTTTCTTGCACTCAGAACCTGCCAGGAACGAGGGCACTGGACCGCACGTCTCTGCTCCCAAGGATACATCCCCTATGTTCCGCTGCACTCTGGGTTCCATGCCTTAGATCCCAGGCACCTTAAAGTTGACGTTTCCCCACCAGCCCTCATGAAGTTGATACTCAGATAACGTCCTTCCTCTCCCACCTGGTCAGTACCCGGGGAGAAAGGAACCCGGGTCTCAGATTGATGTTCTGCCAGTCCATCGAAAAAACAACTGGCCAGCAGCACTGGTGCACAGCACTGCCAGGTTACCCGTGACGAAAACAAAGCAAAACGAGATATACTCAAGTCAGCTGCGGCAAGTGCTTCTACATCCCTGCTCCAACAAGGAAAGACAGGAGGCCAGGAGTGTGGCTCACGCCTCTTGTCCTTCCTTGTTGGGTCAGGGGTACAGAAGCATTTTGGGAGACTGAGGCAGGACAAATGCTTGAATTTGAGACCACCCTGGGCAACATAGCAAGACTCGTCTCTACAAAAAAAAAAAAAATAGCCAGGTATGGTATCGTGCCTGTAGTCCCAGATACTCAGGGGGCTGAGGTGAGACGATCACCTGAGTCCAGGAGGCAGAGGTTGCAGGGAGCCAAGATTGCACCACTGCACTCCAGCCTGGGCATCAGGGTGAGACCCTGTATCAAAATAAAGAAAAAACAAAAAAAAAGATAAGAAATACAGGAGACCACTAATAATTCCAAATAGTGCCTGCTAATTTGAAATCTTTTCCAGATATGGTGAAGGAAATCATTTTTCTTCCTACGCCCATTCTAAGGAAACGTTTCTATTTTTCTGCTATACAATGTGGTAACCTGCCATTTCAGATCCTGGCCTCTTTAAGCAGGACTTGCTGGAGTGCCAACAAAGCAGCGCTCTGAAACCTCAGCATCCTCAGCATCACCCTGGAGGGCAGGTGAAGGATGCTGGGCCTCCATCTCCAAAAGTCACACTGGGGTGGGGCAGATCTGGGGTGAGGCAGGGTTTGCATTTCTAGTCTAGGGCCACACCACCCTAAACACGCCCATCTCATCTAACGCATACCAGAGGGAGAAGCCACGTAGGGCAAGTCACAGAGCAAGCGTCCAGGCACCAGGTCACCAGTTGTCTATTTAAATGCAAACCCGTCAAACAGCTTAAGTCAAACAGGTTCACCCTCCTAACACATTGGCCAACACAGCTAGTGATAAATATCACTGCTGTTAGACCTTCTGCTCACTGATGACCAGAGCAATGGCCTGAAACATCAAAGCTGAAGGGTGTGTGCCACGGTCAGGGCTCTGAACACCCCCATCCCAGGCCATCTCACACGGGTGCCTTCACTGGCACCGGGGTCTCACAGACCAGCTCCACGCTCACACTTACTGGGACGCAACCACCCTTTCAGCCTTTCATGCATCTGTACCCTACAGCAGTGTTCAAGGGAGGCTAATTTAAGTAAGAAATGTAATACGGACATCTGTGAACTCTTCCTCCATATCCACTGAGTGGCCGTCCAGAAACAGAAATATTAAAAAGAAAAAGAAGATTTAAGAGTCAAACACAGGGCCGGGTGCAGTGGCCCATGCCTGTAATCTCAGCACTTTGGGAGGCCAAGGCGGGTGGATCACATGGGGCCAACAGTTTAAGACCAGCCGACCAACATGGCAAAATCCTGTCTCTACTAAAAATACAAAAATCAGCCAGGCATGGTGGCACATGCCTGTAATCCCAGCTACTAGGGGGGCTGAGGCAAGAGAATTGCTCGAACTGAAAGGCAGAGGTTGCAGTGAGTGGAGGTTGCAGTGAGCCTAGATCATGACACTGCACTTCAATCTGGATGACAGAGCAAGACTCCGTCTCAAAAAAACAAAAACAGGCCAGGCACGGTGGCTCACGCCTGCAATCCCAGCACTTCAGGAGGCCAAGGCGGGTGGATCACAATGTCAGGAGATCGAGACCATCCTGGTTAACACTGTGAAACCTCGTCTCTACTAAAAATACAAAAAATTTAGCAGGGCGTGGTGTGGGCACCTGTAGTCCCAGCTACTCGGGAGGCTGAGGCAGGAGAATGGTGTGAACACGGGAGGTGGAGCTTTCAGTGAGCCTGGATCGCGCCACTGCACTCCAGCCTGAGTGACAGAGAGAGACTCCATCTCAAAAAAAATAACAACAACAACAACAACAAAAACAAAAACACAGAAACTCGTGGAACAAGCCCTTGCCCCACTCCATGTCAGCTGTGCTGTGCCACCCAGGAGCATGCCAAGCTCAAAGAGTCATCCACCTGCCTTGCGTAAACGATGTCAAAACTCAAATCACAGAGACTGAGATTCCCTAGCCCTCGCCATGTGCATGTCACTCACAAGCAGGCATGAGGACCCCCGCAATTCACAGGGAATCCCTCTGGCCATCTGATGACCATCCATTCATAAATAAAAAGCATTAATTCCAGCGGGGTTGCAGAGGTGTATACATCAATACTTGTTAGTGTTCACAAATGTTCCACTTGCGGATAGAGTGACGTTACAGAATTGGGAAGAACTTCACAGACATACGAGGGGTGCATTTAAGGAAAAAGTGTAAGGAAAAGGTGAGAAAATGGAATATGCTAACCTCTGTCTTTTCATCACCCTCTAAATCTTATGATTCCAGTTCTGTTCATTCTGCAGTGAAAAATAACAAGTGATTCACACTCAGACACAAGGTGGCTTAGGAAACTATGGCTGTTTTACAAAGATGAAACAATTTCGAAGATCAGGATTCCATGAACGTACTTACTTAAAGAGAGAAGAGACTGGGAGTTACACATCAACTTACCAAGGCTGTCCCGAAGTCCAGGAGCCCCTTAGGAGAACAGAGAATGTGCAGTCTCCACAGACCAATGCAGGTGGCTGGGCCCAAGAGTGGGGACGGGTAGGCTGCAGGAGGCTTGAAGAGGGAGCTGTACCACCAGCCTCTCGCAGAAATTCCTAATTAAACCCTGACAGCAACTCTGTTTAGTGAATTGTCTCCTGGTAACTAAGAAGAGTGAAGCTGTTGAAAGCCTACAGCCAACCCTCTGGATAACAGTTGAGATGTATTTTAGAGAAGGAAATGATCCTGTCACAATCCCAGTCCTGCCCACAGCTGCAAGCACGTCCTGGGAGTGCGGCTTCTTGCTCTGTCAGCACCAGAGCCCACTGTAGTGCCACACGGGTTCTGCCCGACCTTCCCACTTCAGGGAGTCTGGGCAGGTGCAGCTGAAACACCCAGGGGGCAACCCCCACCCTCACTTCTCAAAAGTACATGCAGAGGCAGACAGAATGAAACACGGCCCCCAAACCTCAGACGTACGGTTCAGCGGCACGGCCCACCATAGAGCCACATGGGATTTGCCCGACGCCCCCAATTCACAGAGTCTGGGCAGGTCCAGCTGAAACAGCACCTGGGGGGCAACCTCCAACCCCACTTCTCAAAAGTACATGCAGAGGCAGACAGAATAAAACACGGCCCTCGAGCCCCAGACATAAAGTTTGGCACGGGCATCTGTGAAACAAGAACAAAAGTCGCATGGGAAAGTGAGCACAAAAATGAAAAAAAATGACAGAATTACAGTGAAGATGGATGAGATGGGGAGGATTGCGAGGAAGTTGAGAAAGGGACTGAGGACCTGAAGGGGGACATAAGGGCTGGACATTCCCGACAAGGTAACAAACACACCTCTGGATGAGGTTGGACATCATCTTCATTATGGAAATAAAGGGGAAAAGCCTGAAAACATCAGTTTCCTACCAAGAAGCAAAAATCAAACTGGCTTCAGATTTCTCCTCTACAACACTGGGTTCCAAAAGATGAGGATGTGGCATCCGTGGGGTCTTGAGGGAGAGCTGGCACAAACGTCCCAGACCTGCCGTCTCCAGAAGCAGCTGAAACAGCCTCAGATCCAGCAAACTCTTGTCTTGAAAAATCTATCAGAGTATACCCCCTTATCAAAGGGACGCGTGGCTGCAGGGGTTGTGGTGTAAGGCAATTTAGAAATCTTACTCCGTGCAGACCCTAAACTTGGGAGGCTGCTGGTCACACCCTGGGAGGACCTCAGCCAGCGGGAAGCCCTGTGCCTCCTCTCTGCTCCATCTCTAATGCCAAGAAACATTTTATGCATAATATTACGTTATTTCCAATTTGTTAAATTGTATCTATTAAGTCCATAAAGAGACCAAGAAAATGTATAAAAACATTGATGACTTCACGGTGGTATTATAATTAATTTTTAAACAAAACATGTTGTCTAAATTTTCCAGACTGAAAAAATACTCTTTTTAGCAAGAAAGGTGCTTTTAAAGTCACCATAAACAATTATATATCCATCCTACGAACGTGGTCTTAAAACAAAAAGTGAAGAGCAAAAACAGCAGAAGGAAGTGCATGAATATGTTGATAACGTTTATCTCTGAATGGGGGCGCTGTTTTGCCTTCCATTTCCCTATGCTTGAAGTGTCACCTCTGTAATGTAATAATAGAGCAAACACCATAGTTGAGGAAACACTGCTGCCCACTAGGACATAAACCAAGTCTCCTCCACAATGCTGCGACCCCAACCTCTGATTTTATCTTTTAAATCAGCTAGGTTCTCTCCCCTAAAAAGAAGCATATTGTATCATTACTTTTTAAAGTTAGGTGACTTAACAGGCATACAGACTTAAACACCTTCTGGAAAGGTGATGTGTCAAGTTTAACTAAGATTTCTTTTGTTCTGAAAAGAGCAGGGGCACGTTCCCAGGTGAGGGGACTCCAGGAAACACTGGCTGTGTCCGATGGGCCCTCACCTGGAGAAACAAGCGCTCGACGCCTCCACTCTCCACCCGGACTCAGCAGGAAAGGGATGCAGAGCTGAAGACAGACTCATCTATAAAAACCCCAACGGCTGTTTCCAGGAGCTACTCACTGTCCCGTGCCGCTGCACCCTGCTCCCCTGTGCAGGTACCGGAGCTGCTGTCCAGGCTTCCCCAGACTCTCCACGCCTCCTTCCACCCCACGTCAACCTGCACCACCCAACTACCCACCGTCTCTTACTGACCACCGGCCTCAATTCCCGCATAGCCTGGAAACTGCAAAGCTGCCTGGCAGCAAGAGGGGACGGGCAGCGAACGCACCAGCCAGGTGGCACCTGCTCCCACCAGACTGCAGGGTCACAGCCCCTGCCTCATGGAGCCGTTGTTATGCACAACTACACTGGGAAATCAATGCAGCTTTAGCTTTCCTTTGGTGCTAAATTAACTTTATAACACTTGGTTATAACATACATTAATTTTTACAGCAATTACTAAAATAACAACTCATAATGCATTCATTTACCATATTCAGAAAAGCAACTGAAAAACCAAACACACAGCAGAATTTTATAGGACTGTAGTAGTTTTTGTTAGGTTGTCAAATTATTTTAAGCTCAAAATTAAAGTAATTAAATCTGTGACTCTCAACTGGGGGAGGTGGGCACACACAGAGAGGGGAAGTTAAAATCCTTTTTTTCTTCCAAACCTCACACAGACCCACTCGGCTGGTCATTCCCATTGCTGGAATTATGTCCTGTTCCTTAGGTTAAAAACAACTGCCTTCATGCCTATTAAAAATAATGTTTCTTCCTTTCCTGAGTGATTGTGAAATGAGCCATGGTGGCAAGGTAGGCACGAACCGAGGGAAACTGAGTCCATGCCCACATTTGATGGTGGGCAAGAACAGAAGGAAATTGGGTCCATACCCACATTTGATGGTGGGTGAGAACAGAAGGTAACTAGGTCCACATCTATATTTGATGGTGGGCAAGAACAGAGGGAAACTGAATCCGTGTCCACATTTGATGGTGGGCAAGAACAGAGGGAAAGTGTGTCCAAGTCCACATTTGATGGTTAGCAAGAACAGGGGGAAGCTGGGTCCACGTCCACATTTGATGGTGGGAAAGAACGGGGGAAACTGGGTCCACGTCCACGTTTGATGATGGGCGAGAACACGGGGAAACTGGGTCAAAGTCCACATTTGATGATGGGCGAGACCAGGGGGAAACTGAGTCCACATCCACATTTGATGGTGGGAGAGAACAGGGGAAAACTCGGTCCACGTCCACATTTGATGGTGGCTTTTAATGCACTGCAGCCTGTGTCCCCTTGACCTTCACGAATTTTCAGGTAGTAAGAAAGCAATTTTTCTTACTGGAAAGGAGAAAACTAAGTGGCTGCAAAGTAATATAATTTCCTTAAAGCAAAACAACAGAGAACCAACTTTGACTTTTTCCACATTACCCAGTAATTCTAAGACTAAGGGTTTTGTCATGTTACAGCAAATGCCGTTCATTAGGGGGAAATTGGAAGTCAGAACAGTGTGTGCTATTCAAATTCTCAATGAATAATTAACTCAAATGGGTTCAGAGTGCTACAAAATGAAATTAATTTGTTTTTAGTTTAACCCCAAATCCCCAATCCCTTGCCAAATGATCCGCTATGTATCCTACATAAAGGACAGGGTCTTTCTGGCAGAAAACCATTAACAGCTTTTATTTGCAGTAAGAGAAGCATGCCTTCTTATCAAACAGGTGCATGGCCCCCTTGCGGGGGGGTCACCCATCACCTGCATCCCCGTGTGTCACGGTGTTGCCGCACACCATTAACGCATCAAAATGGAAAAGGAAATGTAAGCAGTGTTTGCTGTCCAAAGTTCACGTCAACAACTCCTTATTATGAAGGCACTTCTGAGCCTTTCCTCCTGCATCTGGGAGCTGCCAGCAACCCAGTTCCAGGAGAGAAAATAGCTCGACACCTCCTGCAGCCCATGGAGTCCTCTTGTTGGGACAAGGTCCCCCCAGGAGAGAGGAGCCCCCAGCAGGGTCAACACTGGAGGTCCTGGGGGTGGGTGGTGCTGGGGAGGCCATGCGGGGAGGGCTGTTCCCTGTTCCCTTCCCCTCAGGAGACAGCTGGCCCAAGGTGACACAGGACCGGATGGGATTTCAGGGTCAGGGACCACGGAGCCCGGGGCTGTGGACCACACCAGCCCAAAGCCACTGCATGCCCCAGACCGGGGCTGTGGACCACACCAGCCCACGGCCACTGTATGCCCCAGACCAACACGAGAAGAGTGCAGACCAACAACATCTTCGTCTACGGTAGGTGTCACGGTTATCGTTCCTAAGAGAGTCCACGGCCACTTCTACCAGGTGCCCTCCACTCTTCCCCTGCCCCAGCTGGTCCCCCTGTGACAGCCGTGTCTTTGAGAACGGGGTGTGGAGCCAGGGGGAAAACACAAAATAAACCACCTGCTACTAGAAACAGCCTCGCTGTCCTCAGGGAGCCGGTCCTGGGGCCAGCCTCGCTGTCCTCAAGGAGTCGATCCCGGGGCCAGCCTCGCTGGACTCAGGGAGTCGGTTCCAGGACCCCATGGACACCAAATCCAGGCACATTCAAGCCCCACAGGTGGACCTGCCGAACCTGCGTGTACAAAGAGTCGGCCCTCCGACACGCGTTTCACATGGCAGGAACACTGTATTTTCTGCGTGTACAAAGAATCAGCCCTCCGACATGCGTTTCATGTGGCAGAACACTGTATTTTCTCCCTGAGTTTGGTTGAAAAAATCCACCTATAAGTTGACCCGCAAAGCTCAAGCTTGTGTTGGACAATAGTCAACTGTACGCAATTGACACTGATTCCTACCAACAATATCCAAATCTTACCATGACCAGCACGATAAAGAGAATGAGCAAAATTTAAAAACTAAAGCAGAGTTTTTTCCTGCTAGTTGGGGCACTGCGTATCCCCTGTGGGAAAGACAACACTGGCCGCTGACCAAACTCCATCGGCCTCTTCCTCCGTCCTGAGGGCATCTTCCTCCATCCTGACAGCAGCCTGGGCTTACCTCAGTCCCAGGGCGGGGGAGGAGGACGCACTGTGCACCCTCCCAGCTCTCCTCCGCCCCTTCCCTCAGGCTGGCCCAAGAGCAGCCTGAACAGTCAGGTGCTGGGAACACCGAGCTGCCCCTCCTCGGCCCACAACCTCAGGCCACCTGTCTCATTTGTGACGGAGAAACAGAGCTGCAGCTGCAGGCGGGAGGCGGGACACGCTGGGATCTACCCATGGCCAGGCTGAGCTACTCTGATCACTCAAGCTTCACTTTCATCACTTGCTCTACCAAATAAACTAGAATAAAATATGCCACTTCCTCCTTTGCACACACTCCCAAGCCTCCCATCCCACTTCCCGGCGCTGACCCCATAAGAACACTTTCTGTGCCTTTCCAGGTATTTTCTATCCTCCTCAAGCACAGAACCACATTCAGAGTGAATTTTTTTTTTTTTTTACAGAAATGGCACCAGGGCAGATGATTTTTTTTGTACCATTTCTTTGGTTTCTTGGGCATTTTCCGCACCAGGACAGATGGGCTCTGCTCTCCTTCCTCCCCACCGAAGGCTGCCTCACAGCAGCCACACACAGAGCCGTAAGCCCTCGCAAGACTGTGGGTGTCTCGGGGTGCCCCACGTCCCCAAAGACCAAGGGGTCACAGATCCACACTGTCCAACAACACTTCAGACATGGCCTCGAGCCTGGGAACCCTGCTGGCCAGCCCAGGCCAGCAACAGAATAGAGGTGTGAGAGGTAACATTTGCACTTCTTAAAAAAAAAAAAAAAAGGCAGATATTCAGTGCCACATTTAAAATGATCATGGCGGCCAGGCACAGTGGCTCATGTGTGTAATGTAAGCACTTTGGGAGGCCAAGGTTGGCAGATCCCTTGAGGTCAGGAGTTCAAGACCAGCCTGGCCAACACGGTGAGACCCCTGTCTCTACTAAAAATACAAAAATTAGCTGGGCATGGTGGCAGGCACATGTAATCCCAGCTACTTGGGAGGCTGAGACACAAGATTCTCTTGAACCCTGGAAGCAGAGGTTACAGTGAGCTGAGATTATGCCACTGCAATCCAGCCTGGGTGACAGAGCAAGACTCTGTCTCAAAAATAAAAATAATAAATAATAACAAAAGAAAAAATATATATGCATTCCTAGTCCCTTGGAGCTGCAGCAACAAAGCTGGTGATATATTTTGGGTGTTTCTAATCAATGTTTTCCATGAGCTACACTGCAAGTCTCAACCTTGACCCTGCTACAGTAATCATCTATTACAAATTAAAACAAGAGCCATAACTCTGTCTCCTACTAAAATATTCTAACTGAGACATGTTAACAGAATACATTTCTTTGGGTGAGAAAGTATCCACCAGGGTGGGGAACAGACGGCCCACCGATTGTGCTGTGGCCCTAACCACCAAGGACTCATGAATCATCCACAGCAAGGCTGGTGACTCAAAAAGAACACTAAATTGCTCTTTGACATCAATTCTTAAACCTTGAGAAACCAAAGTTCTCTTTGTAACAGACTTTAAAAAGGATGAAGTCAGAAGTAGCTCAGCAGAGATGCACCAACTCTTACCTGGGAGAGACACTCCTTGCTAATCACGTCTGGATTAACGGATGTGCTAAAAGCATCTCTTCCAACAGAGACACAAACTGAAAACAGGAATGCCATGAACACCTTCCCCAGATAACCCAGTCCTCACCCATCCATCCCTCAGGAGGTCCCCAGACAAGTCCAATAAGGAAATGACCCCACAGCAGATTCAGGTGCAGGCAGTGAGGGTAGTGGCGTCAGGGAATTCCGCCGTAAACCTTGGCAGCACGCAGGGAGGTGTACCCAGCTGGACAGGTGAAGTCAGAAGTGCAGGATGATCTGGCCATTCCAAATAAGCAGGGCATAACAATTTTGTTAAAATGAAACCCAGCCTTTGAAAAGGCCCGGACTTCCCACAATGTGTGGTATTTATAGTGTGGAGGGCACTGTAGAGAAGTTATCAGAGGGTTCACGACGGCAAGATCCACGGAGGCTCTGCCATGTGCCAGGCATGAGACAACAATTCACACAAAACACCTCATTTCACCCTACACAGAGTCCACAGACTGCTCCACAGTCTCCCAGGTAAGAGTTGGTGCATCTCTGCTGAGCTACTTCTGACTTCATCCTTTCTCAACTGCTTCATGTTTCACCCTACACAGAGTCCACAGACTGCTCCACATTTCACCCTACACAGAGTCCACAGACTGCTCCACATTTCACCCTACACAGAGTACAGAGACTGCTTCACAGAATACTACCAAAGGGGACCATCAAATGATCCCCAAGAAGTAATGAGCGCCTTAAAAGTAAGAAAGCCAACCTCCTCCCCCTCTATTAACTTCCTCTCCTCATTTCCGCAGAACCAAAGAAATATGAAGGGCCAGTGACGCCCCACTGAAGAACGCTCTCCTGGTGGTTACACTCTGTACATAGGGAGAACAACACTGCTCCGTGCTGCATGAGGCTACTATTCTATACTACACTAGTACGATCTGTTTGTTCTATTCTATACTATTCCATTCTCTATGATAGAATACTACAGCTTCACTCCATACTATAAAACGCTGTACTATCTGTTCTATTCTATTCTATTTTCTTCTATACAGAAAGGAGTTAGCCAGCTTGCTTTAGGCAGACAGTAAGGGAAGGGTCCCAGAGAGCCTCCAGCCCATGTTTTGTGCAGATAGGGGGACTTGCACGGGGGGGCCCTCCTAAACATGCTCACAGCAGACTAAAGGTCCCCATGCACACGAGGGAATGGGGTGGAACCACCAGATATTTGCTCCTTAGACAGCGAGACCAGCCCCATCAGCTTCTATATAAAAGCCCTTGTAGTCAACTGGGAAGGGGGCGACCAGCAATCTGCTCTCAGGACCCCTCTTTTCGCTGAGAGCTTAACTTTTAGCTTAACGAGTTCCACTGCACTCACTCTTCGATGTCCCCGTGCCTGTTTCTTCCTGGTCATTAGACAAGAACCTGGACCCAGCTGAGCTAAAGAGCAAAACTCCTGCATCAGTGCTACAGAACACTATCCTCTCTGTTCTGTGCCATGCGACTCTACTATTCCACACCACACTACGTAATATTAATACTATGCTGTGTGTTCTAATCTAGATTGTATTATGCTATGCAATACTACGTCATTAGTTCAACTGTATACTCTACAATACTATCCCACTTGTTCTATTCTAGACCATGTAATACGATTTTTCCTATTGTATACTATACTACATAATGTTACACTGTTTCTTCTGTTCTATGCTACCCTATATAACATTATGCTATTTGTTCTATTCTGCGCTACTCTATATAATTATATTCTGTTTGTTCCATTCTATACAACACCTTGCATCATTTTACCATGTTCTACGATACAAGAGTAGAGTCAGTTATACTTTCATAATCTTTTCCAAGCTCTTACCCAGTAAGAAATGTGATGTTTTACTATGCCTCACATAAATGCACATTTCATGATAATCAATGCCACTTCCTATGGTTGTAGAATTCTGTCTCTATGATTCTACTGATACGGCTTCTTTGGGCTTTTCTTTAAGTCCTTTGCAGTGTCTGGTTTCCTAGTGAAAAGATGACTAAGGTCCCGATAAGATCCTACAAAACCAGCATTCACACAGGCTCACCTGTGTGCACTCTGCTGGACTCCGTGTTGAAGGAGTGACAGGAAGACAGACGGCTGTCGGTGGATGGAAGGCAACAAGCACAGAGTAGATTCCAGAACTGAGACATGTACCAAGGCTCTGGCACAGCTGAGGGTCGATCCCAATTCTAGCCTCTCACAGAAAGGCAGAGGGGACTTAGCACAAAGAGCACGGAACTTTGCTTTAATAAAGCAAATGCTTACCATCCACTGTGAGGAGCTCAAGGAGAAATGGCAGTAGGCTCTACTAATGATACTGCTTTAAAAAATGGAAGGGAGAGGGTACATTTTCACATGGGCCATGTGGAAAGTTGGCTGGACCTGCCGCTGGACCTGACACTGGACCTGCTGCTGGACCTGCCCCTGGACCTGTCGCTGGACCTGCCGCTGAACCTGTTCCTGGACCTGATGCTGGACCTGCCGCTGGACCTGATGCTGGACCTGACGCTGGACCTGCCCCTGGACCTGCCACTCGGTCTGCTACTGGACTGCTAACAAATGCTGCAGATTTTTATGTAGAAAAAAGTACAATGCGTCTGAGAGCAGCTGTCCCAGCTCTGGATGAAGCCGGCAGAAAAAGGAAGCAGCAGAGACGCTGGTATCATTCAGTGGGCAGAGTCAATGACCCTCCTCTAAGTCCAGCAAAGCTCAACCTGCATGTCTGCAACTAGAAATACCAATCATAAGCCAGACCTCCTGGCAAATACCATTGACCTGCTGTAATTCTGTGTGGTGTATTATGTCCCATGTACAGGAAATCTTTCACAAAGCCTTTAACCAGGAAGTACTAACATGACTTTTAATGCAATATAACAGCTTTGCACCCATTTAACATATATTTAACCCCAGTGGTATATTTAAATATATATTTTATAGAACATCAGGCATGTTTACCTAATGGCTCGAACTTTCACAATGTCTCTCTCCCTGAGAGGACAGCGGAGGATCCCATGCACTGTCTCCAGGAACATGCCCCTCCCAGAGAGGATTCACAAATCAAATGTGCACATGCATGCATGCACAGACACATATCACACACACACACACACACATGGACACGCACACCTATATGCAATACATACATTCACACATGCACACACGTTCACATAATCACATAATACCACCACATAACAGACGCGTACACATACACACAACACTCAAACACACGCACACAAACATACAACACTCAAACACACACGCACAAGCATACACACAACACTCAAACACACATGCATATACATACACATTCTGACACACATACATACGTAAGTGTGTAGACATAACATGCACAAATATACATGTATAACTATATACACATGAGCATCCATGCATGCCTACTTGCACATATGTGCAGTCGTGCCTAAACACGTAACACATGCACACACATACATGCAACACAAATACACATGCACACATATACACATGCATGCACATGTACATTACACACAAAGGCACACATACATGCACAACACATATACATGCAATACACACTTTCATACACATAAATGCAAACACACATACATATATACATCCCTCAAAGACCCCATTATTCAATTCTAAACAAAGTGGTTTATCCCCCAAATGTACCTTCCCGTAATTAATAAGCTCTACTGCACATTTCTTGTTTCAAATAATGAGGTCTCACACACAGCACACACACATTTATACTCCAATACGTGTGAACATATAAATAGAAATAGGCACACGGGCACGAAGACCCTCTTCTGTAAAGGTATTCTCAAACTTGAACTGAACGAATTCTGCTAATTATAGTCAGAGTCAGCAAAGATATATATTTGACCTCGGAATGAATATACTCGTTCTTTTCGTTACCCCTGGCAACAGCAAGAATGTAAAACAGTTGTGCGATATCATGTCACTTATTCAATCCCACTTCCTGGGATCTGACCCACTTGGAATAGCGTTTCTGTCTGAGTGATTTCCTTCTGACTAAAATCATGAGACGATTCCTTCTCTTCCTGCTTTCTCTTTCCCAGGCCTTTTCACTGCCCTTTCATCATCTCAGAAATAAATCATACTTGTCAAAATGGAACGCAAAGAAACAGCCTTAGGAGAGAATCCCACAATGGAATGGACCCAAGAGAGGAAAAAATATTCTTTTTGAAAATGTACAAAAGGAAAAGTCAAGAGGCCTGGGTTCCCTCTCATGACAGAAACAGACGTCAGCATAGCAGGTCGCTCAGCACAGTTCAGCTCTGTGTATGAAACAGAGATTCTAGTCCTTGTCCCTGTTTCAAGCTCTGTGTATGAAATAGATTCTAGCCCTTGTCCCTGTTTCATGATGTTGCAGTGAAGGTAACAAAACAGACAAAGGGCACAGGCTGCAGAAAAGGATTTTAAAAGGATGACTTTTAAAATGTGAGCCTGCTTTTCAAGGGCACAATGAGGACATTTTCAAGTATATTAAAGCTGATTTATAAGAGATAGGTATAAAGACTCTACAAGGTCGTTAGACTTTAGACTTACAAAGAAAACAAATCACATTCTCCTAGCATCACCAGTCAGGTGTTCCACAAATACTAAGAATAGCCACTGCAACGGGGTCCACTATGAGGGGTCAAAACATAACCCATGAAGCATGGCCGAGAGCTCCTATAACCTGATTTCTAGGAATCTAATTTTAAACATCCTCACAGCTAGCACATCACAAAAATACAGAGCTCCAAATGCTGTAACACAAGTGCTAACAACACCTAGCCAAAAATATACGAGGCATTTCAGGCAAAAATCCCAGAATCAGAAGAACACAAGTTTTCTAAGTTCTTCAAAAGCCGGTGCTGGTTGAGGCTCCTCTGCAGACTTCAACAAAAGACACGCTAGAATTAGCCATTGACGGTAACCCTGAGTCAACACGCACAGTGTTCGGAAAAGCACAAGGCCTGCTCCGGCTTGAGACCCCTGGGAACTTTCTCTGGACCGCACCGAGTGGACGACTTTGAGAACTCAAAATAACCAACAACCAGTCCATGAACAGAGAAAGAAGACTGCAGCCTCCCTGGGGACCTGGCTCCATGCCTGCCCCCTTTCTTCCGGATACCTTTGCCCTTCCTGGCTCCCTCCTCCACCTGGAGATGCTCTGGGTTCAGGCCCCTCTCCAGTTGTGTCTCGGTCCACAGCTGGCTACCTGTGTGAAGCACCAGGCCTTGAAGGACCATCTCCACCTGCTTCCTGCACTTCCCACCCACTTCCACCATGACACCCAGGCTCTGGCTGCTCTCAGGGATCAGGGCCGCCAGGCTCCCCCACAGGCTCCAACTGGAGTCCTGCCCCCTGGTTTTCAGCAACACTTGGGACTTTCTCCTGGAAACTCTCGGCTCTGGGCTTTAGTGAACTGCGCCATCCAGCTCTTCTCTGGATTCTAAGCAGGGCCTTCTCTGGGTCTTCCAACCCTTCCTCCATTTCCAAATGTGGGCTTTCCTTTGGCCTCCTCTCTCCAGACATGCACGCCTCACACTCTGGCTACTTGACCTGCACTTCTACCTAAGAGGCTCCCAAATGCTCCCTGCTCCAGATTTTCCCCAAGCCTCCTCCTGTATTTCCAAACTTGCAGCTTGCAGTGGTGTCTCTAAGTATCTCTGAGTCAGGTCCACACTTGCTTCTCCTGATTTCCGGCAAAGCGCAACGGCGACCTCGGGGTGCAGACTCGCAGCTTCATCCGCCTTCCTGTACTCCCTCTTCCCCTCCTGACCGAGGCACCGAATTGCTCAGCTCACTGGCTGCCTTCTCTCCTCCTCCGGCCACGGCGAGTGCCCTGCATGAGCCTGCCCTGTCACCCCCCGGCTCCACGGCATGCCGCACATCAGAGACACGATTCTCTCCGAAACCCTCAGTGGTTCCCTAGTATCCCACAGGTAAGGACTTCCACATTCTGGCCCCAATCTAACTTTCTGGCCTCAGATATGCACATGCATATTTTATCTGTGCAAAGAGAGTACAGGCCTCACACCCGCTCTCATTCCTGGGCTCCTAGTTCCTCTTAAAGGTGCTGTATGAGGTACCTATGCACTTTCCAAACACTAACTGAATATGCGCTTGGAGAACACTTACTTGATAATTTTGTGGCATTGCCGGATAACGTGGACAAAGTGAGAACTACGCAGGTGTGTGGACGCTGCCTTGCCCAGACCTCACTTACCCAGACACTCCCAGATGCTCAAGGTGACCAGCCCTATTGGCGCACAGGCAGGCGCAGGCTGCACCCCCACAGCTGGGCCCCGCGAGCTGAACTATAATTACGAAGCAGTTGTTTGCTCCTAAATCTGTTTATGCTGGTGCATTTGTTACACATTACTGAAACCAACAAAGTATGACTCCAAAGAGAGAATAATTGTATGAAAACTAAGTTGGATGCCTTTCAAAGACTTAATATAGGGGAATTTTTTTTTTCATTTTAATCTTTTTAAAATTGCTATCAAATTAGGTATGGGCAAAAAATATATACAATGTTTGAGGAAATAATTTTTAACGGTTTCATATCTAACATACCTTGCTTCTCTTGTGTTGCCTATTCTCTTCTAGAAGAATAAAAACTGTGGCAGGCCTGCGATGGCTGTGGTTGAGGAAAGAGGCCACAGCCACAGCCAGCAGAACCATGCTCAGCAGCAGCCTAGCCCCGCGTGGAAGAGGCGTGAACACTCTCGGGAGAGGTGGATGTGAACTAACGGTTCCCAGCTCTGACCTCTTTATCTGAATGCGGTGATTGGTTTTATCTGAATGTCAGACAAAAGGGTGTCTACGTCCAGGAAAGACTCTAAACACTCTGGACGCTGCTGCGGCAGATGGTGACCGTGACCCAGTGATACCACTCTCCAGTGGGCAGCCAACCCAGTCTCCTAACCGTAAAGGACATTCATAGCAACACTACGAAAAAGAAACACTACTGTTCTGACCCAGAAAAGTGAAATGTAAAACATAAAATACACAGGTTCTAACTAAGAGGCAGACAGACCGGGCACGGTGGCTCACGCCTGTAATCCCAACCCCTTGGAAGGCCAAGGCGGGTGGATCACTTGAGGTCACGAGTTTGAGACCAGCCTGGTCAACATGGTGAAACCCCATCTCTACTAAAAATGCAAAAATTACCCGGATGTGGTGGCGGGCACCTGTAATCCCAGCTACTTAGGAGGCTGAAGCAGGAGAATTGCTTAAACCTGGGAGGTGGAGGTTGCAGTGAGCCGAGATCACGCCACCGCACTCTAGCCTGGGCAACTCCTTCTCAAATAAAATAAAATAAAATAAAATAAAATAAAATAAAATAAAATAAAAGGCAGAGAAACAAAGGAGATTTCCTCTGATCTTAAAAACAGAAGTATTTGTTTCACAGCGTGGATAATTGAAGATCTGCATAGAAATCACCTAGGGTCCCGCCCTCCCTCACAACAGACTGGGATAGAGGGAAGGAGGGCAGGAGGTGGGCCCCTTGTCCACGAGAGCCTCCTCCCACCCCATCCCCTTCCTCAGGAGGGCGGCCTGCCCAGTGCAGGCTCCCTTCTCCCCAGGTAAGACCCTGGCGTCTCTACAGGAACACCCACCTCCCTTCCCTGCAATCCACTCCAGCTGCTCACGGCCAGTCAGGGGGGGCGCTCTTCAGAGAGGAGCAAACGGTTTGGAGGACAGCCTGAACTCCAACGTCCCAGGTGTGGCTTGCCAGGAAGCACAGAGGAAGGATGCAGGTCCCCAGAAGGAGGAGGCGCAGGAGGACGATGAGAGAGAAGAGAGAGAGACAAGAGAGGCAGACTGCCCAGCCGGGGGCTGAGCACAGGATCTGGCTGAGGCCCCCTGGGGAGGGGCAGAGGCAAACAGGCTGCTGCTTCTAGGCTGCTCGGGAAGATACAAGCTTGAAGGGGCTGCAAGGCAGGACTCACTGAGGAGCAGTCATGTGGATGCCACGCCTCTCACATGGCACACACTGACAACATGCAACTCACATGCAACACAACACAACACGCATGTACAATGGGCTTATACAACACTGACAACACACACTGCACACAAACACACACAACCTATACAACACATACCCAATACATGTGACTCACAACACAATGTGCATTTATAACACACTCATACGACACATAACCAATACATGCAACTCACAACACAACATGTGCGTACAACACACTCATACACACATACAGCACACGTAACTTACATACAACACAACACGCACGTACAATGCACTCATACAGCACACACAACACACAACTCACATACAACACGCACATGCAACACACTCATACAACACACAACACTCATACAACACACAACACACGTAACTCACAACACAACATGCACACACAACACTCATACAACATACATACAATACATGCAACTCACAACATACACACACAACACACTCATACAGCTCACGTACAACACATGCAACTCACGTTCAACACAACATGCACGTACAACACACACAACACACGCAACTCAACACAACATTCACGTACAACACACTCATGCAACACAACACTCATACAACGTACACACAATACATGCAACTCATAACACAACATACACATACAATACACTCATACAACACATACAACACATGCAACTCACGCATAACACAGCATGCACGTACAACACACTCATACAACATATAACACATACAACATGCACACAACACACGCAACTCAACACAAATACATGTACAATTCACTCACAACACACAACACTCATACAACACACAACACATGCAACCCATAAACACATGTACAACACACTCATACAACACACAACACTCATACATCACACACAATACATGCAACTCATATACGACATACACATACACACATACAACACACAACACTCATACAACATACAAAGCATGCAACTCACAAATACACGCACAACACACTCATACAACACACAACACTCAAACGTACAATAAGTGCAACTCAACACAATATGCACATACAACACACATACAACCCATGCAACTCACATACAACACAACACACTCATACAACACATTCATACAACACACACTATACAGATTCTAAGTATGAAATAGAAAACAGCACACTCACAGTTTCTAAATTTGATGAAAACTTTTTTCAAGAAAGTCGTCCAACATCCAAACTGGTACCATGTCCTCATTTTCAGTTGCTGTTCAGATTCAAGCATTTTTATCATCTACTCTATGAATTATAATAATACAGCATAAACCCATTTTTCATTTTACACCCACTTTGCTGTGGGGTGCTCCAAAACAGGGGCCAGGAGCCTCAGAGTCGTCCCTCGGAACAAAACACAACCGACACTCAGAGGCCAGGAAGGGAACTCGGGGGGTGACACACACTCTCTCATCTGCAGAGCTCTGCTTCAAATACTTTACACGTAACCAGGCTGGAACGGGTTGGTGAGGGTACAGACATGGCAAACTGAGAAGAAACTGGCAGGTGGAGAAAGATCAGTCAAAATCCAAGGAAAAATGCTGAACATTTTCCACAAATAGTTCACACAACAGATGATACTCAGGCTACTGAAAGTTTATTGAGAGGGGTCTTGCTCCAAAGAAAAAGTTCTCTCCCAAAGTTATCAAAGATTCACAGCAGGCACCTGCCCCCAACACACCATCTTCCGAGGGCCTAGGAGTCAAAAAGAAGGTAAGACAGTAGTAAGGGTACAGGGAGAGGAGAGCGGGAGGGGACCGAGAACTCGGAACCAAGAGATGGGCGGACACTGAATGCCTGACTCCAAGGTTATCACCCCAGAAAACAAGTCTGTTTAAGTCCGTAGTAACAGTGTTAGTACTTTCACTGAACCTGCACTCAACACTGGAGAACCTCCCTGTGTTATAAAGACGATCTGAAAAATAACATTAATTCACAATGTAGAGTGATGATTCAGCCACAGAAAATAAAACTGACATAATCCACTACAAGTCACACTATGTCTGTCTTTAAGACTGGTTTATGATGCAGAAAAGAGGCAGTTTGAGATCTAAAATACTTAAACTGGCAAACACCTTGTTTCCCTGAATTCTCACAACCGTGGCACCAGCTAGAGTAAGACAGAGTGGTTTTCAGAGCTTCCAGAACAGCAGAACAGATCAATCATAAATATGCAAAAGTGATCTGAAAACAGAATTAATTAATATTCCACGTTTTGGCTTAAACTAGTCATGTGATTTCCAATAAGTGGGAAACATTCACACCGATTTTTATAAGAAAGTTCAATGTGAACACATAGTACAGAACATTGCCTTTGTTTTGGAATTTATTTATTTAATATGATAATTTCATTTGTATTTAGTTATTCTTGATGTTGAATGCTCATCTTTATTAATGATGAGCTACCCATTTTCTGACTGAGGAAACAGAAAGTTGTCACTGCCTAACAGCAATACTCAAAACAGCCTGTATGAAAGGAAAAGGTATATCTGTGTGCACACAGATGCATACACATGCATACACGTACCTATACATGTACACACGCGTGTACATATGTGCATACACATACACACATACACATGTGTGCATGAGCACACATGCATGCACACATATACACATACATGCATACACACGCATATGCACATACACGTACACTCATATACACACGTACACATGCACACACATACATGCATATACACGTGCACATGGACACGTGGACACGCACATACACACGCATACACACATGCACACACATGCATGCGTACATGCATACGTAAGTATCATCTCAGGTACGTGGATTCAAAATTCTGATGCAAACAAGAATAATTACAAAACAAGGTAGGGTGTCAACAAGTGAGAATTGAGATGAAAGTTCTGATATGTTCCAGAGACGATACGGGAGGTCGTCACATCACATAAATATCTTACCCATTTTAAACGTGACAATTCCTGCCAACATCGGCCTGGATTAAGATGATTTCATTGACATAAGGAACAGAAAATATAGTATTTATTCTAATGAGATTCTGTAATCATTACATTATTTTCACAATTATAAGTAATCACTAAATAACTTCCTCCCAAGGGTCTAAAAATAAAAATAAGATAACAAAAGAAAGTCACAGTCCTGAGAGCTTTATCATGCAAATCACAACTGTGAAAATCAAGCATGTTTTTGAGACTATGCCCTCCTCAAATATCCTTCCTGGAATTTTGTACCAGTAATGGCTGGTAATTAATTGTTATACCAGCTGGAAAGTATATCATTGGGGGTACGTGAAGTAAACATGTAAAGAGAAATGAACACACACACTTGAACCCAGGCCTCATTTCACAACTGTTTCCTACTTTCGATTTGCTTAGTTTACCTCATGAGGTACCTCGAGGAGAGAAAGCAGAGCTGGGATCTGCCCCGAGGCTGCTTCGGGAAGAGCTGGGTGGGCACCAAGACCCTCAGACCGAGGGCTGAGCTGCGTGGCTATGACCCCATCACTGCAGCTCCCCAAGCGTGTGTCCCTGTGTGTCACGCAAACCCCTGCCACACAGGTGACACACGCCACACGCCTGACACAGGCTCAGCACACAGGGAGCGATCAGTAAGTGGTGACTAGAGAGAAGTGACGGCCTTCAGCGTGGATGGAGAAAACAGGCCACAGACTCACAGAGGAAACGCCACAGATCCACAGACGGAGAAAACACCACAGACGCACGGACGGAGGAAACACCACAGACGCATGGAGGGAAGAAAAGTGCCACAGACGCACGGAGGGAGGAAAAGTGCCACAGACGCAGGGACGAAAGAAACGCCACTGACGCACGGATGGAAGAAACGCCACAGACGCATGGACGGAGAAAACGTGCCACAGAGGCACTCACGGAGAAAACAGTCCACAGATGCACGAACAGAGGAAACGCCACAGACGCACGGACGGAGGAAACAGGGCAGAGACGCCTATACACCAGTGTGGAACGTCGGACAGGAACGTCCCGGCCATGCACTGTCCACTCCCCCTAGAGACTTCCCACCCCAGAGCACTCAGGATGGCTGTGGAGCGCCTGCCACGCACCCCAGAGGCGAAGCTGGGGAGCCAGAGATGAGCAGGTTCACGTCCATCAAATGCAGCTGCAATCCCTGTAATAACTGGAGGTCACTATTAAACAGAAGGGCACTTCACTTGGAATAAAAGCACTCTGCATAAAAGAACTAAAGATTGGCTGGAGACAGCTTAGAAACCGTCACCATTATTCTTGTTAGTGACAGCGAAGCTTCAAGAGTGGTCACTTTTCCTGTAGAAATCCCACAGAGGTGATTCCTGGAACTCATTTAGAATATTTCTTTCCCAGAAACCACACAACCAAGAACTTAATAGTGCCGTCTCTTGACCAGAAAGATTCAGATTTCTGATGAAACTAAACCCTGTCCAGCCTCCTGATTCTAGAAGATGCTGTACAGAAAAGCTAACTCAAAGGGGTCTCATTTCTTTTGTCATCCACGACACATAAAAAATTTTTTTAAATATACAAAAAATGTAGGAATCGTACAGTGAATACCCATGTGTCTACCCCCTGGATCACAGACTAGATTTAAATGTAAAGTTCTAAAGGTTCCCAGCTAAGGAAATGTGCAGTGTAAGCCTCTACCTGGTTAGAACCAAGGGGAATGGAATGAGCTTTCCCCAGCCTTGCTGCTCAGCTGGGAGGGGCTGCCACAGCTCAGCCACCCCACCCCAGAGCACCCAGGATGGCTGTGGAGTTCCTGCCACCCACCCCAGAGGTGAGGCTGGATCCCCATTCGCGGTGTTAAGAATGAGCCAGCCTTTAGAGGCCATGTGGTCTATACTTGAATAGAAAATGTTCCAGGAAACTAAAGATTCCAATGCGTGCACTGAATTCCTAACCATTTGAAACCCAGGCTCCTCATCTATACACGAAGAACAACGCTCTCTCCTGGGAAAGCATTTCAGAAGGACGAAAAAGGATCCACATGAGAGCAGCTGAAAACTACAAGGCATCATGCAATTATAAGCCTTTTTCTATATCTTTGTTTCAAGGAATGTCAGCATTCTAAATATTGCAGTTCATCCCACATCACCTTTCAGGAGCAAATCATAACGATCAAAAGTATCAGCAGAATCACTACCAGCTCAGTCGCCATGTGCTTCTTCTTCCTGCATGACAATTCCTGCAGAACGATGGGACCATCCAAGAATGGCTCCCTGCCATCATGTGCCCATTCTCCTTCCCCAGGGGGCTATTCCTGTACTCACGGGGCATGGGAAACCTGTATAACGCCACCAGAAAGTCCTTGTTTGACTTACACACTTCCCAGAAGGGCTGATTTTATCCAGAATCCTAACTGTGTCAAACACTAAACCTAAGAAATCATCAAGAAACCAAGGAAATGTAAGGCCATGTCCTGCCCCGGGTGCATGGCTACTAGGGGAGAAATAGAAAATGAGACATGAAAGGAAACTTTTAAGATATTCAGACCATCACTGGATGATTCCAGGAACCCATTACAGATCATTGCTGTTCCTAATAACAGGAAAGAAATTCTAAAATCCCAACAGGCATGGTGAGTCCCTCACTTGCATGAAGTCAAAATAATAATCCATCACTCTCTTCAAAAGGACAAAAGAAAAACTCTACTTCCTCTTCATATTAATTTGTGTACAAGCGACTTAAGTGAGAAAATCTTAATGTCTGGACTGTGATATCAATAGCAAAATAATCCCAAGATTCCCAATTAAAAGATAGAGACGGCCTGAATGAATTTAAAACAAGAAAAACCGACTATATGCTGCCTACAAAAAACACAGTTCAGCTGCAAAGACACACATAGACTAAATGTGAAGGGATGGAAAAACACATTCCACATTAATGGAAATCAAAAGTAAGCAAGAGTAGCCATATTTATTTCAGATCAATCACAATTTAAGTCAAAAACTGTAAAAAGGAGAAAAAAAGGTAATTATATAATAAAGAGATCAAAATAGCAAAAGGATATAACAATTACGAGTATATGTGCACCCAACAACAAAGCACTCAGATATATAAAGCAAATATTAGTAGATCTAAATGGAGAGAGAGGTCGGGCGCGGTGCCTCACGCCCATAATCCCAGCATTTTGGGAGGGATGTGGAGGCAGGTGGATCACCTGAGGTCAGGAGTTTAAGACCAGCCTGGCCAATATGGTGAAACCCTGTCTCTACTAATACAAAAAATTAGCCCAGCATGGTGGCACATGCCTGTAATCCCAGCTACTTGGGAGGCTGAGGCAGGAGAATCACTTGAACTCAGGAGGTGGAGGTTGCAATGAGTTGAGATTGCACCTCTGCCCTCCAGCCTAGGCAACAAGAGCAAAACTCTGTCTCAAATAAATTTATATATACATATATATGTATAGAGAGAGACAGGGAGACACCAACACAACAATAGTAGGAGCTTCAAAATCCCACTGTCAGTACTGGAGGTCATCTAGACAAAAAATAACAACAAAACATCAAATTTAAAGTCCAGTGTAGACCAAATGGACCTAACAGACATTTACAGAACATTTCATCCAACAGATACAAAATGCACATTCTTCTCAGCACATGGAATATTCTCTAGAATCCACCACATGTTAGGCTACAAAAGAATTCTCAATACATTTTTTCTAAAATTGAAATAACATCTAGGATATTCTCAGACTCTAACAGAATAAAGCTATAAATCAACAACAAGGAACAGACACTTCTCAAAAGAAGACATTTATGCAGCCAATAGAGACATGAAAAAATGCTCATAATATAGAATGAGACCACCACTTCTCCTGTTGTCTTTCCCAGCTTTTCCCCGTCTCCCCTTTTCCCTAGTTTATAAGACAGGAGAAGGGGGAGAAAACAAAAAGTTAGAAAGAAACAGAAGGAAGATAAATAGCTAGAGGACCTTGGCACCACCACCTGGCCCTGGTGGTTAAAATAATAATAATAATATTAACCCCTGACCAAAACTACTAGTGTTATCTGTAAATTCCAGACATTGTTTGAGAAAGCAGTGTAAAACGTTTTGTTCTGTTAGCTGATACATGTAGCCTCCCATCATGTTTTGTCTGAGGCTAGTCCTGCTACAATAATCACTCGCCATCAGAGAAATGCAAATCAAAACCACAATGAGATACCATCTCACACCAGTTAGAATGGTGATCATTAAAAAGTCAGGAAACAACAGGTGCTGGAGAGGATGTGGAGAAATAGGAACACTTTTACACTGTTGGTGGGACGGTAAACTAGTTCAACCATTGTGGAAGACAGTGTGGTCATTCCTCAAGGATCTAGTACTAGAAATACCATTTGACCCAGCCATCCCAATACTGGGTATATACCCAAAGGATTATAAATCATGCTGCTATAAAGACACATGCACACGTATGTTTATTGCGGCACTATTCACAACAGCAAAGACTTGGAACTAACCCAAATGTCCATCAATGACAGACTGGATTAAGAAAATGTGGCACATATACACCATGGTATACTATGCAGCCATAAAAAAGGATGAGTTCATGTCCTTTGTAAGGACATGGATGCAGCTGGAAACCATCATTCTCAGCAAACTATCGCAAGGACAGAAAACTAAACACCGCATGTTCTCACTCATAGGTGGGAAATGAACAGTGAGATCACTTGGACACAGGAAAGGAAACATCACACACTGGGGCCTGTTGTGGGGAGGGGGGAGGAGGGAGGGGGGAGGGATAACATTAGGAGATATACCTAATGTAAATGATGAGTTAATGCGTGCAGCATACCAACTTGGCACGCGAATACATATGTAATAAACCCGCACATTGTGAACATGTACCCTAGAACACAAAGTTTAATTTTAAAAAAAATCAACAACGAGGAGAACTTTCAAAACTGTATGAATACATAGAAATTAAACAATATGCCCTTGAATAGCCAATGGGTCAATGAAGAAATGAAGAAGGAAATTTAAAAATTTCTTGAAATAAATGAAAACAGAAACACAACATATCAAAGTTTATGGTATACAGCAAAAGCAGTATTAAGAGGAAAGTTTATAACAATAAACTCCTACATTTAAAAAACAGATTTAAAATAAACAACCTAACAACGAACTGCAATGAGCTAGAAGAGCAAGAACAAATCAAATCCAAAAGTGGTAGAAGAAAAGACATAACAAAGATCAAAGAGGAACTAAATAAACTTGAAACTAACAAATATAAAAATGAAGAAAAAAATGTTGGTTTTTTGAAAAGATAAATAAAATAGACAAACCATTAGCTACACTAAGCAAACAAAAAGAAATCCGAAAGAAATAAAATTAGAAACAGAAAAGGAGAATGACAGTTGATACCACAGAAATACAAGGGATCATTACAGACTATTTTGAACAACTATATGTCAACAGATTGGAAAACCTAGAAGAAATGGATAAATTCCCGGACACGTACAACCTACCAAGATGGAACCAAGAAGAAACGGAAATCCTAAAACAGACCAATAATGAGTAACATGTATGACTAAGTAATAATAAAAAGTCTCCCAACAAAGAAAAGCCCAGAACTAGGTGACTTCGCAGCTGAATTCTACACATTTTTGTTTCAATTCTTCTCAAAGTATTCCAAAAGTATTGAAGAGGAGGGAATCCTGCCAAGTTCATTCTTCAAGACCAGCATTACCCTGATACCAAAATAAGACAAGGACACAATAAAAAGAGAAAACTATAGGTCAATATCCCTGATGAACACAGATGCAAAAATCCTCAACAAAATACTAACAAACTGAATCCAACAGCAAATCAAAAAGATTATACACCATGATCAAGTGGGATTTATCCCAGGATGCAAGGATTGCTGAACAAACACAAATCAATAATCATGCTACATCACATCAACAGAATTAAGGACAAAAACCATAATATCATTTCGATAGATACAGAAAAAGCATTTGATAAAATTCAACGCTGCTTCATGATAGAAAGTCTCAACAAAAGAGGCACTGAAGGAAAAATACCTCAACACAATAAAGGCCATATGTGACAAACCCACAGCTAACATAATGGGGAATGGGGAAACACTAAGAGCTTTTTCTCTGAGATCTGTAACAAGACAAGGACGCCCACTTGTGCCACGCCTATTCAACACAGCACTGAACGTCCTAGTCAAGAGCAGTCAGGCAAGAGAAAGAAATCAAGGGCACCCAAAGTAGAAAGGAGGCACTCTAATTGTCTGTTTTCAGACAATGTGCTCTTATATATTAAAAAAAAAAAAAAAAAAAAAGACTCCAGCAAAAATCTCTTTGAACTGATAAACAAATTCAGTAAAGTTACAGAATACAAAATCAACATATAAAAATCAGTAGCATTTCTATAGACCAACAATGAGCCAGTGAAAAAAGAAATCAAGAAAGCAATCCCATTTAACTACAAAAATATAAAATAAAAATAAAAATACCTCAGAAGAAATCTAACCAAGAAGGTTAAAGATCTCTATGAGGAAAACGATATTCTACCCTCGGAAGGTAGAACAGTGGCTTCTAGAGACAGGAAAGGGCGGCGGGAAGGCAGAAAGGGAGAGGTTATCTAATGGATACAAAATTACATCTAGATAGTAAAAATAAGGGTTAGTGTGCTATAGCCTTGTAGGGTGACTATAGTTTACAATTTATTGTATATTTTCAAGCAGCTAGAAGAGAGGATTTTAAATATTCCCAGCATTAAGAAATGACAAATGTTTGAGATGATGGACATGCTAATTACCCTGAGTTGCTAATTACACACGAAAAACATGTATTGAAATATCATACTGTATCCCATGGATATGTACTATAATGTGTCCATTAAAAATAATAATTGTTAAAAACCCAAGGGTCATTTCTCATGTGTCCTATGTCAGTGTTGTGGTCCATTGGTGGAGACCCAGCCATTTGCAAGTAAGACTATAGTCACTTGAGCTGAAAGCAAATGAATCGTCACAAAAATTACCACTGGCACCGAGTCTTCTTTCCAGAATTTCCTGCCCACAGCACTGCCACAGTCACTGTGGGCAGGAAAGACACACTAGCACCCAAGTTTCAACCCCAGTACAGTTGATGCTTTTATTTCTCTGGTTTGGAATAGGTGTGTGTTCATAATTTACGTTTACTCCAACTGTCCCCTTGCTTAAATAGCTTCTTAAGGATAACTTCCTCTTACTAAATCCCAACAGCTTCTGAGCATCCGTTATATTCTCCAAAGTAAATAAAAAGAGAAAACGTGTTGAAAGCCTGATAATGTTCACTTAAGAATCCAGCATGATGTACAGCTTGAAATGACTACTCCACCTTGTTCCTTTACATGACTTTTAAAGTAGCCCCAGTTATTATACATAATTGAGGTCATAATTTCTGCAATACCATTAGGTCCACGAACGGTAGGGCCAGAGGACTTCAAAGTCTGTCTCCGATTTTTTTTTTTAAAAAAGGGAAAGCTCATGAGAGTAGGTAATGAAAATAAATATTCACACAACTCGGAACAGGGGATGGTGAAACATAAAACTCCAGCCTGGCACAGGTGTCCAGCCAGTGAGGGTGGGGACACAGACTCATAGGGTCCCCACAATCCCTCAAAAATGCCACAGACAGGTGGGTGGCCTGAGACAGAGCCAGGCTCCGAATTCCGGGAGCTGTCTGGCTCATGTGCACCTCATGTGGTCCACACTGCACGAGGATGCCCAACGTCACCAGTCCCGGTGCAGAACACAAGAATGCCCCATGGCATGAGCCCCCGCTGCACAGCATAGCCCGAAGGTGCCAGCTCAGACTCCTACACACGCTGGTCACCAAGGCACTGCCCTCCAGGAAGGAGGACCCCAGAGGTCGTGGCAGGGTGAGGTTCTGCTCTTCATCATCCGCGAGCAGAGGGGAAAGTCCCAGCAGACATTTGGGGAGCCTCTACACGTGGTTCTGGGACTCTGAGTGGAGGTTCAAAGATGTCCCCAGGTACGCCAGACTCAAACCTAAAAAAGACCCATTCTTCCAGATATGCCCAGACTGGAACCTATATAGGCCATCCTTCCTAGCTTTTCTCTGGAAAACCAGGCTTAAAAGAGTATCGACTAAAAGGGGCCACCAGGAAGACAGAAGTCCTATCTTTAAAAAAAGATTTTTTTTTTTTTTTTTTTTTTTTTTTTAAAAAGAGGCACTGAGGCTCTGACCCATCTGAGCACAGAGTACATGCTCGGCAGCCTCTGTCAGAGCAGAGCAAGTACACACATGCTCTCCATGCCCTGTGCTCCCAGCACCCGTGCTCCCCGCACCCATGCTTCACACGCCCGTGCTCCCCGCACCCGTCCTCTCCACGCCCATGCTCCCTACACCTATCTGTGCTCCCCATGCCTATGCTCCCTGCAGCCGTGCTCCCCGCACTGTGCTCCCTGCGCCCATGTCTGCTCCTCGAGCTCTCTTCCACTGGTTTCCTCTGTACATCCCTCTTGATAGTCACTGTCACTGTCACCTCGAATCACCTGGCTAAATGGAGGTAAAGAAAAAGTCTAGAGTAGCACATTGGAGGACAGAGTGGAAGTGGCTATTTACCAAGCAGGGCTATGAGATGAGCGCATCTGATCCCCATTAATCCTGACGGTCAGTTGATTAGCCCTGTTCAACAGCTGGGGACACTGAGGTGTGGAAGGACGGGCTTGCTTACCCCAGACGATGCTGACAGTGTGGGCCCAGCCCAGTCCCACAGCCACCAGGAGGAGGCTCCTCACTGGGCAGGCGCGGATGTGCAGCCCAGAGAACGCTTGGGACCCTGGCACAGACTCCTCAGGAAGGAAACAGAGAAAGGCCCACAGAGACTCAAGCAGCACAGAAGAAGGTCACCCACAAGTTAAAAATAGATGTTTGTGCTTTACCGTCCCAGAGTGCTAAAAATCCAACCCACTCACACGCACAGCCTGACGTGAGCCTGGCCTCCTGCAGCACTGGGCTAAGCGAGAGACGTACCTGCCTCTCTCCCGACAATAGCAAACTTGGCAGCTATTCTTCAATGTACTTGACACGCTTCTGTGAGGATTAAGCGACACTCTGTCGACACTGGCTAAGGTTAATCCTGACACAGCCAACCATCTAGATCTGCAGTGAACAAACAACTTACTTTGGATGATTCTGCCACTAACAAAGACCCTGAATCTCCCACCAAAGCTTAGTGACACGACTTACCTTTCTGTTTTCATTTCAGGTACACTGGCCCACATGATCTAATTTACCTGCTGATAATGCCTTGGAAAGACCACCAGGGGGCCCCACACCATTTTCAGCTTTAGAGGGATGTGAATTTCCCTTTGATGAGAAAGGTGATGGGGAAATAAAACAAGGATCCAAAACAGATGCCTGTGTGTTTCCTGGGAGTGATAAAGTCAGGAACTGCCTCTGTGTGTCAGGCGAGGGAATAACAGAGACAATGGCACCAACTCCTGAGACAGAAGACCTGATGCATGGTGCAGCCACCGCCTGTGGCCAAGGAAATTCCAGGGAATGTAGACCCCAGTTGTATGGTACAGCCACCATGTGCGACCACAGAAATTCCAGGAATGCAGACCCTCAGTCACATGGTACAGCCACTATCTGCAGCCACAGAAATTCCAGAGAACGCAGACCCTCAGACACATGGTACAGCCACTATCTATGGCCATGGAAATTCCAAGGAATGCAGACCCTCAGTCACATGGTACAGCCACCATATATGGCCACGGAAATTCCGAGGAATGCATACCCCAGTCGCATGGTGCAGCCACAGCCTGCAGCCACAGAAATTCTGGAGAACGCAGACCCCAGTCGCATGGTACAGCCACTACCTATGGCCATGGAAATTCCAGAGAACAGAGACCCTCATTCCCATGGTACAGCCACCACCTATGGCCACGGAAATTCAGGGGAACGCAGACCCTCAGTTACATGGTACAGCTACCACCTGTGGTCACAGAAATCCTGGGGAACACAGACTCCAGTCGCATGGTGCAGCTACCACCTGTGGTCACAGAAATCCTGGGGAACACAGACTCCAGTCGCATGGTGCAGCCACCACCTGCAGTCACGGAAATTCCAGGGAATGCAGACCCCAGTCACATGGTACAGCCACCATCTATGGCCACGGAAATTCCAGGGAACATAGACACCAGTCGCATGGTGCGGCCACCACCTGTGGCCATGGAAATTCTGGGGAATGCAGGCCCCAGTCTCTAAAGTATGAACTTCACTGCAGTGAATGTGGAAGAGTTTCTCTCTGTGCAGAGCTCAGTATCCAGAAGGGGAGATGGCCCCAGGAATGCCTTCCTCCTCTTCAGAGCTCAGGGCCTAGGGCTGACACCCTTGGGAGGGGTCCTTGTTCAGCAATTGTGCCTGTGGAGGGTCCCCCAACACTCACCGTGCACCTCCTAGGAGCGGAGGCTACAAAAGGGAGCCAGAGACCAAGCTCTGCTCAGACAACAGTGAGCTGATGGCCTTCCACTCTAAGTTCAACAGGGACCCAGGGACCAAGCTCTGCTCAGACAACAGTGAGTTGATGGCCTTCCACTCTAAGTTCAACAGGGACCCAGGGACCAAGCTCTGCTCAGACAATAGTGAGCAGATGGCCTTCCACTCTAAGTTCAACAGGGACCCAGGGACAAAGTTCTGCTGAGACAACAGTGAACTGATGGCCTTCCACTCTAAGTTCCAACTGCATGGAATGTGTATTCCATGAATGCTTGTTAAATGAATGATTCATATAAGGTCATCTGTGCTGACCTTTGCTGGTCTGCTGAATGTGAGCTTCAGAGCATAGGCCTCATTCCTGGAGCAGCCAGCTCTTCCCAGAGCGACGGCCGCTGCAGGGCAAAGCCCAGAGCTTGTCCTGCAGCAACACACTCAGGACCCTGCGCTGGGCACGCTGGGGGCCTCTCCAGCAGAAGATCCCCAGCCCGGACCGTGCAATACCAGTGAACCCCAGGGGAGTCCCAAGTGCTCAAAATCATGTAAATGTCCATTGTGATTTAACATATCAATTTTAGAAGAAAGGGCATATTGCCACCTCTCTCCTCAAACTAGGGACTATAAATCGATCCATCACCCTAACTGAGACTCTGCCTTAAATTCTGCTAAAACTACCATCCAAACACTCAAATTTACATTAGCGTTAAGGGAAAAAAAAAACTAAACCAAACACCTGTAAGAAACGGTCAAGTAACCTGTGATACATCAACCCAAAGATTAAACATGAAAACAATGAAGTAGCAAGATATTAAAAGAATATAAACTCTATGTACATCATGGTCCAAGGTTCTAAAATTACACAGAAACAAAGACTGGAATGGAAGGGGGATACGTTTACAGACACATTTTTTATTTTTTAATTTTTAATATTGCTTCTCTAATGTATGATTTGACTAACCAGATAATTCAGCAAAAAATAAAAAAATAAATTGTGCCTATAGATAAATATGTAAAGAATCCTTTTCTTTGATGCCAATGGAATTAGTTTGGGTCTGACCCACAGTCTTCAATCTTTTAATTAAGACACAAAAATCATCTTTCAAGCTGTTAGGAAAAAAAGAAGAAAAAGATTGAAAACCAGGAGCCCAGAAAAAAAGGACTCGCTATGTATCACAGCGTCTCTCCACGCCTCTCCACCAAGGACAGTGCTCCCTCTTTCCCCATTTTCATACCTACTGCACAAAACACTTAGTAAAGAACTATCTCAATTCATGAGTCACACAGCACAAAGGGCCAGTGTCTCTGCCAAACATACCCTGCAGCCCCAAAACGAAGAGGCAACTGGTTCCTTCCTTCCTCAGTGAAGGAAGAATGAGAGGCTGCTGGTTGTCATTTTAAATCTCACACCTCAATGTCTTAGCACTTTCCTGCTTTGTTGGTTTCCAGGGCTTATTAAAATTAACCACCCCCCACCCCCCCCCGCGGATATTGAAGAAAGAAAGCAGGAAGGTTGTGCAGGCTTCCAAGAGGCAGAGCCCTGCTTCCGCAGCCACCTCTGTCTTTCTACCCACAGCAGCCGGGTTTACCAATTAGTCTCCCTTAAAGAGCAGTTTATGCTCATCGCGAACAAATGGATGCAATTGCTTCTTTTGAGATGCAGCAAGTTTTGGGCCCTCAGCAAAAAGAAGAAAGAAAGAAAGAAAGAAAGAAAGAAAGAAAGAAAGAAAGAAAGAAAGAAAGAAAGAAAGAAAGAAAGAAAGAAAGAAAGAAAGAAAGAAAGAAAGAAAGAAAGAAAGAAAGAAAGAAAGAAAGAAAGAAAGAAAGAAAAAGAAAGAAAGAAAGAAAGAAAGAAAGAAAGAAAGAAAGAAAGAAAGAAAGAAAGAAAGAAAGAAAGAAAGAAAGAAAGAAAGAAAGAAAGAAAGAAAGAAAGAAAGAAAGAAAGAAAGAAAGAAAGAAAGAAGAAAGAAAGAAAGAAAGAAAGAAAGAAAGAAAGAAAGAAAGAAAGAAAGAAAGAAAGAAAGAAAGAAAGAAAGAAAGAAAGAAAGAAAGAAAGAAAGAAAGAAAGAAAGAAAGAAAGAAAAGAAAGAAAGAAAGAAAAGAAAAAGAAAGAAAGAAAGAAAGAAAGAAAGAAAGAAAGAAAAAGAAAGAAAGAAAGAAAGGGCCGGGCGCGGTGGCTCAAGCCTGTAATCCCAGCACTTTGGGAGGCCGAGATGGGCGGATCACGAGGTCAGGAGATCGAGACCATCCTGGCTAACACGGTGAAACCCCGTCTCTACTAAAAAATACAAAAAATTAGCCGGGCGAGGTGGCGGGCGCCTGTAGTCCCAGCTACTCTGGAGGCTGAGGCCGGAGAATGGCGTGAACCCGGGAGGCGGAGCTTGCAGTGAGCTGAGATCCGGCCACTGCACTCCAGCCTGGGCTACAGAGTGAGACTCCGTCTCAAAAAAAAAAAAAAAAAAAAGAAAGAAAGAAAGAAAGAAAGAAAGAAAGAAAGAAAGAAAGAAAGAAAGAAAGAGAGAAAGAGAGAGAAAGAAAGAGAGGGAAATAAAGAAAGAAAGAAAAAAGAAAAGAAAAGAAAAGAAAAGAAAAGAAAAGAAAAGAAAGAAAGAAAGAAAGAAAGAGAGAAAGAGAGAGAAAGAAAGAGAGAGAAAGAAAGAAAGAAAGAAAAAAGAAAAGAAAAGAAAGAAAGAAAGAAAGAGAGAAAGAGAGAGAAAGAAAGAGAAAGAAAGAAAAAAGAAAAGAAAAGAAAGAAAGAAAGAAAGAAAGAAAGAAAGAAAGAAAGAAAGAAAGAAAGAAAGAAAGAAAGAAAAAACAGGGCACTGGCACAACAGTCATAACCTCTGCGTGGCACACACACAGAAGGAAAGTTAAAGCCCTGGAGGCGGAGGCGTTCGGAAAGGGAAGGTGGAAGTAGGAAGGACGCCCACGGGATAGAGTGGTCAGAAACAGACCACCTCACCAAAGGGCGCCTTAGACGTTCCAGAGGACAAAATGCTCCTCTTTCCAGGGTAAACACCCATTTGCCAAACTCAGCCAGTGACGGTAAGCAGGAGTTTGCTTTTTTTTTAAGGCGTCTGAGTAACGATGACAAGAGCAAGAAATGAGCTTAATAATGGGACTGACAGGGCCCTGGGCTGGTGACTCTGCTGATGTGCACAGCATCAAAACCCAGGTTCCTCAATGCGCTCCCTCTGCAGTTCAGGACAGCACTACAACTCACCCCATCAATCACTGCTTAAAAAATCAGTTCTAAAAAAAGACGACCCATTTGAAAGCAGCCGGAGGAGGAAGACAGAGAGTGTCTCACAGAATCCAACCGCTTGTAGCCTCGGAACCATAACAAGAATATGAAACTAGCGGGTCCAGTGTGAGGCAGAACAGAGACGCCGTCACGGCTCTCAGGAGGCTGAGCAGGAAGCGCATGGCTCAGGCCCTGCAACGCCCTAAGGGCGCCTGGAGCAGCCCACAGGCCTGTGTCCTTCGTGTGGGTTCACCTTCCTAGTTTCCTGGGTAAATTCAATGTACAGCATTTATTCGCCAAGAAAAGAACATTCAAATCAAACTACTGTCATAACTCTGAAGGGCTCTTAACACTCCAGTCCACACGTTCAAAAGCCCACAAATATCAGTGCTGCCACTGTGCAGGTAACAATGTTTTGGATGCATCATGCACGTAACCAGTAACGACGTTTTCATGTTTTCCGTAGCCATCTCATTCAGGATACTAAAATGATCTGTGACGACTTGATACTTAGTTATCTGTGATTTTCAGATAGATTTAACAAGGCTACCTGGCCAAGAAGGCCTCACCCTCCTGAACCTGGGCACCGGTGCCCCTACGTGCACCTGGGGCCTGGGGAGCGCAGTCTCCACCACCTCTCGCTCTTCAATGTTAAATGTCCTCCCGGAGCGCCTGCGTCGTGGGCCCAGGCTCGGCCCCTCCTGGAGAGCCCTTTCCACATTACAGGACAGGGGAAGCCCAGAGCCCGCGCTGCAGCGCCACTGACGTCCCGGAGTCCCCGATTCCTGCTCCTTCCCGTCCGCGGAGGCTGGCGGGGAGGGCCTGGGACCCATTTTAGTTTTCGGTTTTGTCACGAGCCGGAAGGCGACAGCACATGCGAGCGCAGGAAACCCTTTTTTAAAATCTTCCAACGGAAACGCGAGGGGCTGCCTGACTGCCTCGGAGACGCTAGGCGGGAACCCAGAGCACCCCTGCCGTTTCCCGCATTGCAGCAGCCGGGACCCCCGCCCACGCCGCGGGGGGCCCGAGGCGACAGGAGGCCCGCCGGGATCCGGCCCTTTCTTCCTCGACAAGCTGGGGGGTGGCGTGGGGCGGAGTTGGGGGGCGGGGGCAACTTAAGAAGTGATCGCGCTGTACCCAGGATTCGGAGGGGAAGCCCGGCCCCATCCTACAGCTCAGAGGCAGAACGACCCCGGAAGGTGCTCCAGGCGACCCCCTCTACCAGGCTCAATTTAAAACATAAACCGGAGAGGGTGGAAAGCTCACTATTTTCCGAATGGAGGTTCCTATCGCCATGTTCCTTCCTCCTCCGCCCCACCCGGCATGGACCCCGGGGCTGCCTTGCCGGCTCCCGCCGCCCCGCAGGTACCCCTGCCGCTCCCGGGCACGGGCTTCTCCCCAGTTCTTCCCATCGCTTCCCCGCTCTTCTCCCCAGTTCTTCCCATCGCTTCCCCACCTTTCCCCGGGTCCTCCCATCGCTTCCCCCTCTTCTGCCCGGTTCCCCCATCCCCTTCGCCCTGTTCTCCCCTTCTCCCTCTTCTCCCCTTCTCCGTCCGTCCCTCCCTCGCCGCCCGGAGGGGGGCGCGCACCTTGAGCATGTCCCCCGCTGGTCAGCACGCCGATGGCCTTGCCGGCCCCGGAGAGCTGCTCCAGGAACTTCCGCAAGGAGCCCTTGGGGGCCCGGGAGTCTTCCGCGTCCAAGACGAGGAGGCCGAGGGCAGCCGCTAGTCCGGGTGCGCAGCAGGCAATGGAGACCCTGCCCGCGTGCGCCCGACTCGGAAACGCTGCCCCGCCCGCGCCCCCGCCCGGCCCTAGCGTCAAAGGGCCTTGACGGGCGGGGCCCAAGCGCACAGGAGGGGCTGCGGGGGTGGGGCGCGGCTAGGGGCAGGGGCAGGGGCAGGGAAAGGGGCAGAGAAAGGGGCAGGGGCTGGCCGGGGCCGGGTGTGAGCAGGAGGACCTACGCGGGGGTCGTCGTAGGTGGCTGCCGCGCTAGCGGTGGGTGAGGTCGCGGAGGCGGGGGTAACACCACAAGTGGGCGGAGTCCCTGGGGGTGGGGCCGCGTTGCCGGTGTGCTACCCTTGCGGGTGGGTTGGAGGACTCTGGTTGGGGCCTTTAGAGATGCCCGGAGCGCCACAGGTGGGGGCAGGGGCAGCGACCGGGGGAGGGGAGACCGCAAGGGGGCGGGGTCACATCGTTCGCTGGGCGGGCCAAGGCAGGGCGGAATAGAACGCCGGGAGCATCTCCCGGGGCGGGGAGGGGGGGGGCAAGGGAGACCGTGAGTGGGCGCGAACGCCGGGGCCGGTGGAAACTCCGCACTTGCGGGGAGCGCCGATGGCGGGGTGGGGTGGAATCGGGGCGCGGAGACCCCACCTGGACGCGGAGGCTCGCGGCAGGCCCGGTAGATCCGGCTGTTGTCAGCGCCGAGCCCGGCCGCGCGCACAGCTTCTTGGTGGCGGCAGGATTCCTCCTGGGGCTGCGCTAGGAGCCTCTGCGCGCGGCTTCCTCGATCCCCGCCCCCACGTTTTCTCTGCAGCCTGAGGTCGGGAAGGACGCACGGAGAGTGGATCCTCCAGGTGGTGGGAAAAGCTGAGCGCGGCGAGCTTAGCTATGACGAAGCAGCGATTTCCTGGGTCCACGGGGTCTGTGGCGCTCCCGGGCCCCCAGCTCGTCCCGTGGGGAGAAGAATCCTTGGGGTGGGGAAGAGTATCGGGGCGCTACACTCAGAGACGCATGGGCGCGCGAAAGTCAGAGTGGGATAGGAGGAGGCGCAACGGGACTGACCTGGCGGGGAGGCGGGACGACACTTCCTCCCTACGGACAGGCGCGCTGCTGTACGCTGTGCCGACCTCGGCTGACTTCACCGGCCAACTCCACGTGCTGAAATACGCACATTCAAAGCGCTGTGCCAGTTGCCCATCCACAGCTTAACAGCCTGGTGCCAGTTACCTGCGATGGGACAGGGAGCAGCCCCTACAAAAGCACGGGCTTATGGGATCCCGGTTCCTTCAGTGCTCACCCCACGAAGAAGGGCTCCCAAACGGCCCCACTCGAGGGCTTTCCGGAGGATGGTCCTGCGCAGTGGGTGTTTGTTGAACAGATAGGAAACAACAAAAGAGACTAAGAAGAGGTTTGTTCTATGAACCCGGGAAAGTGAAGCAATCGCAAAGGAGAGTCTCACCAAAGGGCAATCCTGGGGAAAAGATGGAGAGGCATGGATTTTTCTTGGATGTGTGCCTCATCCTGGGGCTCATCCCGCTGAGCATCAAATATTCATTGCAAAAGAGGAAAAAAAATATATGCTGCAGACAATGCTGGATGGTCTAATCTCTCCCTTGGCCAGAATTAACGGCGAAATTCCTAACCCCTCGTGGTCCTCAGAATCACCTGTCCTATGCACACCCCCATTAAACCACTGAAGTCCAGTTTCTGGGAGCTCAGCCAGGAAATGTGTAGTTTTAAACAAACCACCTAGGTTATCCTGATGAATGCAAAGTCAGAGAGCGCTGCTCTCATGCAGTGAACCTGAGCATTATTCTATTAATTAAAAGGGAGAGGCGAATCCTGGCTGTCTTAAGGTGGCAGTTGAGTGGCCTTTGCCTTCTGGCGGGCAGAAGAGCAGACCGAGGCTCTAAGCACCTGCACCCACAGTTGGGCTCAGGATCTGTGCTGGAGAATAGAAGGGCTAATTTAATTATTCATGCCTTTTTAGAGCACGTTACATGTGGAGAAGGTGGGCCACACTGAATTTTATTTTAGCCAAATACCCGTTATCTCCTTATACAATTGATATTTTTATATTGAACATTAGGGGATTGGTCATTTGTCATCAAATTGTCTGTAATACAGAAAATGATAGATACAACCTAACAGTTCAAACATGATGAGTTAAATAAATGATGGTAAAAATATGCGCTGCAATAATATTTAGTTGCTGTTACCGCTACAAAGATATGTGTCTACTGACATGGAAATATGTTCAGGACATACAAATAAGTGAAAAGGCAGGCCTAGACGCAGTGCGAGCCTGTGTGTGAGTGCGTGCGTGCGTGTGTGTGTGTGTGTGTGTGTGTGTGTGTGAGTCTGCATACATCTGTAAATGTTTCTGAGCATTTTATTTCCTTTCTTTTGCTTAGTATAGGCAATGCCATTTTTCTCTGCGATGAACAGGTATTGTTTAGGGAATAGAAATAGCTAATGAAAAACAATAAAATTTAGAGTGTCAAGACCCCCAAGGTTACGGATTATGTTCAAAAGTTTGTCTGTGTATAAGGGCTGGGGTCAGGGTGGTCACTGACGGTCCTCACACATCTGTTCTTATGAGTTTGGCCCCTTGCTCAGTCAGTCAGGGAATTAACATATATTAATATATACCTGTAGCAAAGATGGAAAAGAATAGCTATGGCTTTTTTTTTTTTTTTTTTTTTTGAAAGTCATGTATTTCAATGTTGCTACAACTAGAGGTTTTTTTTTTTTTTTTTTAACTTTGGCCTTAGCAATGAATCTTCTAATTCAAGAGGAAGATATTACATGCCGTGCTGACCGTACAGCTTCCACCCAGTAGGACCTGAGGTGTGTGCTTGTTCTTTATTGTCCCTTGACAGATTACTCCAAAGGCCCACACCAGCACACACTTATACCCCAGGAATGATTACTCCTTGGGCCAGGAGTTCAGGCAGGCTTCACTGGGCCCTCTGCCCCAGGGGCTCTCCAGGGCTGCAGCAGGTGTCTGCCTAGGGCTGCTGTGTCTTCTGAAGGCTCAGGCTCATCAGGGGAGGAGCTGCTTCCATGCTCACTTCTGTGTTGCTGGCAGGATTCTGTTGCTTGCAGGCTGTTGGACTGAAGGCCCCAGTCTCTCTGTGGCATCAGCTTCAGGTTGCCCTCTGCCCTGGGCGGGTGACTGGCTTTGCCAGAACTAGCACCTACCAAGAGCCAGGGGAGAGTTCCAGTGGACAGAACCTCAGCTCCTCCCAATCCAATCTCAGGAGAGACCACCATCTCTTTTGCCTGGTTCTATTCATCAGAAGTGAGCCGCTGAGTCCAGCCCTCTTCTAGGGTCTGGCTGTGAACACTAGAGACAGCGGCCAAGGGGAGCCACTTGGGAGGGTGGTGCTGCCTGGGACCTGCCTAGGACAAGGTGAAGGAGAACATGCATAGGGACAGCTGCCCTTCCCACTTCCCCTCAGTGGTGAGCGCAGGAGTTGCCGATGTGCCCTAAAGGAGTTCTGGCATCCCAGGAGGGAAGCAGCTCCCAGCCATGAGGACACCATGACCCAGTGCCCCAGCATGTGGGGCTGCACATCCCAGGGCTACCTGAGCTGCAGCCTCTTCCCCTTCTCTGCTGTCTCGGCCTGTGCATGGAGTGGGCATCTCAAATCTGCAGGGGCCAAACTGAGCTCAGGCCTCTGCACCCCCCACACAACCCCCCATCGCTCAGTCTTCCTTACCTCAGCTCCTGGTGACTCCATCCTCCCAGGGGCTCAGGCTGAAGCCTTGCAGTGCTCTTCCACCCTGGCATCTAAGTCCCTCAGGAAAGTCCCCATTGGCTCTTCATTGCATCTGGAGCCACTAGGGCCAGGCCACCACCTTTGACCTGGACCGGAACAGGCTCCCTCCTCATCCCCTGCTCTGCCCCAACCTCCACCCCACCTCCATGTCTCGGGTGTCCTCAGCTTCAAAGTCAGGGTGCACCTATCAGGATGTAATTCAGGCATCTTCTCTGCTGACTCGGAGTCACAGACCCCACACAAGCCACACTGGCCTGTCCTCTGGTCCCTTCAGATCCTGGTGCTGCCCAGAGGCCCATGCAGGCACCCGACAACCTCAGGCCTAGCCTGCTCTTTCCTCAACCCAGGCCCTCCTCTCCCTACCGACTCTGCCCACTTTCCACAGGTCTGTCCTGCAAGGTCTCCTGCACGGTGAGGCCTCCCCAGATCACCCTCTTAGAAATTTTGGGCTCCATGCACACTCCTGTTCCCTCCCTGCTGCTCTTAAAACATCCTCGTCAGTGTCACACATGGGGCATTTCACCTATCTGCTGGGCTTCTCGAAAGGTCCCCTGGCTGAACTCTGAATGCCGTGGATTCAGAGATCTTTGACTCTTCCCTGCTGCAGTCCCAGGGCAACAGCAGAGCCCAGGACAGAGTGAACCTGTCATGGGTGCTGCTGAATGAATGAATGAAGGAGGGAGGGAGGGAGTGAGTGAGTGAGTGAGTGAAGGAGTAAATGAGTGAGTAAATGAGTGAATGGGTGAGTGAGTGTCAGTCAGTGAATGAGTGAGTGAGTGGATGAGGGAAGGAGAAATGAGTGAGTGAGTGGGTAAATGACTGAATGAGTGACCGTGAGTGAGTGAATGAATTGCCAAGGGAGTCAATGAGTGAATGAGTGAGTGAGTGAATGGGTGAGTGAATAAGTGAGTAAGTGAATGAATGAGCGTCTTAGTGAATGAGTGAGTGAATAAGCAAGTGAATAAGTGAGTGAATGAGTGAGTGACCGAGGGAATAAATGAGTGATGAGTGAGTGAGTGAGTGAATGAATGAGTGACTTAGTGAATGGGTGAGTGGGTGAATGAGTGAGTGAACAGATGAGTGGGTGAGTGAGTGAATGGGTGAGGGAAAGAGTGAGTGAATGAGTCAGTGAGCGAACAAGTGAATGAGGGAGTGAAGAATTGAGTGAGTGAATGAACGAGTGAGTGAATGAGTCAATAAATGAGTGAGTGTGTGAGTAAAGGATGAGTGAATGAGTGAGTGAAGAGGTGAATGAGTGAGTGAATGAGTGAATGATTTGAGTGAGTGAATGATTGAGTGAATGAATGAGGAAATGAGTGAGTGAGTGAATAAGTGAGTGAATGAGTGAGTGAATGAGTGAATGGGTGAGTGAGTGAAAGGGTGAGTTAGGGAATGACTGAGTGAGTGAATGGGTGAGTGAATGAGTGAGTGCGTGAGTGAATGGGTCAGTGAATGAGTGAGTGAATGAGTAAATGAATGAGCAAGTGAGTAAAAGGGTGAGTGAATGAGTGAGTGAGCGAGTGAAGGAGTGAATGAGTGAATGAGTGAGTGAGTGAATGAGTTAACGAGTGAATGAATGAGTGAGTGAATGAGTGAGTGGGTCGCTCAGAGGAGATGAGGACAGGAGTTGCCCTCTGACTGCTACAGTAGACAGGAGCTGAAGGAGTCTGAAGGGTGGGATGTGCTCACTCGGTACATACACCCTGCTCCACACATCCCCAGAGAAACCTAGTCTCACCAGAGTGGTCGCTTGAGAATTATTAGTAACAACCTTTTTCCCAATATTTCATATATGCAGGATGATTTCTTACTTTCCTTGAAAATGCCAATCGTTTTTTGGACTTGGAATTCTCCACTGCTGGTCCACGCCACTGTATTCTCCCATAGGGGTATCCCCCGAGTTGGAGAAAGAGTCATTCCCAGGAATGGATAAAAGCCAGAAGGGCATCATCAGGTGGGGGCACCTTCTCCTATCATCCTCCCCTTCCTGTCTGGGTTACCCTGAGTGGACTTGGTTTGGAGTCTACAAAATGCGGACATATCAAATTTAGATAAAAGCCTAAGCAGTTTAAGAGGTTGCAGTGCTAGCAGGAAGGTCTTTGGCTCCCGGCACCCTCCTCCTGTCCAGTCTCTGCTGGACCCCAGGACTCTGACTCCACCTTCGGCCTTGGGGGTTTCCTCCCTTCCTTCCCAGCCACTGAGCCGGCTTGGGCTAATCTGCAACCGCAGAGGTGCAGCCCTCCTCCTTTCCTCCTGCCTCTTCCTCTCTTCTCACTTTCCTTCTGCTTCTTTCAGGACTTTGGAAAGTCCAAGAATAAGCAAAACTGTAGACCAGAAAACGCTGCCTTGAGCCCATTCCCCTCCCAGCAGCTTCCCTTCAGACTCCTTGATCTTGAAAACTTATTTTGCTTCGTATCTAGATGCTAAACTTTATATAGAAAACAGTGGGGTTGGTTTCTTGGCCGGGTACAGTGACTCACACCTATAACCCCAGTGCTTTAGAGGCCAAGGGGGAACGATTGCTTGAGGTCACATGTTTGAGACTAGCCTGGGCAACACAGGGAGACCTCGTCTCTACAAAAAATTCAAAAAAAAAAAAAAAAATTACCTGGAGCGATGGCACATCTGTAGTCCCAGGTACTTGGGAGGTCGAGGCAGGAGGATCACTTGAACTCAGGAGTTTGAGATAACAGTGAGCTATGATTATATCACTGCACTCCAGCTTGAGTAAGAGAGTGAGACACTATCTCCTAAAAAAATAAAAATAAAAAGTGCTGGAGTCCAAGCCACAGCCAATTGCGACATGTAGATCTTTCATTTTTACAATCCGCCTCTCTTGTCTAAGTGCCAAATGACACTTTCATTGTGTGCAACTACTTCCACTTTTGACTGGCTTCTCTTTCCTATGTATTAAGAATCAGGTTGCATAGAGTTCTGAGAAAATAAACTAATAAATCAGCTGCGTGCCATGGCTCATGTCTATAATCTCAGCACTTTAGGAGGCTGACACAAGGATTGCTTGAGACCAGGAGTTTGAGACCCGCTTTGGCCACATAACGAGATCCTGTCTCTACAAAAAATAAAAAAATAAAAATAAAACGTTAGCAGGACATGGTGGCACACCTGCAGTCCCAGCTACTCAGGTGGTGGAGGCCTGAGGATTGGCTCGAACCTGGGAGGTTGAGACTGCAGTGAGCCGTGATCATACCACTACACTTTGGCCTGAGTGACACAGTGAGACTCTATTTCTAAATAATATAATATAATATAATATATAATATAATATAATATAATATAATATAATATAAAACAGATGGAAGCTTCCCAAGACTTTGATGCAGAAACAGGTCGCCCTGAACCAATTAAAATTCATGTCCAAAAACCGGAGAGAAATGAAAGAAAGAAGTTGGATTATTTCTGTAAAGTATGAGGCCACTACAAGTTTTACTTTCTCTAGGACTTTTTCTCAGTGGTGTCAACTGAAGTCCACTTCACAGAATGACTTCATCTCCTGAGCACGTTGGAGAACGATGATTAAAGAGACTTCCTGGCACTCCCGATATTTTTAGTGTCACATGGAAGCAGCAAGAGTCATATGTGTGAAATAGGTGGTATTAAAGCGGAAGACACTGGTTTGTTCTTTCATGAACATCATCGGAACATTTCTCTAACGACTAGCGTTATGTCAGAAAATGGGGAGAGAGAGATGGTTGTTTATTGGCAAATAAGTTACATAAATTTCCCAGTTAGAAAAACAATCATGATTTTAGCCTTGTCAGATGAAGTCAGATATGCCCTATGCTTCAGTTATGGAATGCTACCTCTGTATATTGATTGACCAGTATCTTCCACAGACCTGTGATCTGTCGCTGTGTATAAGCTTGAATTCATAACTACCAGTCCTTGAAGCTCCCTTGCTTCCTGCGCTGTTAGGGTTAGGGTTAGGGTTAGGGTTAGGGTTAGGGTTAGGGTTAGGGTTAGGGTTAGGGTTAGGGTTAGGGTTAGGGTTAGGGTTAGGGTTAGGGTTAGGGTTAGGGTTAGGGTTAGGGTTAGGGTTAGGGTTAGGGTTAGGGTTAGGGTTAGGGTTAGGGTTAGGGTTAGGGTTAGGGTTAGGGTTAGGGTTAGGGTTAGGGTTAGGGTTAGGGTTAGGGTTAGGGTTAGGGTTAGGGTTAGGGTTAGGGTTAGGGTTAGGGTTAGGGTTAGGGTTAGGGTTAGGGTTAGGGTTAGGGTTAGGGTTAGGGTTAGGGTTAGGGTTAGGGTTAGGGTTAGGGTTAGGGTTAGGGTTAGGGTTAGGGTTAGGGTTAGGGTTAGGGTTAGGGTTAGGGTTAGGGTTAGGGTTAGGGTTAGGGTTAGGGTTAGGGTTAGGGTTAGGGTTAGGGTTAGGGTTAGGGTTAGGGTTAGGGTTAGGGTTAGGGTTAGGGTTAGGGTTAGGGTTAGGGTTAGGGTTAGGGTTAGGGTTAGGGTTAGGGTTAGGGTTAGGGTTAGGGTTAGGGTTAGGGTTAGGGTTAGGGTTAGGGTTAGGGTTAGGGTTAGGGTTAGGGTTAGGGTTAGGGTTAGGGTTAGGGTTAGGGTTAGGGTTAGGGTTAGGGTTAGGGTTAGGGTTAGGGTTAGGGTTAGGGTTAGGGTTAGGGTTAGGGTTAGGGTTAGGGTTAGGGTTAGGGTTAGGGTTAGGGTTAGGGTTAGGGTTAGGGTTAGGGTTAGGGTTAGGGTTAGGGTTAGGGTTAGGGTTAGGGTTAGGGTTAGGGTTAGGGTTAGGGTTAGGGTTAGGGTTAGGGTTAGGGTTAGGGTTAGGGTTAGGGTTAGGGTTAGGGTTAGGGTTAGGGTTAGGGTTAGGGTTAGGGTTAGGGTTAGGGTTAGGGTTAGGGTTAGGGTTAGGGTTAGGGTTAGGGTTAGGGTTAGGGTTAGGGTTAGGGTTAGGGTTAGGGTTAGGGTTAGGGTTAGGGTTAGGGTTAGGGTTAGGGTTAGGGTTAGGGTTAGGGTTAGGGTTAGGGTTAGGGTTAGGGTTAGGGTTAGGGTTAGGGTTAGGGTTAGGGTTAGGGTTAGGGTTAGGGTTAGGGTTAGGGTTAGGGTTAGGGTTAGGGTTAGGGTTAGGGTTAGGGTTAGGGTTAGGGTTAGGGTTAGGGTTAGGGTTAGGGTTAGGGTTAGGGTTAGGGTTAGGGTTAGGGTTAGGGTTAGGGTTAGGGTTAGGGTTAGGGTTAGGGTTAGGGTTAGGGTTAGGGTTAGGGTTAGGGTTAGGGTTAGGGTTAGGGTTAGGGTTAGGGTTAGGGTTAGGGTTAGGGTTAGGGTTAGGGTTAGGGTTAGGGTTAGGGTTAGGGTTAGGGTTAGGGTTAGGGTTAGGGTTAGGGTTAGGGTTAGGGTTAGGGTTAGGGTTAGGGTTAGGGTTAGGGTTAGGGTTAGGGTTAGGGTTAGGGTTAGGGTTAGGGTTAGGGTTAGGGTTAGGGTTAGGGTTAGGGTTAGGGTTAGGGTTAGGGTTAGGGTTAGGGTTAGGGTTAGGGTTAGGGTTAGGGTTAGGGTTAGGGTTAGGGTTAGGGTTAGGGTTAGGGTTAGGGTTAGGGTTAGGGTTAGGGTTAGGGTTAGGGTTAGGGTTAGGGTTAGGGTTAGGGTTAGGGTTAGGGTTAGGGTTAGGGTTAGGGTTAGGGTTAGGGTTAGGGTTAGGGTTAGGGTTAGGGTTAGGGTTAGGGTTAGGGTTAGGGTTAGGGTTAGGGTTAGGGTTAGGGTTAGGGTTAGGGTTAGGGTTAGGGTTAGGGTTAGGGTTAGGGTTAGGGTTAGGGTTAGGGTTAGGGTTAGGGTTAGGGTTAGGGTTAGGGTTAGGGTTAGGGTTAGGGTTAGGGTTAGGGTTAGGGTTAGGGTTAGGGTTAGGGTTAGGGTTAGGGTTAGGGTTAGGGTTAGGGTTAGGGTTAGGGTTAGGGTTAGGGTTAGGGTTAGGGTTAGGGTTAGGGTTAGGGTTAGGGTTAGGGTTAGGGTTAGGGTTAGGGTTAGGGTTAGGGTTAGGGTTAGGGTTAGGGTTAGGGTTAGGGTTAGGGTTAGGGTTAGGGTTAGGGTTAGGGTTAGGGTTAGGGTTAGGGTTAGGGTTAGGGTTAGGGTTAGGGTTAGGGTTAGGGTTAGGGTTAGGGTTAGGGTTAGGGTTAGGGTTAGGGTTAGGGTTAGGGTTAGGGTTAGGGTTAGGGTTAGGGTTAGGGTTAGGGTTAGGGTTAGGGTTAGGGTTAGGGTTAGGGTTAGGGTTAGGGTTAGGGTTAGGGTTAGGGTTAGGGTTAGGGTTAGGGTTAGGGTTAGGGTTAGGGTTAGGGTTAGGGTTAGGGTTAGGGTTAGGGTTAGGGTTAGGGTTAGGGTTAGGGTTAGGGTTAGGGTTAGGGTTAGGGTTAGGGTTAGGGTTAGGGTTAGGGTTAGGGTTAGGGTTAGGGTTAGGGTTAGGGTTAGGGTTAGGGTTAGGGTTAGGGTTAGGGTTAGGGTTAGGGTTAGGGTTAGGGTTAGGGTTAGGGTTAGGGTTAGGGTTAGGGTTAGGGTTAGGGTTAGGGTTAGGGTTAGGGTTAGGGTTAGGGTTAGGGTTAGGGTTAGGGTTAGGGTTAGGGTTAGGGTTAGGGTTAGGGTTAGGGTTAGGGTTAGGGTTAGGGTTAGGGTTAGGGTTAGGGTTAGGGTTAGGGTTAGGGTTAGGGTTAGGGTTAGGGTTAGGGTTAGGGTTAGGGTTAGGGTTAGGGTTAGGGTTAGGGTTAGGGTTAGGGTTAGGGTTAGGGTTAGGGTTAGGGTTAGGGTTAGGGTTAGGGTTAGGGTTAGGGTTAGGGTTAGGGTTAGGGTTAGGGTTAGGGTTAGGGTTAGGGTTAGGGTTAGGGTTAGGGTTAGGGTTAGGGTTAGGGTTAGGGTTAGGGTTAGGGTTAGGGTTAGGGTTAGGGTTAGGGTTAGGGTTAGGGTTAGGGTTAGGGTTAGGGTTAGGGTTAGGGTTAGGGTTAGGGTTAGGGTTAGGGTTAGGGTTAGGGTTAGGGTTAGGGTTAGGGTTAGGGTTAGGGTTAGGGTTAGGGTTAGGGTTAGGGTTAGGGTTAGGGTTAGGGTTAGGGTTAGGGTTAGGGTTAGGGTTAGGGTTAGGGTTAGGGTTAGGGTTAGGGTTAGGGTTAGGGTTAGGGTTAGGGTTAGGGTTAGGGTTAGGGTTAGGGTTAGGGTTAGGGTTAGGGTTAGGGTTAGGGTTAGGGTTAGGGTTAGGGTTAGGGTTAGGGTTAGGGTTAGGGTTAGGGTTAGGGTTAGGGTTAGGGTTAGGGTTAGGGTTAGGGTTAGGGTTAGGGTTAGGGTTAGGGTTAGGGTTAGGGTTAGGGTTAGGGTTAGGGTTAGGGTTAGGGTTAGGGTTAGGGTTAGGGTTAGGGTTAGGGTTAGGGTTAGGGTTAGGGTTAGGGTTAGGGTTAGGGTTAGGGTTAGGGTTAGGGTTAGGGTTAGGGTTAGGGTTAGGGTTAGGGTTAGGGTTAGGGTTAGGGTTAGGGTTAGGGTTAGGGTTAGGGTTAGGGTTAGGGTTAGGGTTAGGGTTAGGGTTAGGGTTAGGGTTAGGGTTAGGGTTAGGGTTAGGGTTAGGGTTAGGGTTAGGGTTAGGGTTAGGGTTAGGGTTAGGGTTAGGGTTAGGGTTAGGGTTAGGGTTAGGGTTAGGGTTAGGGTTAGGGTTAGGGTTAGGGTTAGGGTTAGGGTTAGGGTTAGGGTTAGGGTTAGGGTTAGGGTTAGGGTTAGGGTTAGGGTTAGGGTTAGGGTTAGGGTTAGGGTTAGGGTTAGGGTTAGGGTTAGGGTTAGGGTTAGGGTTAGGGTTAGGGTTAGGGTTAGGGTTAGGGTTAGGGTTAGGGTTAGGGTTAGGGTTAGGGTTAGGGTTAGGGTTAGGGTTAGGGTTAGGGTTAGGGTTAGGGTTAGGGTTAGGGTTAGGGTTAGGGTTAGGGTTAGGGTTAGGGTTAGGGTTAGGGTTAGGGTTAGGGTTAGGGTTAGGGTTAGGGTTAGGGTTAGGGTTAGGGTTAGGGTTAGGGTTAGGGTTAGGGTTAGGGTTAGGGTTAGGGTTAGGGTTAGGGTTAGGGTTAGGGTTAGGGTTAGGGTTAGGGTTAGGGTTAGGGTTAGGGTTAGGGTTAGGGTTAGGGTTAGGGTTAGGGTTAGGGTTAGGGTTAGGGTTAGGGTTAGGGTTAGGGTTAGGGTTAGGGTTAGGGTTAGGGTTAGGGTTAGGGTTAGGGTTAGGGTTAGGGTTAGGGTTAGGGTTAGGGTTAGGGTTAGGGTTAGGGTTAGGGTTAGGGTTAGGGTTAGGGTTAGGGTTAGGGTTAGGGTTAGGGTTAGGGTTAGGGTTAGGGTTAGGGTTAGGGTTAGGGTTAGGGTTAGGGTTAGGGTTAGGGTTAGGGTTAGGGTTAGGGTTAGGGTTAGGGTTAGGGTTAGGGTTAGGGTTAGGGTTAGGGTTAGGGTTAGGGTTAGGGTTAGGGTTAGGGTTAGGGTTAGGGTTAGGGTTAGGGTTAGGGTTAGGGTTAGGGTTAGGGTTAGGGTTAGGGTTAGGGTTAGGGTTAGGGTTAGGGTTAGGGTTAGGGTTAGGGTTAGGGTTAGGGTTAGGGTTAGGGTTAGGGTTAGGGTTAGGGTTAGGGTTAGGGTTAGGGTTAGGGTTAGGGTTAGGGTTAGGGTTAGGGTTAGGGTTAGGGTTAGGGTTAGGGTTAGGGTTAGGGTTAGGGTTAGGGTTAGGGTTAGGGTTAGGGTTAGGGTTAGGGTTAGGGTTAGGGTTAGGGTTAGGGTTAGGGTTAGGGTTAGGGTTAGGGTTAGGGTTAGGGTTAGGGTTAGGGTTAGGGTTAGGGTTAGGGTTAGGGTTAGGGTTAGGGTTAGGGTTAGGGTTAGGGTTAGGGTTAGGGTTAGGGTTAGGGTTAGGGTTAGGGTTAGGGTTAGGGTTAGGGTTAGGGTTAGGGTTAGGGTTAGGGTTAGGGTTAGGGTTAGGGTTAGGGTTAGGGTTAGGGTTAGGGTTAGGGTTAGGGTTAGGGTTAGGGTTAGGGTTAGGGTTAGGGTTAGGGTTAGGGTTAGGGTTAGGGTTAGGGTTAGGGTTAGGGTTAGGGTTAGGGTTAGGGTTAGGGTTAGGGTTAGGGTTAGGGTTAGGGTTAGGGTTAGGGTTAGGGTTAGGGTTAGGGTTAGGGTTAGGGTTAGGGTTAGGGTTAGGGTTAGGGTTAGGGTTAGGGTTAGGGTTAGGGTTAGGGTTAGGGTTAGGGTTAGGGTTAGGGTTAGGGTTAGGGTTAGGGTTAGGGTTAGGGTTAGGGTTAGGGTTAGGGTTAGGGTTAGGGTTAGGGTTAGGGTTAGGGTTAGGGTTAGGGTTAGGGTTAGGGTTAGGGTTAGGGTTAGGGTTAGGGTTAGGGTTAGGGTTAGGGTTAGGGTTAGGGTTAGGGTTAGGGTTAGGGTTAGGGTTAGGGTTAGGGTTAGGGTTAGGGTTAGGGTTAGGGTTAGGGTTAGGGTTAGGGTTAGGGTTAGGGTTAGGGTTAGGGTTAGGGTTAGGGTTAGGGTTAGGGTTAGGGTTAGGGTTAGGGTTAGGGTTAGGGTTAGGGTTAGGGTTAGGGTTAGGGTTAGGGTTAGGGTTAGGGTTAGGGTTAGGGTTAGGGTTAGGGTTAGGGTTAGGGTTAGGGTTAGGGTTAGGGTTAGGGTTAGGGTTAGGGTTAGGGTTAGGGTTAGGGTTAGGGTTAGGGTTAGGGTTAGGGTTAGGGTTAGGGTTAGGGTTAGGGTTAGGGTTAGGGTTAGGGTTAGGGTTAGGGTTAGGGTTAGGGTTAGGGTTAGGGTTAGGGTTAGGGTTAGGGTTAGGGTTAGGGTTAGGGTTAGGGTTAGGGTTAGGGTTAGGGTTAGGGTTAGGGTTAGGGTTAGGGTTAGGGTTAGGGTTAGGGTTAGGGTTAGGGTTAGGGTTAGGGTTAGGGTTAGGGTTAGGGTTAGGGTTAGGGTTAGGGTTAGGGTTAGGGTTAGGGTTAGGGTTAGGGTTAGGGTTAGGGTTAGGGTTAGGGTTAGGGTTAGGGTTAGGGTTAGGGTTAGGGTTAGGGTTAGGGTTAGGGTTAGGGTTAGGGTTAGGGTTAGGGTTAGGGTTAGGGTTAGGGTTAGGGTTAGGGTTAGGGTTAGGGTTAGGGTTAGGGTTAGGGTTAGGGTTAGGGTTAGGGTTAGGGTTAGGGTTAGGGTTAGGGTTAGGGTTAGGGTTAGGGTTAGGGTTAGGGTTAGGGTTAGGGTTAGGGTTAGGGTTAGGGTTAGGGTTAGGGTTAGGGTTAGGGTTAGGGTTAGGGTTAGGGTTAGGGTTAGGGTTAGGGTTAGGGTTAGGGTTAGGGTTAGGGTTAGGGTTAGGGTTAGGGTTAGGGTTAGGGTTAGGGTTAGGGTTAGGGTTAGGGTTAGGGTTAGGGTTAGGGTTAGGGTTAGGGTTAGGGTTAGGGTTAGGGTTAGGGTTAGGGTTAGGGTTAGGGTTAGGGTTAGGGTTAGGGTTAGGGTTAGGGTTAGGGTTAGGGTTAGGGTTAGGGTTAGGGTTAGGGTTAGGGTTAGGGTTAGGGTTAGGGTTAGGGTTAGGGTTAGGGTTAGGGTTAGGGTTAGGGTTAGGGTTAGGGTTAGGGTTAGGGTTAGGGTTAGGGTTAGGGTTAGGGTTAGGGTTAGGGTTAGGGTTAGGGTTAGGGTTAGGGTTAGGGTTAGGGTTAGGGTTAGGGTTAGGGTTAGGGTTAGGGTTAGGGTTAGGGTTAGGGTTAGGGTTAGGGTTAGGGTTAGGGTTAGGGTTAGGGTTAGGGTTAGGGTTAGGGTTAGGGTTAGGGTTAGGGTTAGGGTTAGGGTTAGGGTTAGGGTTAGGGTTAGGGTTAGGGTTAGGGTTAGGGTTAGGGTTAGGGTTAGGGTTAGGGTTAGGGTTAGGGTTAGGGTTAGGGTTAGGGTTAGGGTTAGGGTTAGGGTTAGGGTTAGGGTTAGGGTTAGGGTTAGGGTTAGGGTTAGGGTTAGGGTTAGGGTTAGGGTTAGGGTTAGGGTTAGGGTTAGGGTTAGGGTTAGGGTTAGGGTTAGGGTTAGGGTTAGGGTTAGGGTTAGGGTTAGGGTTAGGGTTAGGGTTAGGGTTAGGGTTAGGGTTAGGGTTAGGGTTAGGGTTAGGGTTAGGGTTAGGGTTAGGGTTAGGGTTAGGGTTAGGGTTAGGGTTAGGGTTAGGGTTAGGGTTAGGGTTAGGGTTAGGGTTAGGGTTAGGGTTAGGGTTAGGGTTAGGGTTAGGGTTAGGGTTAGGGTTAGGGTTAGGGTTAGGGTTAGGGTTAGGGTTAGGGTTAGGGTTAGGGTTAGGGTTAGGGTTAGGGTTAGGGTTAGGGTTAGGGTTAGGGTTAGGGTTAGGGTTAGGGTTAGGGTTAGGGTTAGGGTTAGGGTTAGGGTTAGGGTTAGGGTTAGGGTTAGGGTTAGGGTTAGGGTTAGGGTTAGGGTTAGGGTTAGGGTTAGGGTTAGGGTTAGGGTTAGGGTTAGGGTTAGGGTTAGGGTTAGGGTTAGGGTTAGGGTTAGGGTTAGGGTTAGGGTTAGGGTTAGGGTTAGGGTTAGGGTTAGGGTTAGGGTTAGGGTTAGGGTTAGGGTTAGGGTTAGGGTTAGGGTTAGGGTTAGGGTTAGGGTTAGGGTTAGGGTTAGGGTTAGGGTTAGGGTTAGGGTTAGGGTTAGGGTTAGGGTTAGGGTTAGGGTTAGGGTTAGGGTTAGGGTTAGGGTTAGGGTTAGGGTTAGGGTTAGGGTTAGGGTTAGGGTTAGGGTTAGGGTTAGGGTTAGGGTTAGGGTTAGGGTTAGGGTTAGGGTTAGGGTTAGGGTTAGGGTTAGGGTTAGGGTTAGGGTTAGGGTTAGGGTTAGGGTTAGGGTTAGGGTTAGGGTTAGGGTTAGGGTTAGGGTTAGGGTTAGGGTTAGGGTTAGGGTTAGGGTTAGGGTTAGGGTTAGGGTTAGGGTTAGGGTTAGGGTTAGGGTTAGGGTTAGGGTTAGGGTTAGGGTTAGGGTTAGGGTTAGGGTTAGGGTTAGGGTTAGGGTTAGGGTTAGGGTTAGGGTTAGGGTTAGGGTTAGGGTTAGGGTTAGGGTTAGGGTTAGGGTTAGGGTTAGGGTTAGGGTTAGGGTTAGGGTTAGGGTTAGGGTTAGGGTTAGGGTTAGGGTTAGGGTTAGGGTTAGGGTTAGGGTTAGGGTTAGGGTTAGGGTTAGGGTTAGGGTTAGGGTTAGGGTTAGGGTTAGGGTTAGGGTTAGGGTTAGGGTTAGGGTTAGGGTTAGGGTTAGGGTTAGGGTTAGGGTTAGGGTTAGGGTTAGGGTTAGGGTTAGGGTTAGGGTTAGGGTTAGGGTTAGGGTTAGGGTTAGGGTTAGGGTTAGGGTTAGGGTTAGGGTTAGGGTTAGGGTTAGGGTTAGGGTTAGGGTTAGGGTTAGGGTTAGGGTTAGGGTTAGGGTTAGGGTTAGGGTTAGGGTTAGGGTTAGGGTTAGGGTTAGGGTTAGGGTTAGGGTTAGGGTTAGGGTTAGGGTTAGGGTTAGGGTTAGGGTTAGGGTTAGGGTTAGGGTTAGGGTTAGGGTTAGGGTTAGGGTTAGGGTTAGGGTTAGGGTTAGGGTTAGGGTTAGGGTTAGGGTTAGGGTTAGGGTTAGGGTTAGGGTTAGGGTTAGGGTTAGGGTTAGGGTTAGGGTTAGGGTTAGGGTTAGGGTTAGGGTTAGGGTTAGGGTTAGGGTTAGGGTTAGGGTTAGGGTTAGGGTTAGGGTTAGGGTTAGGGTTAGGGTTAGGGTTAGGGTTAGGGTTAGGGTTAGGGTTAGGGTTAGGGTTAGGGTTAGGGTTAGGGTTAGGGTTAGGGTTAGGGTTAGGGTTAGGGTTAGGGTTAGGGTTAGGGTTAGGGTTAGGGTTAGGGTTAGGGTTAGGGTTAGGGTTAGGGTTAGGGTTAGGGTTAGGGTTAGGGTTAGGGTTAGGGTTAGGGTTAGGGTTAGGGTTAGGGTTAGGGTTAGGGTTAGGGTTAGGGTTAGGGTTAGGGTTAGGGTTAGGGTTAGGGTTAGGGTTAGGGTTAGGGTTAGGGTTAGGGTTAGGGTTAGGGTTAGGGTTAGGGTTAGGGTTAGGGTTAGGGTTAGGGTTAGGGTTAGGGTTAGGGTTAGGGTTAGGGTTAGGGTTAGGGTTAGGGTTAGGGTTAGGGTTAGGGTTAGGGTTAGGGTTAGGGTTAGGGTTAGGGTTAGGGTTAGGGTTAGGGTTAGGGTTAGGGTTAGGGTTAGGGTTAGGGTTAGGGTTAGGGTTAGGGTTAGGGTTAGGGTTAGGGTTAGGGTTAGGGTTAGGGTTAGGGTTAGGGTTAGGGTTAGGGTTAGGGTTAGGGTTAGGGTTAGGGTTAGGGTTAGGGTTAGGGTTAGGGTTAGGGTTAGGGTTAGGGTTAGGGTTAGGGTTAGGGTTAGGGTTAGGGTTAGGGTTAGGGTTAGGGTTAGGGTTAGGGTTAGGGTTAGGGTTAGGGTTAGGGTTAGGGTTAGGGTTAGGGTTAGGGTTAGGGTTAGGGTTAGGGTTAGGGTTAGGGTTAGGGTTAGGGTTAGGGTTAGGGTTAGGGTTAGGGTTAGGGTTAGGGTTAGGGTTAGGGTTAGGGTTAGGGTTAGGGTTAGGGTTAGGGTTAGGGTTAGGGTTAGGGTTAGGGTTAGGGTTAGGGTTAGGGTTAGGGTTAGGGTTAGGGTTAGGGTTAGGGTTAGGGTTAGGGTTAGGGTTAGGGTTAGGGTTAGGGTTAGGGTTAGGGTTAGGGTTAGGGTTAGGGTTAGGGTTAGGGTTAGGGTTAGGGTTAGGGTTAGGGTTAGGGTTAGGGTTAGGGTTAGGGTTAGGGTTAGGGTTAGGGTTAGGGTTAGGGTTAGGGTTAGGGTTAGGGTTAGGGTTAGGGTTAGGGTTAGGGTTAGGGTTAGGGTTAGGGTTAGGGTTAGGGTTAGGGTTAGGGTTAGGGTTAGGGTTAGGGTTAGGGTTAGGGTTAGGGTTAGGGTTAGGGTTAGGGTTAGGGTTAGGGTTAGGGTTAGGGTTAGGGTTAGGGTTAGGGTTAGGGTTAGGGTTAGGGTTAGGGTTAGGGTTAGGGTTAGGGTTAGGGTTAGGGTTAGGGTTAGGGTTAGGGTTAGGGTTAGGGTTAGGGTTAGGGTTAGGGTTAGGGTTAGGGTTAGGGTTAGGGTTAGGGTTAGGGTTAGGGTTAGGGTTAGGGTTAGGGTTAGGGTTAGGGTTAGGGTTAGGGTTAGGGTTAGGGTTAGGGTTAGGGTTAGGGTTAGGGTTAGGGTTAGGGTTAGGGTTAGGGTTAGGGTTAGGGTTAGGGTTAGGGTTAGGGTTAGGGTTAGGGTTAGGGTTAGGGTTAGGGTTAGGGTTAGGGTTAGGGTTAGGGTTAGGGTTAGGGTTAGGGTTAGGGTTAGGGTTAGGGTTAGGGTTAGGGTTAGGGTTAGGGTTAGGGTTAGGGTTAGGGTTAGGGTTAGGGTTAGGGTTAGGGTTAGGGTTAGGGTTAGGGTTAGGGTTAGGGTTAGGGTTAGGGTTAGGGTTAGGGTTAGGGTTAGGGTTAGGGTTAGGGTTAGGGTTAGGGTTAGGGTTAGGGTTAGGGTTAGGGTTAGGGTTAGGGTTAGGGTTAGGGTTAGGGTTAGGGTTAGGGTTAGGGTTAGGGTTAGGGTTAGGGTTAGGGTTAGGGTTAGGGTTAGGGTTAGGGTTAGGGTTAGGGTTAGGGTTAGGGTTAGGGTTAGGGTTAGGGTTAGGGTTAGGGTTAGGGTTAGGGTTAGGGTTAGGGTTAGGGTTAGGGTTAGGGTTAGGGTTAGGGTTAGGGTTAGGGTTAGGGTTAGGGTTAGGGTTAGGGTTAGGGTTAGGGTTAGGGTTAGGGTTAGGGTTAGGGTTAGGGTTAGGGTTAGGGTTAGGGTTAGGGTTAGGGTTAGGGTTAGGGTTAGGGTTAGGGTTAGGGTTAGGGTTAGGGTTAGGGTTAGGGTTAGGGTTAGGGTTAGGGTTAGGGTTAGGGTTAGGGTTAGGGTTAGGGTTAGGGTTAGGGTTAGGGTTAGGGTTAGGGTTAGGGTTAGGGTTAGGGTTAGGGTTAGGGTTAGGGTTAGGGTTAGGGTTAGGGTTAGGGTTAGGGTTAGGGTTAGGGTTAGGGTTAGGGTTAGGGTTAGGGTTAGGGTTAGGGTTAGGGTTAGGGTTAGGGTTAGGGTTAGGGTTAGGGTTAGGGTTAGGGTTAGGGTTAGGGTTAGGGTTAGGGTTAGGGTTAGGGTTAGGGTTAGGGTTAGGGTTAGGGTTAGGGTTAGGGTTAGGGTTAGGGTTAGGGTTAGGGTTAGGGTTAGGGTTAGGGTTAGGGTTAGGGTTAGGGTTAGGGTTAGGGTTAGGGTTAGGGTTAGGGTTAGGGTTAGGGTTAGGGTTAGGGTTAGGGTTAGGGTTAGGGTTAGGGTTAGGGTTAGGGTTAGGGTTAGGGTTAGGGTTAGGGTTAGGGTTAGGGTTAGGGTTAGGGTTAGGGTTAGGGTTAGGGTTAGGGTTAGGGTTAGGGTTAGGGTTAGGGTTAGGGTTAGGGTTAGGGTTAGGGTTAGGGTTAGGGTTAGGGTTAGGGTTAGGGTTAGGGTTAGGGTTAGGGTTAGGGTTAGGGTTAGGGTTAGGGTTAGGGTTAGGGTTAGGGTTAGGGTTAGGGTTAGGGTTAGGGTTAGGGTTAGGGTTAGGGTTAGGGTTAGGGTTAGGGTTAGGGTTAGGGTTAGGGTTAGGGTTAGGGTTAGGGTTAGGGTTAGGGTTAGGGTTAGGGTTAGGGTTAGGGTTAGGGTTAGGGTTAGGGTTAGGGTTAGGGTTAGGGTTAGGGTTAGGGTTAGGGTTAGGGTTAGGGTTAGGGTTAGGGTTAGGGTTAGGGTTAGGGTTAGGGTTAGGGTTAGGGTTAGGGTTAGGGTTAGGGTTAGGGTTAGGGTTAGGGTTAGGGTTAGGGTTAGGGTTAGGGTTAGGGTTAGGGTTAGGGTTAGGGTTAGGGTTAGGGTTAGGGTTAGGGTTAGGGTTAGGGTTAGGGTTAGGGTTAGGGTTAGGGTTAGGGTTAGGGTTAGGGTTAGGGTTAGGGTTAGGGTTAGGGTTAGGGTTAGGGTTAGGGTTAGGGTTAGGGTTAGGGTTAGGGTTAGGGTTAGGGTTAGGGTTAGGGTTAGGGTTAGGGTTAGGGTTAGGGTTAGGGTTAGGGTTAGGGTTAGGGTTAGGGTTAGGGTTAGGGTTAGGGTTAGGGTTAGGGTTAGGGTTAGGGTTAGGGTTAGGGTTAGGGTTAGGGTTAGGGTTAGGGTTAGGGTTAGGGTTAGGGTTAGGGTTAGGGTTAGGGTTAGGGTTAGGGTTAGGGTTAGGGTTAGGGTTAGGGTTAGGGTTAGGGTTAGGGTTAGGGTTAGGGTTAGGGTTAGGGTTAGGGTTAGGGTTAGGGTTAGGGTTAGGGTTAGGGTTAGGGTTAGGGTTAGGGTTAGGGTTAGGGTTAGGGTTAGGGTTAGGGTTAGGGTTAGGGTTAGGGTTAGGGTTAGGGTTAGGGTTAGGGTTAGGGTTAGGGTTAGGGTTAGGGTTAGGGTTAGGGTTAGGGTTAGGGTTAGGGTTAGGGTTAGGGTTAGGGTTAGGGTTAGGGTTAGGGTTAGGGTTAGGGTTAGGGTTAGGGTTAGGGTTAGGGTTAGGGTTAGGGTTAGGGTTAGGGTTAGGGTTAGGGTTAGGGTTAGGGTTAGGGTTAGGGTTAGGGTTAGGGTTAGGGTTAGGGTTAGGGTTAGGGTTAGGGTTAGGGTTAGGGTTAGGGTTAGGGTTAGGGTTAGGGTTAGGGTTAGGGTTAGGGTTAGGGTTAGGGTTAGGGTTAGGGTTAGGGTTAGGGTTAGGGTTAGGGTTAGGGTTAGGGTTAGGGTTAGGGTTAGGGTTAGGGTTAGGGTTAGGGTTAGGGTTAGGGTTAGGGTTAGGGTTAGGGTTAGGGTTAGGGTTAGGGTTAGGGTTAGGGTTAGGGTTAGGGTTAGGGTTAGGGTTAGGGTTAGGGTTAGGGTTAGGGTTAGGGTTAGGGTTAGGGTTAGGGTTAGGGTTAGGGTTAGGGTTAGGGTTAGGGTTAGGGTTAGGGTTAGGGTTAGGGTTAGGGTTAGGGTTAGGGTTAGGGTTAGGGTTAGGGTTAGGGTTAGGGTTAGGGTTAGGGTTAGGGTTAGGGTTAGGGTTAGGGTTAGGGTTAGGGTTAGGGTTAGGGTTAGGGTTAGGGTTAGGGTTAGGGTTAGGGTTAGGGTTAGGGTTAGGGTTAGGGTTAGGGTTAGGGTTAGGGTTAGGGTTAGGGTTAGGGTTAGGGTTAGGGTTAGGGTTAGGGTTAGGGTTAGGGTTAGGGTTAGGGTTAGGGTTAGGGTTAGGGTTAGGGTTAGGGTTAGGGTTAGGGTTAGGGTTAGGGTTAGGGTTAGGGTTAGGGTTAGGGTTAGGGTTAGGGTTAGGGTTAGGGTTAGGGTTAGGGTTAGGGTTAGGGTTAGGGTTAGGGTTAGGGTTAGGGTTAGGGTTAGGGTTAGGGTTAGGGTTAGGGTTAGGGTTAGGGTTAGGGTTAGGGTTAGGGTTAGGGTTAGGGTTAGGGTTAGGGTTAGGGTTAGGGTTAGGGTTAGGGTTAGGGTTAGGGTTAGGGTTAGGGTTAGGGTTAGGGTTAGGGTTAGGGTTAGGGTTAGGGTTAGGGTTAGGGTTAGGGTTAGGGTTAGGGTTAGGGTTAGGGTTAGGGTTAGGGTTAGGGTTAGGGTTAGGGTTAGGGTTAGGGTTAGGGTTAGGGTTAGGGTTAGGGTTAGGGTTAGGGTTAGGGTTAGGGTTAGGGTTAGGGTTAGGGTTAGGGTTAGGGTTAGGGTTAGGGTTAGGGTTAGGGTTAGGGTTAGGGTTAGGGTTAGGGTTAGGGTTAGGGTTAGGGTTAGGGTTAGGGTTAGGGTTAGGGTTAGGGTTAGGGTTAGGGTTAGGGTTAGGGTTAGGGTTAGGGTTAGGGTTAGGGTTAGGGTTAGGGTTAGGGTTAGGGTTAGGGTTAGGGTTAGGGTTAGGGTTAGGGTTAGGGTTAGGGTTAGGGTTAGGGTTAGGGTTAGGGTTAGGGTTAGGGTTAGGGTTAGGGTTAGGGTTAGGGTTAGGGTTAGGGTTAGGGTTAGGGTTAGGGTTAGGGTTAGGGTTAGGGTTAGGGTTAGGGTTAGGGTTAGGGTTAGGGTTAGGGTTAGGGTTAGGGTTAGGGTTAGGGTTAGGGTTAGGGTTAGGGTTAGGGTTAGGGTTAGGGTTAGGGTTAGGGTTAGGGTTAGGGTTAGGGTTAGGGTTAGGGTTAGGGTTAGGGTTAGGGTTAGGGTTAGGGTTAGGGTTAGGGTTAGGGTTAGGGTTAGGGTTAGGGTTAGGGTTAGGGTTAGGGTTAGGGTTAGGGTTAGGGTTAGGGTTAGGGTTAGGGTTAGGGTTAGGGTTAGGGTTAGGGTTAGGGTTAGGGTTAGGGTTAGGGTTAGGGTTAGGGTTAGGGTTAGGGTTAGGGTTAGGGTTAGGGTTAGGGTTAGGGTTAGGGTTAGGGTTAGGGTTAGGGTTAGGGTTAGGGTTAGGGTTAGGGTTAGGGTTAGGGTTAGGGTTAGGGTTAGGGTTAGGGTTAGGGTTAGGGTTAGGGTTAGGGTTAGGGTTAGGGTTAGGGTTAGGGTTAGGGTTAGGGTTAGGGTTAGGGTTAGGGTTAGGGTTAGGGTTAGGGTTAGGGTTAGGGTTAGGGTTAGGGTTAGGGTTAGGGTTAGGGTTAGGGTTAGGGTTAGGGTTAGGGTTAGGGTTAGGGTTAGGGTTAGGGTTAGGGTTAGGGTTAGGGTTAGGGTTAGGGTTAGGGTTAGGGTTAGGGTTAGGGTTAGGGTTAGGGTTAGGGTTAGGGTTAGGGTTAGGGTTAGGGTTAGGGTTAGGGTTAGGGTTAGGGTTAGGGTTAGGGTTAGGGTTAGGGTTAGGGTTAGGGTTAGGGTTAGGGTTAGGGTTAGGGTTAGGGTTAGGGTTAGGGTTAGGGTTAGGGTTAGGGTTAGGGTTAGGGTTAGGGTTAGGGTTAGGGTTAGGGTTAGGGTTAGGGTTAGGGTTAGGGTTAGGGTTAGGGTTAGGGTTAGGGTTAGGGTTAGGGTTAGGGTTAGGGTTAGGGTTAGGGTTAGGGTTAGGGTTAGGGTTAGGGTTAGGGTTAGGGTTAGGGTTAGGGTTAGGGTTAGGGTTAGGGTTAGGGTTAGGGTTAGGGTTAGGGTTAGGGTTAGGGTTAGGGTTAGGGTTAGGGTTAGGGTTAGGGTTAGGGTTAGGGTTAGGGTTAGGGTTAGGGTTAGGGTTAGGGTTAGGGTTAGGGTTAGGGTTAGGGTTAGGGTTAGGGTTAGGGTTAGGGTTAGGGTTAGGGTTAGGGTTAGGGTTAGGGTTAGGGTTAGGGTTAGGGTTAGGGTTAGGGTTAGGGTTAGGGTTAGGGTTAGGGTTAGGGTTAGGGTTAGGGTTAGGGTTAGGGTTAGGGTTAGGGTTAGGGTTAGGGTTAGGGTTAGGGTTAGGGTTAGGGTTAGGGTTAGGGTTAGGGTTAGGGTTAGGGTTAGGGTTAGGGTTAGGGTTAGGGTTAGGGTTAGGGTTAGGGTTAGGGTTAGGGTTAGGGTTAGGGTTAGGGTTAGGGTTAGGGTTAGGGTTAGGGTTAGGGTTAGGGTTAGGGTTAGGGTTAGGGTTAGGGTTAGGGTTAGGGTTAGGGTTAGGGTTAGGGTTAGGGTTAGGGTTAGGGTTAGGGTTAGGGTTAGGGTTAGGGTTAGGGTTAGGGTTAGGGTTAGGGTTAGGGTTAGGGTTAGGGTTAGGGTTAGGGTTAGGGTTAGGGTTAGGGTTAGGGTTAGGGTTAGGGTTAGGGTTAGGGTTAGGGTTAGGGTTAGGGTTAGGGTTAGGGTTAGGGTTAGGGTTAGGGTTAGGGTTAGGGTTAGGGTTAGGGTTAGGGTTAGGGTTAGGGTTAGGGTTAGGGTTAGGGTTAGGGTTAGGGTTAGGGTTAGGGTTAGGGTTAGGGTTAGGGTTAGGGTTAGGGTTAGGGTTAGGGTTAGGGTTAGGGTTAGGGTTAGGGTTAGGGTTAGGGTTAGGGTTAGGGTTAGGGTTAGGGTTAGGGTTAGGGTTAGGGTTAGGGTTAGGGTTAGGGTTAGGGTTAGGGTTAGGGTTAGGGTTAGGGTTAGGGTTAGGGTTAGGGTTAGGGTTAGGGTTAGGGTTAGGGTTAGGGTTAGGGTTAGGGTTAGGGTTAGGGTTAGGGTTAGGGTTAGGGTTAGGGTTAGGGTTAGGGTTAGGGTTAGGGTTAGGGTTAGGGTTAGGGTTAGGGTTAGGGTTAGGGTTAGGGTTAGGGTTAGGGTTAGGGTTAGGGTTAGGGTTAGGGTTAGGGTTAGGGTTAGGGTTAGGGTTAGGGTTAGGGTTAGGGTTAGGGTTAGGGTTAGGGTTAGGGTTAGGGTTAGGGTTAGGGTTAGGGTTAGGGTTAGGGTTAGGGTTAGGGTTAGGGTTAGGGTTAGGGTTAGGGTTAGGGTTAGGGTTAGGGTTAGGGTTAGGGTTAGGGTTAGGGTTAGGGTTAGGGTTAGGGTTAGGGTTAGGGTTAGGGTTAGGGTTAGGGTTAGGGTTAGGGTTAGGGTTAGGGTTAGGGTTAGGGTTAGGGTTAGGGTTAGGGTTAGGGTTAGGGTTAGGGTTAGGGTTAGGGTTAGGGTTAGGGTTAGGGTTAGGGTTAGGGTTAGGGTTAGGGTTAGGGTTAGGGTTAGGGTTAGGGTTAGGGTTAGGGTTAGGGTTAGGGTTAGGGTTAGGGTTAGGGTTAGGGTTAGGGTTAGGGTTAGGGTTAGGGTTAGGGTTAGGGTTAGGGTTAGGGTTAGGGTTAGGGTTAGGGTTAGGGTTAGGGTTAGGGTTAGGGTTAGGGTTAGGGTTAGGGTTAGGGTTAGGGTTAGGGTTAGGGTTAGGGTTAGGGTTAGGGTTAGGGTTAGGGTTAGGGTTAGGGTTAGGGTTAGGGTTAGGGTTAGGGTTAGGGTTAGGGTTAGGGTTAGGGTTAGGGTTAGGGTTAGGGTTAGGGTTAGGGTTAGGGTTAGGGTTAGGGTTAGGGTTAGGGTTAGGGTTAGGGTTAGGGTTAGGGTTAGGGTTAGGGTTAGGGTTAGGGTTAGGGTTAGGGTTAGGGTTAGGGTTAGGGTTAGGGTTAGGGTTAGGGTTAGGGTTAGGGTTAGGGTTAGGGTTAGGGTTAGGGTTAGGGTTAGGGTTAGGGTTAGGGTTAGGGTTAGGGTTAGGGTTAGGGTTAGGGTTAGGGTTAGGGTTAGGGTTAGGGTTAGGGTTAGGGTTAGGGTTAGGGTTAGGGTTAGGGTTAGGGTTAGGGTTAGGGTTAGGGTTAGGGTTAGGGTTAGGGTTAGGGTTAGGGTTAGGGTTAGGGTTAGGGTTAGGGTTAGGGTTAGGGTTAGGGTTAGGGTTAGGGTTAGGGTTAGGGTTAGGGTTAGGGTTAGGGTTAGGGTTAGGGTTAGGGTTAGGGTTAGGGTTAGGGTTAGGGTTAGGGTTAGGGTTAGGGTTAGGGTTAGGGTTAGGGTTAGGGTTAGGGTTAGGGTTAGGGTTAGGGTTAGGGTTAGGGTTAGGGTTAGGGTTAGGGTTAGGGTTAGGGTTAGGGTTAGGGTTAGGGTTAGGGTTAGGGTTAGGGTTAGGGTTAGGGTTAGGGTTAGGGTTAGGGTTAGGGTTAGGGTTAGGGTTAGGGTTAGGGTTAGGGTTAGGGTTAGGGTTAGGGTTAGGGTTAGGGTTAGGGTTAGGGTTAGGGTTAGGGTTAGGGTTAGGGTTAGGGTTAGGGTTAGGGTTAGGGTTAGGGTTAGGGTTAGGGTTAGGGTTAGGGTTAGGGTTAGGGTTAGGGTTAGGGTTAGGGTTAGGGTTAGGGTTAGGGTTAGGGTTAGGGTTAGGGTTAGGGTTAGGGTTAGGGTTAGGGTTAGGGTTAGGGTTAGGGTTAGGGTTAGGGTTAGGGTTAGGGTTAGGGTTAGGGTTAGGGTTAGGGTTAGGGTTAGGGTTAGGGTTAGGGTTAGGGTTAGGGTTAGGGTTAGGGTTAGGGTTAGGGTTAGGGTTAGGGTTAGGGTTAGGGTTAGGGTTAGGGTTAGGGTTAGGGTTAGGGTTAGGGTTAGGGTTAGGGTTAGGGTTAGGGTTAGGGTTAGGGTTAGGGTTAGGGTTAGGGTTAGGGTTAGGGTTAGGGTTAGGGTTAGGGTTAGGGTTAGGGTTAGGGTTAGGGTTAGGGTTAGGGTTAGGGTTAGGGTTAGGGTTAGGGTTAGGGTTAGGGTTAGGGTTAGGGTTAGGGTTAGGGTTAGGGTTAGGGTTAGGGTTAGGGTTAGGGTTAGGGTTAGGGTTAGGGTTAGGGTTAGGGTTAGGGTTAGGGTTAGGGTTAGGGTTAGGGTTAGGGTTAGGGTTAGGGTTAGGGTTAGGGTTAGGGTTAGGGTTAGGGTTAGGGTTAGGGTTAGGGTTAGGGTTAGGGTTAGGGTTAGGGTTAGGGTTAGGGTTAGGGTTAGGGTTAGGGTTAGGGTTAGGGTTAGGGTTAGGGTTAGGGTTAGGGTTAGGGTTAGGGTTAGGGTTAGGGTTAGGGTTAGGGTTAGGGTTAGGGTTAGGGTTAGGGTTAGGGTTAGGGTTAGGGTTAGGGTTAGGGTTAGGGTTAGGGTTAGGGTTAGGGTTAGGGTTAGGGTTAGGGTTAGGGTTAGGGTTAGGGTTAGGGTTAGGGTTAGGGTTAGGGTTAGGGTTAGGGTTAGGGTTAGGGTTAGGGTTAGGGTTAGGGTTAGGGTTAGGGTTAGGGTTAGGGTTAGGGTTAGGGTTAGGGTTAGGGTTAGGGTTAGGGTTAGGGTTAGGGTTAGGGTTAGGGTTAGGGTTAGGGTTAGGGTTAGGGTTAGGGTTAGGGTTAGGGTTAGGGTTAGGGTTAGGGTTAGGGTTAGGGTTAGGGTTAGGGTTAGGGTTAGGGTTAGGGTTAGGGTTAGGGTTAGGGTTAGGGTTAGGGTTAGGGTTAGGGTTAGGGTTAGGGTTAGGGTTAGGGTTAGGGTTAGGGTTAGGGTTAGGGTTAGGGTTAGGGTTAGGGTTAGGGTTAGGGTTAGGGTTAGGGTTAGGGTTAGGGTTAGGGTTAGGGTTAGGGTTAGGGTTAGGGTTAGGGTTAGGGTTAGGGTTAGGGTTAGGGTTAGGGTTAGGGTTAGGGTTAGGGTTAGGGTTAGGGTTAGGGTTAGGGTTAGGGTTAGGGTTAGGGTTAGGGTTAGGGTTAGGGTTAGGGTTAGGGTTAGGGTTAGGGTTAGGGTTAGGGTTAGGGTTAGGGTTAGGGTTAGGGTTAGGGTTAGGGTTAGGGTTAGGGTTAGGGTTAGGGTTAGGGTTAGGGTTAGGGTTAGGGTTAGGGTTAGGGTTAGGGTTAGGGTTAGGGTTAGGGTTAGGGTTAGGGTTAGGGTTAGGGTTAGGGTTAGGGTTAGGGTTAGGGTTAGGGTTAGGGTTAGGGTTAGGGTTAGGGTTAGGGTTAGGGTTAGGGTTAGGGTTAGGGTTAGGGTTAGGGTTAGGGTTAGGGTTAGGGTTAGGGTTAGGGTTAGGGTTAGGGTTAGGGTTAGGGTTAGGGTTAGGGTTAGGGTTAGGGTTAGGGTTAGGGTTAGGGTTAGGGTTAGGGTTAGGGTTAGGGTTAGGGTTAGGGTTAGGGTTAGGGTTAGGGTTAGGGTTAGGGTTAGGGTTAGGGTTAGGGTTAGGGTTAGGGTTAGGGTTAGGGTTAGGGTTAGGGTTAGGGTTAGGGTTAGGGTTAGGGTTAGGGTTAGGGTTAGGGTTAGGGTTAGGGTTAGGGTTAGGGTTAGGGTTAGGGTTAGGGTTAGGGTTAGGGTTAGGGTTAGGGTTAGGGTTAGGGTTAGGGTTAGGGTTAGGGTTAGGGTTAGGGTTAGGGTTAGGGTTAGGGTTAGGGTTAGGGTTAGGGTTAGGGTTAGGGTTAGGGTTAGGGTTAGGGTTAGGGTTAGGGTTAGGGTTAGGGTTAGGGTTAGGGTTAGGGTTAGGGTTAGGGTTAGGGTTAGGGTTAGGGTTAGGGTTAGGGTTAGGGTTAGGGTTAGGGTTAGGGTTAGGGTTAGGGTTAGGGTTAGGGTTAGGGTTAGGGTTAGGGTTAGGGTTAGGGTTAGGGTTAGGGTTAGGG